>NC_139162.1:7027252-7368132 GCF_964270905.1 Leucopleurus acutus
AAGCATTTGCTCCAAGAACAAAAACACAGTCTAGAATCCCATCCTTTAAGGACCTCTCAGTTGAGTGTGGGAGTCAGACACATCATAGATCATCAGAATTCCACGTGCATGATACCTGCAGATGGAAAGCACTGGAGCCCTGGGGAAGGTGACCTAACTAACCTCACTACCGGGTCATTCAAGAAGCCTTCGGAGGCTATGTGATGTTCGAGTTGGGTCTTGAAGGGTGAAGAGTTCATCAGGCAGAGGGGCGGAGGTTGAGGGAGACGAGTCAGAAAAACTCTTAAGGTCCAGATTATGGACAGCTTTGAACGCCAGGCTGTAACCTCCACTGGATAACCGAGGAAGGTGGGATGCGATTCCTCGGTGCACAAGACATCGAGTGAACCGACGTGTGCGAGGCCTCGGAGAGAGGGACTTGACAGGCGGCCCCCGAGGATGGCTGTTGTCTACAACCGGGTGAGCCTTGAACAACCATCTCTTTCCGTTATCGATGTTGCTATCATAACAGTCACAACAAGTCATCACCTCAATGAGGAAGAGCCGCATGGCAGTCCCAGCAGGTCTTCCCTCTCAGGGCCACAGCCCACGGCGGGACGTTGGCCTTGGCCATCAAAAGCATTTCTAAACCTGAGTTATCGAAACAGTGGTGTGAAAGTTACCTTCTACCTCTCAGCACCCCCATTTACACAAGAGGTTCCAAAATCCCATCTCTGAGGGACCCCGGCGGTTGGAAGGCTAGGTGTGCAGCAACCCCTGTCACCACAAGTAGCTGTTTAGAGCCAAGCAAACCCCAAATCCTTCTGGAAAAAGACAGGAGGACAATAAATGACAACATGACGGATCTCAGAAGCTAGCAAGAGGAAGCAGGGACGTCTGAGTGTGAGAATGCCATTTGTTTATTCGTTGGGTCACTCATTCACTCAACAAACATTCAATGGCGGCGCCCTGTGCTCTGTCCTCCAGGAGCTCACGGAGAACAGGCGACACGGTCAGCGCGGGATGAGATGTAGTGCCACACGAGGGTACAGACTCTCCCGAGACGGTAAAGAAGACAACCACCGATTCTGCGAAGCTGACTCTTGAGAAACGAGTAGGAGTTTGCTGGGCGGAGGAGGCAGAAGGGTGTCTGGGACAGTTTGGGGGATGGTGGGAAGTGGGCATGGCTGCAGCGTGGCATCCACGAGGGAAAGCGTGGGCTATGAGATCAGAGAGCTAGGCTGGGTCGGGAAAGGTAGGGAAGGCCAAGCTGTAGACACAGGTCGTGTCCGGCGCGTGGCCAGATAGAGAGGCATCTGGGCACAGGAGAAGGACTGGTGGGGTTCTCCTCCAGCCCAGGCTGTGCGTAGGAGCTTCCAAGGGCCAGGGAGGAGGACTGAGAGCTAAGTCACGGGGCATCTGCAAACTCTGTGGTTTGACATGAACTTCTCTGCAAAACGGAAGGAATTCATACTGACGCAGGCGACAACGCGGATAAACCGGGAAACAGTATGCTAGATGAGAGAAGCCAGATACAAAAGGCCTCAGAGGGTATGATTCCATTCACATGAAACATCCAGAGAGACAGAAAGCAGACTAGCGGTGGCCGAGGGCCGGGGGCTGACTGCTCATGAGCGTGGGGCGGGGTGGCCGCCTTTGGAGGCGACCAGAGGGCTGTGGAACGAGATAAAGGTGGGGTCTAACAACACTGTGAAGGAACGAAAGGCCACTGAATTGTATACTTTAGAATGGCTAATTTTCTGTTATAGGAATTTCACTTCAATTTTTTAAAAGTTCAAAATAAATGTAATGAATTCTAAGAACTCTACAGACCCGAGGATGATGGCGGAGCGGTTGGCTTGAAGCCTCTGCTCCTCCTTAGGCCTCACACGCAGGTGTCCAGGCCCAGTGGCCAGTAGCATCCTGCACCGGACAGAGAGAGAGGAGGAACTAGGGTCTCGGGGGACTCCTTCAGAGGCCGTTTCAAGAGAAGAAAATCATCTCCTGGCATTGAATCATGTGTTGATAATTCCGATGATGGATGACGCCAGGCTGGTCTGTACAGGATGAAACGGCATTTATTTCCAAGAGCACTGGCCTCCCTGGTAGGATGAACCAAGCCATTGTGTACAGCGGCGATCAATCGATGTTGACGTGCTCTTAACTCCAGATCAATGGCCTCGTCACTTTCCATGGAAAACTCTATGACCGCATTAGGCAAAAACAGGGTCATTCTCTGGCAGTGCGAGGGATGATATTATATATGTGCGCACACGCGCGCGCGCACGCGCACACACACACACACACGCACACACACACACTGTCTTGTACTCAGCTCGACAGAAATAATCCAAAAACTGGCTTAAGAGTCTGTTTCCTGAGCTTCAGACTCACAGTTTATTCATTCATCAAATATTTATAAAAGACTTCCTGTGTGCCACGAAAGTACTTCCAGTATGTTCTGGGTGTCTGGGGACACGTCACCAAACAGAACAAAGCCCTTTGCCTTCGTGGAGGGATTACACTCTAGCGGTCGCCGGCGGGCACCTCCACCTTGATGCCTTCCAGGCCCCTCCAGATCACCACCCAAGGTGAGCCCACACGGTGGGCTCCCTTGCTGTCTTCCCAAGCCTGGTTTGTGGCAACACATCTACTAGTTGGCCCCCTGCGAAGTCTAACTGCTCAAACCTCTTCACAGCCCTAACTCCTGACGTTAGGTCATCACCAGGGTCAGATCCAGCTACATCTGCCCCTTCAATTCACCCATGTTTTTCAATGCATGCTACTCCAGTTCTGTCATTTTCCTTCTAGAATACTGCAAAGGCTTCCTGTCTGGATTTCCTGCTCCCAGCTTACTCTCTTCACCTCTCTCTGACGGGACATTGCCACCAGAGTTTTCTTCCTGAAACCCACTCGGTTTTCTTGTTCCTCTGCCCAGTGACTCTGGGTAGCCCTGCTTTGCCTTCAGAGAAAAACCCAGCCCTCTGACCCCTGCACTCAGGAGCGACCATGACGTTTCTCAGATACTCTGGTCTCTCCCAGAGCCCATGTGATCAGGGTACCCAGAGCACCTGTGCAAAGTCTGAGAGCAGAGAGGAGCTTGGATCCAAAGAAAGGTATTCCCCCCAAACCCCAATTGGGGGCGACAGTAAAAAGAAGGGACTCGGAGACAAAGGGCCTCCTTTGGGGACTGACCACTCCGCTCTGAACCTTTGACCCAACTGTGGGAAACTACTGACAACTTTCATTGGCGGCTGGTCCCCCTCTCCGCCCAGGGACAAATATTCCCAATGATTTATTTTTAAAAAGCAAAACCGGGCAATGATGGAGAAAGAATTCAGATTTAGCCCAGGACAGTTGCTCCACAAATAACAAGAATAGACTGGTGGCCGATTGCAGTCAGGGTCAAAGAACAGAGCCTCCTTTGCTGCTGTCTGGGACCACAGCTGTAGGGGAGGCCCCCAGTTCCGACCCTGGGCCGGGACTCGTGACACAGGGGGACGTTCACACAGACAAGAGGCCCAGGGCTCTCCCAACGCTGCTCGCCATCAGTGGGGAGACAGAGGGGCCAGGCAGCCCAGATGTTGGCAGGGTCCCGTTTGCAGCCCCAGGAACAATTCCCTCTTTCACTGCCCAGGCAGGCGGCCAAGGTCAGAGGCAACGCCAGCCAGAGCTTACCCTCCGTGCCAAGGCCCTTTAGAAAAATTTAAATAATTTTAGATAGAAATGTCTCCTCTTTCCTTGCTGTAAACAGACCATTCAGAATATCCTTTGCCCTTTTCTGGATGACATAATCGCCATCCTGAACATGCCTGATTGCACACTGCCACCGTCAGGGCCTCGGGACGCAGTGGCGAGCCGGCTGCTGGGCACTCAATGTCCCCAGCTGCCGTGCAGTTTTGCACTTTTCTTTTCTTTCTCTCATTTCCCCCTCCCTCCCCCCGCAGCTTCAGGCTGCCATGTGTTCCTGCTCCCCTGCTCCCCAAGCATGTCAGTCCGTGAAAATTACCGTAACCTCCTCCTAAGTTGCTGCTTCTAATTCATGGTCTTGGGAACCCAAGCAATACACTTGTTGGAGCTGTGCCCGGGATGTGAGTAATGAGACCTGTGAGCTCGGTGTGGGGCTGCTACCGCCTCTCAGGATGCATCTTCCTGGGGTTCTGGGCTGTATTTGGGGCTGGTGTGCCTGCTGGAAGGTGACCTCGGAATAAGTAGGGCGTTCCCCTGTCTACTCGAAACAAGGTCCACCGCTGACTCAAGGAGCAGAGGTTCTTGCAATTGAAAAGCAGCACCACTGAACCCCAGGTTGTAATTAAAGGCCACCCCCTGCCTTTTCGGGAAGGCCTTTGATTCAGAAAGGAACTCTTCTAGATCCCCACTCCTCCAGCCCCACCTGCCTGTCTGATAAGTGATTTTTAAAAGCATCGCCTTGGTCCCATCAGGCTCAGAAAGATGGGGGCTGAGCTGGCAAGCTGGCACATGACCATTCCAGGCAGGAATTCCCAGGGGTGCTGCGTGAGCAGCCCCTTGGTGCCCAGGCCCTCCGGGGAGGAAGCAGAGAGCAGGAAGCGAAGGCCCTGGGCTCTGGGGGTCAGACTCCCTGGGTTCGAACCCCAGCTCTGTCACTTTGAAGCTGTTTGACGTGAGGCAAGTGGTTCCATCACTCTGTGCCTCTGAAACATCTGCATCTACCTCGAAGTGTTACTGTGAGGAGTAAAGAAGACGCAGTTCTTAGACCTCTAAGCTCCGCAACTCCCCTCCTCGGTATAGAAGCCAACAGAACTGAAAACGGGGACCCAAGCAAATACTTATATAATACGTCATTGCACATAGCGGCTTATTCACGGTAGCCAAAAGGTGGAAAACGACCCAAAAGTCCATCCGCGGATGAATGGATCAAGAAATGTGGACTGTCCGCGCAGTGGAACAGTATTCAGCCATAAAAACGGTTACATGCTACAACATGGATGAACCTTGAAAACATCAGGCTAAGTGAAAGGGGCCACACACAAAAGGCCACATATTGTATGAGTCCATGTATGCGAAGTGTCCAGAATGTGGAGAGCCCCAGGGACAGAGCACAGTGGTGGGTGCCGGGGGCTGAAGGAGGGAAGCAGGGGGAAATGAGGAGGGACTGCTAGTAGCGACAGAGTTTCCTTTTGGGATGGTGAGATGTCCTGGAGCTAGACAGAAGTGACGGTTGAACGACATTATGAACATAATAAAGGTCTTTGAATTCTTCACTTTACAAGAGGTAATTTCATGCTGTGTGACTTTCACCTGAGTTTTAAAGACCTTAGCTCAGTGCCCAGCACACAGCTCACTGTGTCCAAGGCTCTGGCACTGGGAGACCCTGCAGCTCCCTACTCAGATTCCTCATTCGTCCATCAGATGGGTCTGATCATGGCCATGACCTCATGGGGCTGCTGAGGTGAGGAAATGAGGCAGTGTGTGCAGGTGCTTGACACGGGGCCTGGGATGTGACTAAAACACTCAGTCTGTCAGGCTGAGGGGTCTGAAGAGGTGGGAGGAGGCAGGGAGGGGATGGGGACCAGTGCAGAAGCCGATAAAGCAGGTGTGTCTGAAGGCAGGTGAGGAAGCCTCCCAGACCCCACCTTCCTCGCTTATGAGGATCTGAAGAGGAGAAAGAACTCTTCCAAAAGCCCAAAGACACTGGCTCGGTCCTACTGGAAACACTGGTTCCTCAGCAAGTCATAGCTATCCCAGCTTAGCACTTTGCAAACCTGTCGAATCATTTTGTTGTTTTTGTTTTTAAAGCAAGAGAACCTTTTTTTCAAATGAAACCTTTGTCCAGAGTCCCGATAGGTAAAAGATAAGGCAGGCGCCTCTCAGGGCGGGGGGAGTGGGCTGGGGGGGGCCTGGGCCCAGCCCCTCGACCTCTCCCCATCCTGCTCTGGCTCATTTCCTCACATCTTCCTTGTGAGACACTCAGGAACAGGCCTGGCAGGTTTCTGCTGATTCCTTCAAGAAGGAGGCTCAAGGTGAGCCATTTTCACGAGGGACAGAATTGTTTTTGAGCTAGAGATTGCCTTCCAAAGTCCGGAGGGCTGCTGTGGTGAGGCCAGGAGAAGGAGGTGCGTTTGTGGGTGGAGGGCTGAAGGAGATAAGGCAGAGGGGAGGAGATGAAGGTCTCTGGACCCCGAGAGGTGCCCAGGCAGGCAAGGAGCGTCAGGAGGCCAGTCACTGCACCCTGTCTCGGCTGACTGCAGCAGCCCCTCGTCCTCTTCTTTCCACTCGTTACTACAAGATGACCGCAGACCTGCTCTAGCAGGCAGGGATGCCACCCCCATTTCCCTGCAGGGGAAACCAAGGCACAGAGAGGTCAGGGCGCTTGCCCCCAGGTCAACTGGAATTCTTATCTGAACCTGAAGAGAAAAACAGAGGCTCAGGGGAGGGAGCTGACAGAGCTGATTAAAATCTGGGACTCTTGTCTCCTGACCTCAGCTCAGCCAGGCGCTCCTTCTGCCCTACTCCACTGGCCGGCACAGAGAGGCAAGAGAGACACAGCTGGAAAAGTCAGCTGGCACCGACTGAGGCCAGACCTCACCGGCCAGGGCCAGAGCGCGTGGCTGCAGGGCCACAGGTGGCTTGGGCTCGCCTCTGCCATCATCCCTCCCTGAAGACCAGTGTGGAGGGAGCTCTGACTTACGTGCAGTGGTCCCTGCCTGCAGCCACCACAGGCGGGGAGCAGGTGTTACTGCTTCCAGGCCGTGGTCCCCAGAGAGAGTCACAGAGCATGTGTGCTCACAGCCTTTTGTGACATCTTCCGTGTGGAAAAGCCCAAGGCATCCTTATCCAACTGGTCCAGAAAGATATCCTGCACATCCATGAGGCTGAAGGGACCAGGGGAAGGGATGGGAAATTCACAAGGACAGCCCTCTCTAATATGGATTCCAAGATGAGATTGTTTTGGGACAAAAAAGAGGAAGGAAAGAAGGAAGGAAGGAAGAGAGGGAGGGAGGAAGAGGTCTCACAGACAAACACACTTGGAGAACTGCCTCCCTGTTACTCTCCTCATTGAGGTTTACAATTCATGGCAACCTATTAAAGGCACTGATAAGTCCTGCAATCAAAACACCTGTCTATATTGTTTCTATATCACTGAACCTTTGGATTGTGTTTGTTTTGCTGTTGTTGTTATTCTTATTTTTGCCAGCACACCTATTAACATCGTGGAACAAAACTCATTTCAGGAAATGCTAGGCTAAGATATTCCTGGCGCCACCGGGAAAAAGCGTGAGGGGTTTGAATTTCTTTATTCGCGAAGGAGATGTCCTTCTCAACTGCAAGGAGATCACACTACACTTCTTAAGGAACTCTGGTGCGCTGCTGTATTTCTCAGAAAAGGTCCAAACCCCTAAGAGTGGCATTCGAGGCCCTCGACAACTGGTGCTGGTCTCCCTCTAAGTCTCACCTCCTGCTGCTCTCACCTCCCTTCACTGCTGAGGATTTCACTGATCCCTCGGCATTCTGTGCTCAGGATCCACTGTGCCTCTAACAACACGCCCTCAGCTTCCAGAAAAAGCCCTGGTAACAATCGCCTAAGCTCACCAGGCAGGGGAAGCTTTTCAGAGGTAAGAAAAATCACAAATTTATTTTCCAAAAGTGTTACAAGAAAGAGGAAGTGTGGTGAGGGATTCTTAGTGAATTCAGTGTTACGGTGCCCATTTCACAGATGAGAAAACAGAGGCTGATACCCCTTCTCAGTACCCTCTTGGGATTTCCTGCTCTTGAGCTGTCCTGGCCCCTGAATGGAACCTGCAGGCCTGTTGGCAGGTTGGACTGAAGGACTCATGCTGAGTTCCATCTAAGTGATCCATCCAGAAAGACTCCTCAAGTGGACTAGTTTCTCCTACTCCTTCCCTGCACTCATATAACTCCAAAACACTCTCATTTTCCAAATCAAATTTTATGGCCCATTAGCCCCAGGGTTGGGGTTGAGCACTTAAAAGTACTCCCCTGCCCTTCCTTTCTGAAGACAAGCATGACCTGGACATTGTTCAGCTAATGGGAAGGTTATACGCTAGGAAAGACCCAGCATTCACACAGCTCAAGACTGGGGCTGTCACTGACTGGGATGAGACCAAGGCACGCTGCTCCCACTGTGACGGAGTCACGAGGGAGAGCAGGGAAGAGGCCTTGCACGCAGTGTCTTTCACTGTCAGTGATACGACGATGGTGAGGTGAGTGACGATGCTGCTGAGAGTGATGGGGGTGGCGATGGTGATGATGGTGATACTGGAGGTGGTGATGAGAGTGATGGTAACGGGGTGGTAATGACGATGATGACAGTGATAGCGGTGACGGTGACGGGGGTGGTGGTAATGACGGTGACGGTGACGGTGATGAAAACGGCTCCCGCTGCGGCCAGGTGCTTCTTGAGCCTCATCCAATTTGACCGCTGCTGTGACGCTTCCCTTTCACGGCTGAGAACACCAGGCCTTAGAGATTCTGGGACATCGCAAAGCCACACGGTCGGCAAGTCACAGGAGTGGGCTCCACAGCTGGATCCAGCTCTAGACCCTCTGTTCTACACTAGGCTTAGTTCGTGTAATTCCGCAGCACACGTCAGTGGTTACGATACCAGGCTCTGCAAACAGGCTGCTTGGGTTTGAACCCTGCCTCTGACTCTTTGTAGCTGCATGTACTTGAGCAAGTTACTGCGCCTCTCTGTGCCTTGATATCCTCATCTAGAATGAACACAGTAATACTGTATTTCATCAATTCAAAGATGCAGAGCCTAATCTCCCTTAAAGGTGATGTGATAACAAAGCTCTAGGTGCATTCTTTTCTCTCTTAGATGTACATAAGAGAACGCAATATCTAACAAGCAATGGTCTCAGATTTGCTGAAAGATGGTGGTCCCTACCGCACAGAGTTGTTCCAGGGACAAAGGGAGACAGTATCTACTGAGTGCTTAGAACTGCACCAGGCACTGAGCGAGCAGTTATAAGCGTTTGCTCTCATTCTGAAATGTTTAGAGTTTAGCCAGTCTACAAAACTCATTCAAGTGTTAGTTCAGTGATCACCCTGCCCCTCCTCCGAAAGACCATCACAGACCCCTGCCCACACATCAGGCCTCAAGCTCACACGGCTAGGAAGCGCCAGAGGCAGGACTTGAACTCAGAACTCCTAACTGCCCACACACAGCTCAAAGCACTCTGGCTTGCAGCTTCACTGCTGTCACGCTGGCAGTAATTCAAGCATCCCAAGGGGAACAGGGGAGTAAAGGAAGGGAGCAGGGCAGCATGTCCCAGGCCCCAGCTGCAGCCTCAAGGGCCTGTCGTCACGGTGTTTACTTTGCACTAATGGGTGAAGTCAGCCTCCGCGTGGGACCTTCCTTCCTGGGGCCCAGACCGTCACTCTGGAGACCCGCTGGCTCCGCTTAGGGAAAAGTTCTCTGTTCTCTGCAGCCCCGCCTCGCCCCTGCTCTGAGCCTCCTAGAAAACTGGGCCAGCGACAGCTTTGGAACCGCCTGGTGGTGTGGCGGCTGAGGTCAAGGAATTCAGTGCCAGGGTCAATTCAGTCCAAGTCGGCTTCTCAGGAAGGTTCTGAGCCCGGTAAAGCTGCAGAGGAGACTGAGGGATCCCCGCTCCTCCGCTGCCTGACTTGATCTCAACTACCAAACTTTCCTGTGCCTCAGTTTCCTCCTCTGTAAAATGGGAATGATAATAACAGGTCCCTTGTTTGAGTAAAAGTTAACTGAGATCGTCAGAGTAAAGCATTTAGCATGTACTGAGCACACAGTAAACTTGGTTCATCTTAGATATTATACTATAAGGCAACTCTCCTTGAGGACATTCCAGAAGCAGCAGGGAATGCCTCTTTGAACTCCATAAAGTGGGAGCAATGAATATCCCCTCTCTGAGGAGGAAAGGACAAAGATTTCAGTAGATGGCAATGTCCTATAGAAATGTTCCTCCAGCAACCACTTAATGAGCACCTACTGTGCTCCGGGCCCTGTGGCCACTCAGGGGACAATAACAGTCCTCGCCAGGCCCCCCTACATTTGGTGCATTCTAGCACTCAGGACTGGTGGTGAAAGCACTGACGGAGCTGAAGTGTGACTATTTGCTTAGGCGTCTGACCCTCTGCTGGGTCTGTGAACCTGACAGCAGGGACAGTGACCCGTCCCCCAGAGGTCACCCATGTATCCCCAGCACGGACCCCAGGGCCCAGCACATCAAACCTGCTAACAGATGGGTGAAAGAAATGAGCAAAGGTCAAGGGCTATTTCAGGTCAAAAATCAAAGCCTCTTTCTTACAGCAACACCCATCATCTTTCCCTCCCTCTGTTTTTTGGTGAATGGAAGTTTCCTGATTTGTCCAGTACGAGAGCCTCCAGGAGTTCCCAGTTTTCGCCAAACCATCATCTTTTCCTGATGGGTCACGCAGACACCACGAGCCCAGGACAGGGCCTGCCCAGTCCGGCTGAGCCAACACGCCAGGTGCCAAGCCTGGCAACTCCCCCCCACACACACATCCTCCTATCTGCCAGCAGGAGGACTCCTGGCGCTGGGAAGTTGGGGCAAGAGGCTACCAGGAGAGCTGGAGGGGATGCAGACTCACAGCCTGCAGCCGGATGCGGAGCTTGGGGAAGTGCGCAGGTGGGCTCCCCGGCAGCACCCACCACCCCGCCCCCGCCCCGGGGTTCAGCGCTCCAACACAGCGGCCAGGGGTGGCTACAGAGCTCTCCAAGAGTGGCTAGTGCGACTGCAGAACTGCGTTCCTCGAAAGTAATTTGAACGTAGCGTGGCTAGTGGCTACAGTACTAAGCAGCCCAGGCAGGGACTCCACAGGTCAAGCCCAGGATTTGGAGGTTAAGCTGCAGCCCAGGAAACCAGCCAGATGCAGCACAGCACGTCAGAGCCCGGCTCTCAGACACGCGGTCTCCCCTCTGCTCAAGAGGCCTCAGACGGCTAACAGCTCACGTTCACGAACCCAAGCCTCCCGTTAAGCGCTTTACTTACATTAACCGGCTTCAACTGGCACACCCACCCGGGGAGGCGAGCGTGACGGCAACGCCCACTTCCCAGATGAAGAGGCTGAGGTTTGTGTTGCCGGAGGGACACAGGATTAGAACTCAGGTCTGAGTATTCCGGGGCTTCAGCCGCCATCATATGTTGCCCCATTCTCCCCACCCCCATCTCAACACACTCACACACACCCCTCCGGGGGCGGGGCTGTCCGCCAGCCACCCTCCTGCAGCAGGGTGTGCTGGGTTGTTCCCCCATTTCGTGCATCTGCTGAACAGCGATGCAGGGCAAGTGTGGAGGAGGGCGCTGGGTGGTGAAGGCCTCCGGGGGGTGTCCAGTTCCTCTCAGATGGCCCACCATCCACAGGAGACGGAAGGCTTTCCCAGAACAATACGGAAAGTGACAATTCCCTCGACAATGCTTCCTTCAACTAAAGTCAATTTCTGTTTCCACATCTCCCCTCAAACTCCTCCTTCCAGCTCGGGAGAAGAAAGACTCGGCTCTCAATGAGCGTGGGTTGGAGGTCTGTTTCTCTCTGACTTCTCAACGCGCAGTGACACCCCGATGTGGGGGCGCGCTGCCCCCGCCTGGACCTCCCCACCTCCAACCTCTGGAGCACCCACTCCGCAATCTCCCCGCTCCCCGCAGCCAACGGTCAAATTCCTCACCGCTTCTTCCCAAAGCCTCCAAGGATGAAATAGCAGAGGGAGCACCTTCCTTTTTAAAAGAAGGTTCTCGTGCTATGGCTGCATTTAAAATCCTGGCTGTTCCCATAGAGGAATTTCCCGATGACAGCTTTGATAATTAGGGACAGGAGGTCATTTCATGATCTTATATTTACAGTTCTCTCTCAATCTGAAACTCGCCGATACTTGAAGAAAGTGGGATGTGAATGACCAACCATGCTGGTCTGCCTGGGATGGAGGAGTTTCCCAGAACAAGGGCCTTGCAGTGCTGGGCTGGGGAAGTCCCGGCTGGTCACTGACCTCGGTCACAAGGGGCTGACTCTCCCAGCCCCGTGTCACTTTCCATGAGAAGCATCAGGCTGATTTCACAACCATCACCAGGGACCTGGGGCACCTCTGACTAAGGGGTCATCAGTCACCAGACAAGGAAGGGCCGTCAAGAAAGGAGCCTGGATTTGAAGGCAGACTGAATCAGGTTTGGATCCCAGACCAACCCCAATCCCAGACCAGCTCCGTGCTGGCGCGTGGAGCAAGGAGTTTCTTGGGGCCTCAGTTTCTTCATCTGTAAAATAAGGACAGTAAGGCTCCCCTCCCAGGGCTGCCGTGGGGAGGACAAAGAAATAAAAGCACATTAGGTGCTCACAGAAAACTCTTTGCTGCCGCTATTTAAAAGCCCAGAAGAAGAACTAACTCTTCTGAATAATTGCAAGGAAAAACTCTAAATATCTCATTTAATTAACGTTCCCACACCCTATACCCCATCTGTACAGGGGGGAGGGACTCTTTCCAGGACAGACCTCAGAGCCCGGCCTTGGGATGGGGGGTTCGTGCCGTGGCCCACCATCCACAGAAAGAGCTGATGGGGGCCACGTGCTGCTCTGAGCAGGGTCAGGGCAGACACGGTAGCCAAGCAGGAGGCCGACCTGATGGACAGAAATGGGAAGCTGAGTCTGGGGCAGTTGCCTGAAATCACCACTCTGGAGATCCAAGAAAGAGATGGCCGCTCAGATGGCGAGCTCAAGGTCTCTGAAGCCTTGGCAAGAACATGCAAGAAAAGTCCCGGGCAGAGAAGGAGGGAAATTGGCTCAAGGACCGGCCCAAACACTACATCAAAGTGTCCTGGGCTGGTGCCCAGGGCTGGGGCCAAGGACTTCCTGGTGATGAGTCCATGAGGGTCTGATGGTGGAACTCACTTCCCCATGCCCTTCCTCCCGTGAGATGAAGTTCTGAGGGAGCTGTGGTGGGCAGGACCAGGACAACCAGAGAAGAGGTCATTTCAGCACAGGTCCACCCATCAGTACAGGAAGAGGCTGGGACTCTTCCTGGGCATCGCGGGAAAGGCTCAGAGCTCGGGAAGCACTCCTGGCTTGGGAGGCACGATCGGGGCTGCCGTGCGCTGGTCAGGGTTGCCACGCTGGGAGCGGGGTGGGGCCAGCCAAGGCGATGAATGGGACGCCCTCCAGTCCACGCTGCGCTCTCTACGCATGCGTGCGGCTCAAGAGGAGGGGGCTGTGTGAGCCCGCAGCTCTCTGGATGGCCTGTTTCCTTTCAATGGATCTTATTGTTTCAAACAGCTTCAGATTTACAGAAAATAGGCAAGACAGTACAGTGAGCTCCCATGTACCCCGCACTCCATTTCCTCTATTTACACTAGTGCGGTGCCTTTGTTACAAGTGAAATAATATCGATGCCTTATTTTAACTAACGTCCATGCTTATTTCCGATTTCCTTATTTTTCACCTTTCCTGCTCCAGGATCTCACATCACATTTAGTCGTCATGTCTCCTTAGGCTCCTCTAGCTATGACAGCTTCTTAGGTTCCTCTTGTTGTTAATGACCTTGAGTTTCCAGGAGTGCTGGTCAGGTGTTTCGGAGGAGGTCCCTCAGTTGGGATACCTGATGTTTTCCTCATGACTACACTGGGGTTGTGAGTTTTGGGGAGGAAGATTCAGGAGGTAAAGCACCCTCCCCCTCACATCCGATCAGGGGTGCAGGCCATCACGGGACTTGTCGCCGTGGTGGTGACCTCGAGCACCTGGCTGAGGGGTGTCCGCAGGTCTCTCCACCACACAGGTAGTCCTTTCTTTCCCTTTTCCATTCTGTGCTCCTTGGCAAGAAGTCACTATGAGAGCCTCTCTGGGCATGGCCAGTACTGTTCGTACCTCTTGATGAAGCAACTGCTCCAAGGCTGTGTGAACGGGGTGCGGAATCAGCATCTGGAGGGAGACAAACGGGGCTGCTGATCCGGCTTCGGTCAGTCTCTGTGATCAGGCAAGAGACATGCGCATCGGACCTCTGCTTGCGGACTGTGCCCCCCAGACGGGAACGATGAGAACCACGCCGCAGGGGGGTCGTAGGGACCAGAGGTCGTGCCTGTAAAGCGCCCAGCACTCGGTAGGGCTCAGGAAATGTGGTCCTCATTTCTGGTGGCTACAGTGGGGGGCTGATGACCTGAAGGCCCGAAGGTGAGACACAAAGGGGATCGGGAACCAGAGACCCCAAGAAACGGAGCAGTGTCTTCTTCCAGAGCTGCACTCAGAGGACCCAATTCACACGGGATGATGTTTCACCAGGGAAAGAAAGCCCTTTCCCTCGTCCCTCCTCGCTTCTCCTCCCAGGCCTGCTGGCGCCTAGAGGAAGAAGGGGGCCAATCGGGAGACTCTCGAAGTCCCAGCCACGGCCCAGGGGTGACGCAGCCGCCTGGCAGAAACACCGAGAACACAGTGAGCCATGGAAAAGGGCTTCTCAGCACCGGCCTCGTCAATACCAACCCTCCGCCACCGGCGAGGAAGCTGCGGTCGGCACACTTTTATAGACGGGGAAACTGAGGCTCAGAACAAAGCATCACGGGAAGTGGCCAGGTCAGGCTCAAGCCCAGGCTCTCTGGCTGCACCTGCCCCATGCCTGTAGCACCTGAAGCACCAGGTCACGTCCTCTGAGCAGACAACATGGTGCGCCAGGATTGGCTGTTAGAACACACGCGGCTCTGGGTGTGGGCTTCTCAACCCTTGTCAGCCACAGCCAGGCGGCCACATAAACGGAGATTGCTATCCTGGTAAAAACACACTGCCCTGGGCTCAAACCACAGCCAACAAGGGGCAGACCAGGCCCCTCTGGAGAAGGGTCTCAGGTTCCCCTTTGCTGATTCTCCAAAGGAGAGAGGGCAAAGGAAGATTCCAGCATGGTCCTGGTGCACAGTGGACCCTCAATGAACAGATGCTGACGGACTGAAGGAGTGACTGAAAGCTGGATGAATGAATGGATGAACGAATGAATGAAAAGTCATGCGCACACAATCACAACTTAGCACCTACTCTGTACAGGCACTGTACCAAGACTTTACCTGTGCTCGCCCGTTTAATCTTCATGAGCAACCTCATGAAGTAGATATTATTCCCATTTCACAGATAAGGAAACTGAGCCTCAGACAACGAAGTGATCTGAACAAGGCTCCCCACCGGGACATGGAGCAGCTGTGGGGTATGAGCTAGAGCTGGCTCTAGACAACTATTCACATCTCTGCCCAATTCTGCAGTCAGTGGTCTTGCTTTGGCCACAGCAGGGTTAGTTACACTGGCAACTGGCAAACTCTATAACAAGGCTTCCCCCCAGAAAATGCACCACTTCCCAGAAAGCAGATTCACAGGCACACCACTGATTCAAACTCGGGGAGTCAGAATTCGTGCTCTCCACCACCAGGGCACATCCCCTCTCTGAGTGTGGGTCTATGTGTATATGGTGTGTGTGTGTGCGCGCGCGCGTGCGTGTGCATGCACACGCGCACACGATGTTCTGCCCTTCAGGCTCCCAGGTTTTGTGAGAAACCCACACTCAGAGTTCAGATACCTATGGGATGATTTGTCTCAATGAGCAAACACCACGTGGCAAAGCTATGGATGCCCACCTACAGCCCAGCGGCCTCCTTGGCAGGGCTGTCCTCGCCAGTCAGCCCCTGCAGACCATAGCTGCTGGAAGGGCAAAATACAGACCAGAGATGCCAGGACCCAAAACGCGAAGGGAGGCAGAGAGGAGGAGAGCATGGTCTTTGGGGCTAGTTACCTTTGGGTTCAATCTCCAGCTCCACTACCCACCGTGGGGCCTTCCTCAAGTCACTTCGCCATCCTGAGCCTCAGTTTTCTCATCTGCAAAACGGAGCAATAAGCCGTCCTACGTAGGATGTCCAGAATAAGATGATATGGGCAGAAGGCCTGACCCAGAGTAGGTGCTCATGCGCAGTAGCTACTAAAGCCTCGGCAGACACGGAGCAGGGGTAAGAGAGAACAGGGACAAGGCCACTGAAAGACTAACTGACTTAGAGGAGGGGGATGGCACGCCCAGAAGGGAGAGGGTCCACTACAACGATGCAGACACCTCTCTTCCTTGCAAAATGCATTATCATGTTTCAATCTTTGCTAGTTTTCCAGGTGAAAAACTGTATCCCATTTCCTTTTTAATTCACATATCTGATTATTGGGAGGTTGACTCTTCTCAGACAGTTACTGGCCATTGCATTTCTCCTTTTGATCTTTGCACATTTTCCCCTTCAAGTGATCACGGCTTCTCACTGATTCATGCACAGTTTCTGCACATTAAGGTTTTTTACTCTTTATTTGCCAAACTCTTTATTTGCTGCAACTGTATTTTCCCAGTTCATCACGTGCCTTTCAAATTGGTTTATGGTGAGGCTGATCTGTTTGTCTGTTTTTCCACGCTCAAGGGTCACTTTTTACGTAGCCAAATCCAGTTCTCCCTCCCTTTGTGGTTTCTCGAACAGAAAGAGCCAAGGTTCAGGGCTGTTGTTGATCTGTGAGGTTGATCCCCACTAATTGGCTTGCAGAGTGAGAAACAACTGTAGAAGTTTCCGCTCTCCTCCCCTCTCGCCCAGCAAGCCAAGGGCCGTGCCTGGGCCTCCTCCCCGCCAGGGCTTCACTCACTGGGGTCACTCCCCTGTCCCCTGGACCTCCTCTGCCTGGCATGGAGAAGGAGTGACTCGCCCCCGAGGCACCGCACCCTAGCAGCCCAGAGGCTGCGGGGTTTTCACAGAGCAGCCCCTCACCTGAGGGTGGGGGACCCAGCTCTCTTCTGATGCATGCGCAAGCCTGATGGACATTCGCACATGCACACGCCCGTGTGGCCGCCACCCAGCTCCCAGCAGGCTCCCTGGTGCCCCTTCCTGGTCAACGTCCCCCAGAAATAACCACTCTTGTGATCTCTGTCACTACAGGCTAGTTCTGTCTGCCCTTGAACTTTGCATAAATGGAGTCGTGCAGTAGGTACTCATCTGTGTCTGGCTTATTTTGCTCAACATAATGCCTGTGAGATTCATCTGCGGTGTTTATTTTTCACGGCCGTATAGTACTCCCCTGTGTGCTTATGCCATAATCTGTTTATCCATTCTACTGTTGATGGATACTTGGGTTGTTTCCAGTTTTAGGCTATTACTCAGGCTGCTCTGAACGCTCTTGTTCATGCCTCTTGGTGAACATCATTGGGAATAGGATCACTGGGTCCTGGGAGAAACAGGAGTGAACACGTAGAGCCTTGCCAAGACCCGGCAGGCAGGCAACACGAGCCTCATCATATACAGGAGGAAACAGAGAGGTCAAGCAGCATGCCCAGGGTCACACAGCTAGAGCGTAGCAGAGCTGGGACTGAAACTCAGCTATGCACAGCTCCTCTCTCACATGGGTGGATGCCCTGAGTGGTACCTGCTGGAGAAAGAGATTTCAGAGAGAGGGAGATCTCTTCAGGGGCAGGATAATGCTCCTTAACTCCCTGGAAGAGCAGCAAGGCCCCAGTCTGTCCCCAGGAGGCTGGGAGACCAGGGATGGGGCCCGGAGGGCTGAGCAAACAGAGGCGCATGAATGAGGCCTAAGTCCACCAAACCCCAAGCACATAACTTCACCTGGAAGCAAAGGCGTCCAGCCGCCCAGCGTGCCCTCCTTCTTGGGGAGAGGGCAGCCTCCGATCTGAAGCGCCTTTGTCTCCCTGGAGTGTCCAAGACGGAGTGGCAGAAGCCTCGCTTGTCCAAACAAAGGACAGTCAACGGTCCCCCACGTCCCCTGATGCCCGATTTCAGCTTCAAAGGACCAACTATTTCTCCAGTCTCTCGAGTTTCTCGCCTGACGTTTCCTGTTGGCTGTGAGGACACACTCTGTCTGGTCCTAGTCCTGAAGCCTAGAGGAGGGGGCGTGTCCCCCCGTGTGACGGCTGTGCCTGCTCACCCTTTGCCAGCCCCAACACAGGGCTGGGAAGAGACGGATGGGGCTAGCATGTCTGGAAGGAGGAGTTCATGTTCTCAGAGGGAGATAAATGTAACGACAGACAGATGTGTGTTGAGGCTGCCTTTCCACTGACAGGATGAGTGAAGGGCTGAAGAATCAGAGAAGCCAGGAGGCACCCAAACTCTTCCCGGGCGTGGGGTACCAGTGGCACAGCTGCTGTCTCTGTGTCACTCCCTCCCCTTTCGAAAACTCTAAATTTCCCCTATGAATGTCCCTGCCTCCATTGGCTGTAGGGTTGCCATGGTTACCATAGGAAGCTGCCCTGTGTACACTATGACCCGGCCCGGTAGCCATGGTGATGGTCCAGAGGTCGGTATCTGCCCTAAGCCTGGCCATATGGGGTCCCTTCTTGGGAACTTGGAAACTGAGAGTGAGAGCAGACAGTCTTCTCACCAACGGGGAAGCTGCAAAGGGTAAGCTGGGTGCACTGGAGGCCGTGTTTTAGCCTGAGAGAGGCAGAAGGAGGAAGCAGAAATGCGGAGAGCAGTGAAGATGAAGGCGCCAGGGGCTTCTGGTCCTGCTTTCCCACAGTCCTGAGTTGGGCTGCTGTGATGTGTGCCTGGAACTGGGAAGGTTATCTGAAGGCAGCACCTTTCAGTGGGTCTTGGAGGATGCATAGGAGTTTATACAGTAAAGACCAGGGAGAAAGGCTCGTCTCCTCTGAGTAAGCCCAACGGCACCCGAAGGTGCAAACTTCCCTCTGGAAGGTCCGCCATGTAGCCAGATGCACCCCACTCCACGCCCAGCTGGGACGCAGACTCTGGGCTAAAGTTCACAGGACTGTCCTGACCTTGGTCCAAGGAGGGACTTTCCGTAGGTTCCATGGTAACCGTGCCATTTCTGCCTCACTCCCAGAACTGAGCCCATAACCAGCCAGAAGGTCCTGAGCTCCCTCCTGGATCGGCCAGCCCTCACACGGCACACCAGAGCAGCAACCCTTCAGTTAACCCACTCTGGAGGTCGCTTCTCCACCCTTACCGCCTTGGAACCCCACTCTGCGCACGTGCGCCCGGCACGCGTGCGTTCGCTGCTGTACTTCGGCATGTTATCATTTGCAAACTCATTCTCCGTACACTCACCCGTCACCTCGTGCACGTTTTATTCATTGCTATATACACGCCTCCACTCATCGCATATTTACCGAGCACCTATTACGTGCTGATTCTTCCCCCAGTGCCCAGTTTCTAAGAGTGTGATCTGCAGGGTCACCAGCCTCGGAATCGCCTCGGCTCGATTGTTTGACATACAGAGCAGCCCAGCCCACTGCCACCATCACCCAGGACCACGTTCCTGTAACAGGCTCCCTGCGCTGCCGGCGCGCACTCCAGTTTGAGAACGGCTGGCAGAGTGCTGACGCAGGCCAGCTTTGCTTCCTCCTCGTCCTCGTGATTCACTCCCCACCCCCCATCGATCCTCAGAGATTCCAGGAAGGGGCTCAGAGCCACACTACGTGGAGAAGAGATTCCTCTCTGATAGCTTTATGGTTTGATTTCTGCTCCGGAAACATTAAATATATACATAACACGCACACACAGAGATCTACATCTGTTTCTAAATGTGTCTGTGGGTATATACACTTTTAAGTTGAGTCTCTGGAGGTCTTCTTGAACATGTCTTAGGGAAGCTCCCCCAAGAAAGGTGACTTAAGTGGGCATGCAGAGGGCGATGCCAGTGGCCCCAGGGCCAACAAGTCTTTATCTGCGGTCCCTCTGGGCCGCCGGCTCCCCTGCCTGTGTGGGGGGCTGAATCCTCTTGTCCCCTGAGAGACTGATTTGCCCAATTAAGACCTGGACTCCCCCGTGACGTAATAGCCGCCTGCTTCTCTCCCACCCACCCCGAGCTCTCTCAGACCACAAATATCGATCTGTCCTAAAACTGCGAGCTAGGAGAGAGGAGGGAGGCGGTGTGGCTGGCCTCCGGGCCCTGGGCTCGGGCTCTGCGGCTCTGGCAGCTGCACGACGCTGGGCTCCGCCGGCCGGGCCGAGGCACCGCCAGCTGGAGACAGCTGAGCCGCAGCAGGGCTGGGCGGTCCCCAGCCTGTGGTCTGCAATGGGAGTCTGGCTCTTCGAGGCAAGGTAGACGGCCAGACTGCAGCAGGAGCAGGGCCAGAGGCAGAAGCTTTTCCAGGTATTGATCTGTTTTCCAGGGCACCTCATCTCTGCACCATGAAGCCCCGTAAAGATGAGAGTATGAGAGAGGGGGCCCGACACTGCACAGCTCATAAGAAGAAGGAACACGCCCACCAAGAGCGGCGTGGTGCCTCTTGGTGTTACAGAATTACCTCGTGCAGTTCACCCCGGAGCTTCTCGCGTTTAATGTGCATACGGATCGTCTGTGTGTTTTGAGGAAACCCACATTGTAACACAGTAGGTTCGAGAACGGTCTAGAGCCTGCACTTCTAACAGGTTTCCAGGTGACGCTGAGGCTGCTGCTGCATGGACCACGCCTCAGATGGAAAGTTATTTCACACCAGATGGAGGAGGTTATCGTCATCATCGCTCCCATTTTAACAACAAAAAGGGAACTGGCAGCTTGTAGAATTCAGGAGCTGCCTGGAGTCACAAAGGCAGAAGAGGCAGAGGCGGGATCTGAACTCGGGACTGGGGGCTCCACGGCACAAGCCCGTGACCACGAAGCCGAGGTGCCACCCCGGTCACCCTCTGGGCTTTGCTTCATTCTCGCCAGTTCTCCGTGTCTGCCGTCCCGGGTGCCAGCCAGGCTGTGGGAATCAGAAAACGAAACCCCCTCGCAGCCAACACGGGTCATGGCCTGGCGAGCTGGGGGAGCCTTTGTGCAAAGAACAAGATGCCCTTTTCTCCGGATGGGTCAGTGCCTTGCCAGGGCACGTGGGATTCCGGCCCACTCAACCCTTGGCCGTGCCAAGGGCTGAAGTGAAAAGTGCACCACCGTCTGCAGGAGGCCGTGCTCCCCAGTGTTTCAGGCTGAGGTAGCAAGTCCTCGTGAGGGCAACACGAGGGATTCCAACAGCACTTAGTTTAAATTCCGCCTCTACTAGTTAGCCACTGTGTGACTTTGAGCAAGTGACTGTACCTCTCTGAGCCTCAGTTTCCACATGTGGAAAATGGGGGAACTACCCACCTTCCTCATGGACCTACTGTGAAATATGAACTCGGCGCCCTTTGACGCCGGCACAGAGTCGGCACTGGATAGATGAGTGAGCCAGGCGGGTGTTCAGGGGCCCGGCGGGGCAGCCTGCCCGTGGTGGGGGAGGGGGAGGTTGGGAAAAACGGGAGGACACCTCGGCAGCCTTGCTTTGCCGCGTGACCCACTGTCATGGGCCACAGCCCAGTGAGCACTGCCCTGGCCCCCAGGCCCGCACCTGGGTGCCTGCCAAGCACGGCCAACACTCCGTGTCGGTCCCAGATGAACTCGCTCGGGGGCAGGAGGGTCTGGCACCTCGCAGGTGGTTTCTGGGATGAGAGAACGGCCAATGAGCCGTTCCCTGTGAACAGCTCAGAGCGGAGAAGACCCAGGGTCTGAATCCTGATGCTCTGAACCCCGAGGCAGATGAGCCTGGCAGGCCATGGCCCTCCGTGGGGCCTCCCCTGCTCCGCTGACAAAGGGGGCTCCAGGAGAACCGGCCCAGGCCGTGTTCTCGGTGGGTGAGTTCCAGTTACGTCTGCGCCCTCATCTCATAAATGCCTCTCAGCCAGCCTAGCTGCCCTCAGCTTCCCTCCCTCACATGTTTACACCCAACCCATGAGCAAGTCCTGCCCTTTTCACCTCCAACCAGGTGCTGCAACCAACCCCTGGTCACAAGTAGCCAAATACCAGAGTCAGCTCTCACCTGGACGATTACAGCAGCTCCCAGCAGGTGCCCGGAGCGCACTCTCCCCCCCGCCCCCCTTACACAGCACTGTCCACACACACGAGAGAACTTTCTGGGACGGTGGAGGTGTTCTGTACCTGCAATGGCTAGTGAGTGCGTGAAATGTGGCTGCTGTTGTGGAGGAAATGAATTTTCGGCTTTATTTCTTTTCAATTAATTTAAATTTCAATGGTCACGTGTGGCTCGTGGCCACAGGACTGGAGGTTTAGACTATTCTCCATCCAGCAGCCGAAGTCAGTCAGGCTGTGTCCCTCCTCTGCTCAAAACCCTCCAAAGACCCCCTTCTCACTCAGAGGAAAACCCTAAGCCCTGGCACGTGCCTGCGAGATCCTCTGTGATCTGCCTGTCTCCACTCTCTCCAGGCTTAGCACCTATCTCTTCCTTACTCACTCCGTTCTGCCCCACTGGCTTGCCACAGGGCCTTTGCACGTGCTGTACCTACCCATCTCCCTCTCTCTCTCTCTCTCTCTCTCACACACACACACACACACACTCCCCCAAATATCTTCACAGCTGGTTCCCTTAATTCAGGGCTCTGTACTTGACCCCACGAAATGACACCTGGGTCCCCTGTGCCTCACGGCCCACTGCTTTGTTTCTTCAGAACACCTATGACCACCTGAACTATTATGTATTTGTTCACATGTTTCTTCTTTCTTTCCTTACCAGAATGTGAGATTCATGGAAACAAAACCTTTGTCTGTCACGCTCGCAGCTGTATCTCCTGTGCCTGGGACAGCCCTGGATGGGCACAGGGCAGGCCCTTGATGAAGGTGAACGGAAGAATCGTTAAGATGCCCAGTGCACAGTAGGTGCTCAATAAATGGCTGCCACTGCTGCGGTAACAGTAAATCGTCACCATTATTCTTACCCCAAACCCAACCAGTCCGTGTCAGGGCCTGATGTCACATCACCTGGTCCACGCAGCCAGGCCCGGTGTTCGCCTTAAATAAAAACCAACAAGGGAACGACACCCTCTCCTCTGCTCGCATGTCCTGCCTGCAGGGGCCAAGAAGCTGGAAGCCCCACACAGAAGAAGGAAGCCCTGCGCAGGAGGGCAGCGGGGGGGAACCCGTGGTCCCGGTTGCCGGGCAACGCCACCCCATCACTCACAAACACGGGCGAGCAGGTTCCACCGGGAAGGACTGTGTGTTTGTTTACTCGCTGTCTTATCTGCCAGCCTGGCAGCCGGGGCTTGTGCCTTGCTTTCAAAAGGACAAAGTACCTTGGGGAGCGACGGCTGAATGGGACCAGAGTCACGATCGCAGGGCACGTGTCTGCAGGGGGGAAGGAAGGCGAGTTCAGGTTGCTGAGGACCTGTGCAGCCCACTTTCAACGCTCCAGACCACCCCTGTGAGGCCGTGGGTTTAAAGGAGAAAACACGAGAAAGGTGCTTCCTGTGGTGCCCGGCACCCCGAGGAGAGCTCGGTAAACATTAACCACTGCTGTGGTGATTAGTTTTATTCTTCTGGAACCTGCTCCTCGCAATTTTCGCAGCAGCCTGCCTGGCCAGGCCTGCCTCCGCCTTCCCCCCCCTCATTCCGAGTCTGTCCCTCTGCCCCTCCCTCACTCTAATCCAGCGTTTCTCGACCTCGGCACTGCTGACACTTGGGGCCAGATGGTTCTTTGCCGTGGGGCCTGTCCTGAGCACTGTCTGACGTTGAACAGCAACCCTGGCCCCTACCCACTATTGGTGGCAATGGAGGATGGAGGCCCCTCAAAAAATGAGAACTCGAACTACCACAGGATCCAGCCATTCCGCTTCTGGGGTGGGTACACACCCCAAAGAAGTGAAAGCAGGATCTCTAAGAGATATCCGTACATCTGTCTTCATAGCAGCATTATTCACAAGAACCAAAAGGTAGAAGCAACCCAAGTATCCACGGAGAGATTAATGGGTAAAGAAGATGTGGTTTATACACTCAGTCTTAAAAAGGGAAGAGATTTTGACACATGCTACAACACAGAGGAACCTCGAGGACATTACGCTAGATGAAATACGCCAGCCACGAAAATACAAACGCTGTATGATTCCACATATAAGAGCTACCTACGGGAGTCAAGGTCACAGAGACAGAGTGTGGATGAAGGGTCACTGGGGACCACGCCCCTCAGGAGGCTGAGCCGGGCACCTCGGTCCTGCTTACTCTCCCCCACAGAAGGCTGTCCTCACCCCACCATCAGGTCCCCACTCAGAGGGAACCTCCTGTGGGGCTGCTCACCCCAGTGTGCAAAGCTGAGCCCACACATCCCAGAGCCCCTGAAAGTTCCCTGGGTTTTAGCACAACGAGGATTATTCGGAAACATGACTGGGATCTCCCAGGGATACAGAGAAAGGTTAAAGATGCGAAAAGTCTCGAAGAATATATTCCAAAATATTAACCGCACTATCTCTGGGTTGTGGGATTCCAAGTAATTCTTTCTTTACTTTGCTTCGCTGTATCTCCTATAAGCAAGTATTTCGTTTGCTTGTTTTTTGCTGTAAAAGTTAAAGTAAAAAAGAAACCAAACAGATAAAGGCATTTCACTCACAAAGAAAAAAGCTAATATTCAAGGTATTAGTATTAAGAAGCCAGTGAAGTAACTAACAGGGTGCTGGCACTTGGAAGAGAACAAGCTCCAGGGACCAGGAATGTTTTCTTGGGTGGTCCAGCAGTCGAGGCAGTGGGGATTCAGTTCTTTTAGGATCTTAACTGTTCAGGCTGAACTCTGAGCCATCTTGATGGGTGTTCCTTCTGCCCACACACTCTTCCCTCCATGCTTCACCGAACAGGTCCCTGACAAACCTCAGATTAACCATCATCACTTCTCCTGGCGGCCCTCCCTGACCCCACCCACCCAGATCAGACACGTCCCCCCTCTTAACAACTTTTTAAAAACATTTTTAAATCATTTGAGTTTTACAGAAGAGTTGCAAAGATAGTACAAGGAATTCCCATGAATTCTGGTATACCTCTCACCCCATTTCCCCTAATGTTAACATCTTCATATCCATGGGACGTCTGTCACAAGCCAGAAGCCAGTGTTGGTACGTGACTATTAGCTAACTCGACGTTTCATTTGGACTTGACTGCTTCCCTCTAGTGTCCTCTTCCTGTCCCAGGATCCCAGCCAGGACCCTGCATTCCACTTGTCATCACATCACCCTAGCCGCCTGTGGTCTACGACAGTCTCTCACACGTTCCTTGCCTCCGAAGTTCTGGACAGGTTTGAGGTGCGCTGCTCAGGTGTTTTACAGAATGCCCTTCAAATCGGGTTTCTCCAATGTGGCATCTCATTTTTTTTTTTCATTGTGGTAAAACATACATAACATAAAATTTAGGATTTTAATCATTCTTAAATAGCATTAAATGCATGCCCGTTGTTGTACACGCTTCACCACCATCCATCTCTAGAACGTTCTCATCTTGCCAGCTGAACCTCTGTCCCCATTAAATGCTAACTCCCCTCTCACCACCCCCCTGCCCTGGGGGGACCAATATTCTTCCTTCTGCCTCTCTGAATGCAAACCACATGGAGATGCCGCTTCACCCCTGTTAGGATGGCTATTATCAAAACAACAGAAAATAACAAGCGCTGGGAGGACGCAGAGGAACTAGAACTCTTGCCTGCTGCTGGCGGGGATGTAAAATGGTGCAGCACCCAGGGTGGAAGACAGTTCGGCAGCTCCTCAAAAAATTAAACACGGAATTACCACATGACCCAGTGATTCCATGACTAGGTATATACCCTCAGGAATCGACAGCAGGGACTTGGATGGGTATTTGTACACTTGTGTTCATAGCAGCGTTATGCAAAATAGCCAGAAAATGGAAGCAACCCACGTCCGTGGACACCTAGCTCCTTTTAGAACTGGCCTCCTTGTAATAGCCAGTTCAACACCCGTGTCCCCACCTCCCTACCTTCCACCTCTCGGGGCTGTGTCTACCTTGCTCCTTGGGGCATCCCAGCCCCAGCGATGTCCAGCACGGAGCATGGGCTCCATGAGGGCACGTTGAGGTCACCTGCGGCCAGGTGAGCCTGCGCCACGATGGAAGTCCCCGGCTGAGGCTGCATCAGAGGGCGGTGCTGTGGTGGAGATGCCACAGCGGACACCCACGGTCCCCCAGGCAGCTGCTGCCTCCCTGGAAGAGCTGGGACCCAGGGCAGGGGCACTGGGCGGGGCCTGCACTACTGACACCACCTGGTGGCTCTTGAAGCAAAGGTGGGAAAGAGAGGCTCCCTCCCCGGAGAGTCTGACCAGAAGCCCCTCCCTCCCCAGCACACACACACCTGGGAAGTAACAGCCACAGCTGTGCCCACCAAGAGAAGAGTAACAACCTGCTAACAGTCGTCCTCACCGGGCTGAATGAGCACTTGACAAGGGATGTGACTCGCCCAAGGTCACATAGGTATCATCCTGGCCAGTGTGACTCTGGAACCCAAGTTCTGATGCCCACGGGATGTCCCTCCCAGCTGGAGGCGTCAGGAGTTAAGGGAGCCCGTGGCATGATTCCCACCGTATAACTGGGTCTGCGTTTGTTAGGGAAACAAAGGCTAAAGCAAGAGAAGATGGTGATTGTTTGCGGTGGGGCCGCACTCAAGTGGTAAGAAGAGTGAATGACAGCCGCAAAGGAGTCGCTATTTATTAGGCGCTTACTGTGTGCTAAGGTTTACCTCCTAGCCGTCCTCTTCATGGCCCCCCGCCTGCAGGCATTATTGTCCACCCATTTTGGAGGTGAGCAAACTAAGGTTCAGGGAGGACTCAGGCTCCTCCATTCAGGGTAGATTGTCAACAGCCCCAACGGCAATAATTGGCATCAAGGAGTGTCACCTTCTCTAAAGTGCATGATTGGATGCACTAGGGCAGGAGGGGTCCCACACCCCCGCAAGACAGGAGCAGAGGGTCTAAGGGGAGGGGACAGCTGTTCTAAGGCCAGGCATGGGGCTGGGAGGGAAGGGCCACGAAAGCAGCCCTTCTTTCAACCCTAACCCACATCAGAATATCCTTCCGGGGCTTCCCTGGTGGCGCAGTGGTTGAGAGTCCGCCTGCCGATGCAGGGGACGCGGGTTCGTGCCCCGGTCTGGGAGGATCCCACGTGCCGCGGAGCAGCTGGGCCCGTGAGCCGTGGCCGCTGAGCCTGCGCGTCCGGAGCCTGTGCTCCGCAACGGGAGAGGCCACAGCAGTGAGAGGCCCGCGTGCCACAAAAACAAACAAACAAACAAACAAAAAACACCCTTCTGAATTTCACATTTCTTGCCTGTTAATTTTCGAGTTTCTCCCCCCCACACCAGTTTTATTTACTCATACGTGGAAAGTTCCAGCAAAGGTCCAAGGTGTGTTCCAAGGAGGCAACACAGTCCCGCTGCACTTGCACTGGAATTGGAGGATCGGGGTGCACTTTCCTGCTGTGCCACTGGAAGCTGTGTGACCTTGGGCGAGTGGCCTCACCCCTCTGAGTGTCAGTCTCAGCACTGCAGGATGGAAGGAATCATATGCACCAGCAGGCTTGCTGGGCTCCTTAAATGAAATCGTGACTGTGGGAGCACCTGGAGCAGAGTCAGGCACGTGCAGCTCTGCAGGAAGTTGGGCGGAATCTGAACGGGCGGACAAAACAGAGGAAAAGGCCGCTCGCGCCCAGCAGGGGGCGGGGAATATGGCACACACCTGCCCAGGTAACACACCTGACACACTGCGGCGCGAGCCACACAAGAGCCCAGGCCCTGGTTCCCCGCTCGGTGCCCCCTCCACCCACTTCCTGTCCGGCAGGCCCTTTCCATTTGGGCGACCCTGGGGCCTGCAGGTTCCCCTCAGATCTGCCTGGGACCCCCTCCCTGGGAGGCCTGGCAGTGGCGTTAACAAGCCCGTGGGGTCACCATCTCCCTGTGTCCCCCGCCAGGGTGTAGGTGTGTTCCCCAAAGGTCAGTCAGAAAGGAGAAGACGTCCCCACCTGAGGCCAGGGGTACCCTGAATTCCCCAGAGCCACGGTGACCACTTTGGAGAAAAAGGCACGAGGGCATTTTCCCCGAGTCGCTCCATCGTGTTTCCCACCCCTAGATGATGCCTGTGGCTTATTATAACGATGACAACATCGGAGATATTTCTTGTGGATTTCCACAGGGGGAAACGACAGGCCTTCTTTTCCCTCTGGCTTTGCGCTGGGTGCTGCAGACCTCAGATGAGGTCTTCAGGTGTGCGATGGTTCCCTGGGCTGGGAGGAGTGAATGCGGGGTGGCGGGGGTGGGGGCATCAGAGTGAGAGGGCGTTAGGGCGTGTGCTGAGGAGGGCTGGCTGGAGACCCAGGAAGGGCGGGCCTCCCCAGGCGCTTCAGCCCAGTGCCACCTGCTGCCGGGGCTTCAATCTGCTGAGGATTTAGGGGGGAGACAAATGTATTTTTAAATTGCTATCATTTCCTGAGTGTCCATTAGGCGCTAGCAAGTACTGTTCCAAGTGCCCTAAGCTTTGGTTGGGCCTCCGGGAGTCTTGCCAGACATTATAATTATTTCCATCCTACAAACAAGGGACTGTGGTCCACAGAAGACTAAAGTGGCCTGACCAGGGTTACACGGTCAGTGAAGTGGCCACAGGAAGAAAGACACCTATTGACACTGGTAACGGAAGAAAAGGAGAAAGTACAGGGACCATCCTGAGTCAGAAAGTAGAAATTTGGAGGTTAAGGTACAGATGAATTCGATTATATGGAAATGCTTGTCAATTTGGGATTTTGCAAACATCTCAAGTGCCTGGTGGTGACTTCCTGGAGGTGTGTTGTGAAGGATTCTGCAGCTGCATCTGGGCTCAACAGGAAAGAGTGGTGATTGATTACTGATGTCTGCTCTGGGCACAGCTGTGGGAAACACTACAACAGATGCCACATTTATCATCACCAGGCAACTGTACATCCTCCTGACGCTGGAGAATGAACCTCCCTGGTCCTTAGCTTCCCCTTGCATTAAATGAGCTCAGATAAAGAATAAGAGGTAGAAATACTTTTGGAGAGGAGGGTATTTTTCTCTGAATATTAAATCACACACTTGGCATTCAATTCTTACAGGCAGTGTACACTTACTAGACACCCACTGTGTTCTAGGGTCTCTGCCCTCACAGTGCTTAGCAAGGAAGACAATTAACTTAATAGTTAAATACAGTTGGTCTAAATGCCTCAAGTGGAAAGTCCAGGGGGCCACCACACCCACCAGTCCCTGCCTCTCTGGCAGGGATTTGACCCTGACGTGGAAAATTACCTTCCCGTCCACAGTCCACTGGAAACACTTGCATGTGGGCTCTGGCGCCCAGCAGGGTGTTGAAGGCTGAGGAATGTGGGCACGAGAGGGAAAGGGCACCTCGGGAGGCTGCAGCACACGAAGCCCAGGGTGGTCCCTCCACCAGCCATGTGTCTATCTTTGCTAATTAGAAGGTCACGCCTCGTCCTTTGATTCTCCCACCCCAAAGAGGAATCTTGGCCACGCCGCCTAGAGTTTTTGGCAGGGGGCAAAGGCACAGGAGAAAGAGAACGCCAATGGCATCCCTCAGGGCTCAGAGGGAAGGTGTGTTTACAGCCAGTGGAGCGCGTCCAGCTTTATCTCTAGGCTGTACTTAGAGGTCTCGCTCTCCCCTTGGCCTGAACAACCTCGCCCACCGCCATGCGGGAGGGGGGCCACAGCGCGTCACAGTCACCTCCCCTGTTTAAGGCTGGCACCAAGACCGGCAGCGGGGTTTGTTTGGAGGATCTGTTCTTCATCAGAGGAGCCTTAGACAATCCCCCTTTCTGGCCCGAGGATGAGGAAGGCATCTCTGAGGCCGGCGCTTCCCCCAGTGCAAACAGCGGAGCCCAGGCTGCCCAGCCCGGCTTTCGACTGTGGTGCTTTTGCAAATATCAGTAGGTCCTGGGTCCTGTTTCCCACCTCCCTGCAGCCAAGTCCGGCCGGCCTCCTGGAGGCATGGCCCACGCTGGGGCCAGAGACCCGGACCAGGAGGAAGCCGTCGCCTCCCACCTCCCTGAAAAGCGGTGGGTAGGCAGAGGGGTCCACGAACACAGCAGGCATGATTAGCGCAGACAAAAATGAGGAGTGACTTCCAGAAACTGAGGGAGCCCAGGCCCTGGGCACTGGGACCAAGCAGCGAGGAACCCGTCTTTATAACGTTATCCCCCAGCTCACTTCCCTAACCCCTCCTCACTGCTCAGGTCACAGCTGACAAATCCCTGCCTGGGGCTTCCCTGGCAGCGCAGTGGTTAAGAATCCGCCTGCCAATGCAGGGAACAGGGAGGGGTTCGAGCCCTGGTCCGGGAAGATCCCACGTGCCACGGAGCAACTAAGCCCGTGCGCCACAACTACTGAGCCTGCGCTCTAGGGCCCGAGAGCCACAACTGCTGAAGCCCGTGCTCCTAGAACCCGTGCTCCGCAACGAGAAGCCACCACAATGAGAAGCCCGCACACCGCAACGAAGCGTAGCCTCTGCTCGCCGCAACTAGAGAAAGCCCATGCGCAGCAACCAAGACCCAACGCCCCCCCCAAAAAAAAACCCCTGCCGTGCCCCACCCCCCCCAAAAAAAACCCTGCCGTGCCCCACCCCGAGCAGGCAACTGGGCCGCCCCAGAAAACGTGCCCACTGTTCACGTCAGTCCCCCTCGTCCCCCCACCCTGGAATGGACTGGCAGCTCCATGAGGAAGGGGCTTCGTCAGCCCCAGTCCCCAGCACAGTGTCTGGAGGGAAACAAAGAGCAAGGGAGGAACAGAAGCGGGGGAGGGGAGGGAGCCTGGTTTTTCCTACCAGGGCTGGCCTGTGTGGTCAGCAGAATAACGGCCCCCAGAGATGCCCACGTCCTAATCCTTGGAACCTGTGAATATGTGACATGACAAGGCAAAAGGGTCTTTGCAGGCGTGATTAAGAGCCTTGAAGTGGGGAGATGATCCTGGGCTACCCAGGTGGCCTCACGTCATCACATCGTCCTTATAAGAGGGAGGCAGGAAGATCAGAGGCAGAGATCAGAGTGATGCCGCCACGAGCCAAGGGGTGTGGGCAGTCTGGAGAAACTGGAGGAGGAAAGGGAAGGGATTCTGCCCCCTCGTTGACACCTCGATTTTAGCCTGGGGGACCCATTTTGGACTTCTGACCTCCAGAACTATGAGATGATAAATTTATGTGGTTTTAAGCCACAAAGTTTATGGGAATTTGTCATAGCAGCCAAAGGAAACTAAAACACCCAGGTAGGACACTCGAGACCTCCAGCCTGCGACGATCAGCCCCACTGATCCCACATCCATAACAGGCAGACAATACTAATGGCTACTGAGTCCTGGTTTCCTCCTACTCCAGCTACCGGAAAGATGGAGAGTCCTGCCCCCTTGGAGCCAAGCCACAGCTGCATGACAGATTCCGGCGGAACCTATGTGAGACAAGTGACCTGAGTCCCTTCCCGAGGCCAACGGACTATACTGCCGGCGCTGAGGGCTCCAGTACTCCCCGCCCCTGAGAACCCGGGTGTGGAGGTGACACATCACCAGGTGGAGGAACCTCCACCAGCCTGGCCCCCAACATACCGCCACGTGGAGCAGGGTCCCTGCTGACGCTTCATGGACACGTCAAGGGAGCAAGAAGAAACCGACGTATGCCCCTGGGGTCGGGGGATCTTCTGTTACAAACACAACCTTGCCCATCCTGACGAGGCCCGTGGGGACCCGTGTATGTAAGCAGCAGCTGTCACCCCCGTGCATCTGGTGGAGCTGTCCACTCAAGAGCTCTCAGCCGCCTTTGGAAGCCTTGCCACAGACCCTTGCAACGTCCCCAGGGTCCCCTCAACAACTTCCACCAGGGACAGGGGAAGTCTGCCGTAGTCATCAGATGACCATGAAGTGAAATCACTTCTTCCAGACAGTGTGGAGGGAAAGGGGAAGACGGAGCCGCTTCCCATGCCTCCCACGCGTGTCCTGCGTGTGTCTTTGAGGCAAGTACCCGCCGACACGCCCAGTGTGACCTGGTCCTTTGTGCTTCCTTCCTCGGGACCCACAAACGTCTTCCCGTTTCTGGGCTTCTCTGCCAGGCCCTCTGCCATGCCTATGGCTGGGATTCTAGGAAGTCAGTGGATACTTTCAGAGCTTTATTGTCCCATTCTTCACTTGCTAATTAGCAAGGAGTGACTAATCAGAAAACAGTGGCGAGGCAGAGAAAATACTCCCATTTTCTTGGCTTTCGGTTGCCCATGGTTACTGAGAACCCTCTGGCTTTATCTGATGGAGCTGGGGTGCGGGGTGTACAAAATGGGGGTGGGATTTTCTTTGTCCTCTCCTGGGCAAACGGGAAGAACCTGGGAGGCTGTCGCTACGGAAAAGGGTGGCAGCGTCACATAAGAATGGCAGTGTTGTGGTCACCAGGGGGCACAGCTGGGGTCTCTGGAGCCCCTGACCCTGAGCGGAAGAGCTATGGGAACACAAACGGCCCCACTGAGTTCTGGCCTCTCCAGGCACCAGAGGCCACGTGACCGGGCCACACCATGTGTGAGGAGATGCGTCTACCCAGCCCTGCCCGATGCTGGGAGGGGAACCAGAGTCCCCACCTCCCCAAAGCCTGAGGGTGGGGACAAACCTCTACCCGCTGCACTCTCCCAGCCAGGCTCCCAGCCACATTGTCACCTGTGGTCCTCATCGCAACTCCTCCTCAAGGTTGCTGTCTTTTATTCTCCCATTTCACAGACCCAAACGCTGAGGCTCAGAAAGTGGGTGTGACTAGCCTCAGGTCAAGTGAGTAACTGGCAAAGCTGGGGGTCAAGCCCAGGTCTCTCTGTGTCCACCGGTGTGACAACGGGGGGAGAAGGGGTCATGTCACACACAAGCATGCAACACGTATGCGTGCACACAGGAGGACACATATGCATGCACAGATTGGCACACAGACACGTGTACACACATGCAAATGCACACAAATGCGCGCACACACAGATGCATACGCAGTGGTCACCCAGACACGGGTTAATATGCACACACACAAGCACTTGTATATGTACACACACAGCTTCTCAACACGCAGAAGAAGAGGACACTTGCCACCCTGTGCCCTGCGCTGCATTCTGTCAACCCAGCTGCCAGTTTAGCAAAGGCCAGGCCTTGCCGCCTCTGGCCCTGGGGCGATTTCATCACTGACGGTGATTTCCAAAGACAGTAAATAAACAAGCAGGACTCAGGCCTGCCTCTCAGGGCCATTTCCTCAACACGTCCCAGAAACACACACACACACACACACACACACTCACACACACACACACTACACACATACACACCACACACATACACTCACATGCCCACACCACACCCTCACACTACACAGACACACACACACTCACACCACACACTCACACACCACACCACACACTACACACACACTACACACATACACACACACATACACACCACACACACACACTACACACACATACACACCACACACATACTCACATGCCCACACCACACCCTCACACTACACATAGACACACACACACTCACACCACACACTCACACACCACACACACATACACACCACACCACACACACTACACACACACACACTCTCACACTACACACTCACACCACACACGCTCACACACACACACACAACCCGGCCCTGAAAGACCCCATCTGGGAGTTGTCCGGAGGGCAAGCGGCAGACCAGGGCTGGCAAGGGAAAGACGGAGGGATCTGCCTGCGGCTTCCCCAGTGGGCCCTCAGCACGGCTCCTGACCTCGTGGGTAATAAGAGCCCGATGAAGAAAGAGCAGATGAAACAAACGGCCCCACTTCTGCACGGCTGGCATTTTCCAGGGAAAAGTTCTGCCTCTCAAATGAGTGACCAGCTCAGGTTAATTGCTGCCTAGAACGGGCGGCTCCCTCATCCCTCAAGGCTGCTCCCCCTGGTGCTACTGCAGGTCCCGCAACTCAGGGACCAGCTGGGGGTCAGAGAGCCCACCGTCCCCGCCCTGAAGCTCCAGCTCCAGCTCGGCTGACCGAATAAGCCAGTGATCGGTCATCAAAAGAGCCCTTTCACTGACCACCTACTACATGCCTGGCCTTGGGCTACGCCCTTGCCATCTAGGCCAACAGTAAAACAGAGTTAATGGCCCGAGCACCCAGGCCCAAGTGGACAGACGCCCGGGTTCAAATCCCAGCGCTGACAGCTCAGCTCTGACGCCTGCTGGTTCCACGTCTGTCAAATGGGTTGCTATGGGAATGCACGGGACAATGTGTGTTAGGGGTCCTCAGTCACGGGCATCTGGCAGTGTCTGGAGACATTGTGTTTGTCGCAACTGGGGGCGGGTGCTACTGGCACCTAGTGGATGGAGGCCAGCGATGCTGCTAAACGTGCCCCCGTGCCCAGGACGGTCCCAAGCACAGAGGATGATCCGGCCCCACGTGTCCAGTGCCGAGAGTGAGAGATCCTGGTGCAAAGGGTGCAACACAACGCCTGGCTCAAGGTAAGCCCTCAGTAAACGCCTGCTGCTATCATCGTCTCAAAATGGTCCCGGTGGCCCTACAGCGTGACATTATTGTCACCAGGCTGCAGAGGAGGAAGCGGGGCTCCGAGAGGCTGCGACTCACTCAGGTGACTAAAGGAGCAGAGCTGAATGGGCCGCCCGGCTCCACCCGCATTCCTGTCCCCCACGGCACCTGGAGCTGTGGCACAGGCCCGGGGTAAGCCGCCCTCGCCGCCCCAGCATCGCAAGCCAGCCTCTCCGCGCGCTCCGTCCTTCCGCAGCTCCGCAGAGGGAAGAGGGGTCGTTTCTGGACCAGTTTTCTGGGGTGCCGAAGGGACGAACACCGAGTGTGGACCCTGCAGACAGCTCGGAGCAGACTCTTCCTTCCCCCTCCTCCTCTCCCCGTCCCCCACCTGCCTTCCGGGCTTTTGCTCAAGAGGGGCCCTCTGAGCAAGATGCCCGCCCCAGCCCTGCGAGCTGGACTCTCTCCCCGCCTCCCGGAGGGTCTGCAAGAGCCGGGACGGCCTGGTCTCCCTCCACTTCCTGCTTGTCCGTCTCCGCACTTACAGCCACAGAAACGCACGGGGTCCATGACTAGCCACGCTGAACTCCTTTCGTCTCTCCAGCCTCTTTCTAGAGCCCAGGCCTTGATACACGTTCCTCCCTCTTCCTGGCACACTGTTCCCCTCCCCACTTGCCCCATACCCTCTTCACGAGACGCAGATTTCACTGCAACACCCCCGGCCTCTGGAGGCCAGGCTCGGCTGGGCCGCGCCGCTTCAGTGCACCCACGCCTCGGCACCTACCACCCTGCGCCTTAACGGAATGCACGCTGCTCTTCATCCAACACCAAGAGCCGCCAACCACAAGGGCAGAGCCTTCCTGAGCGCCCCCCTTCACGGCCCGGCGTATCAAGCAGCACTGTATTCCCAATGCAACTTCCTGCAGTGATGGAAACGGCCTATTTCTGCCCGGTCCGGTATGGGAGCCAGTACCCACATGCGGCTAAGGGGTATGTGAAATGGGCTTGTGCACCTGAAGGACTGAATATTTAATTTTGTTTCATTTTAATTACATGGAAACAGCCACACGTGGCTAGTGGTTACTATCTAGGAAGTGCAGGCCTAGAACAATGCCTAGCGCGTGGTAAGTGCCAGATACCCGCTGGTTCAGTGAATGAATGAATGAGTGATGTTCATTATCCCACTTTATCGCCCCACATTATGATTGTCGCACGGCAGTCGTCTCCGGCGGGCTGAGGGCACCCCGAGGGCAGGATACAGTGGGTTCCTGCTCAGCACTACATCCCCAGTGTTTTATATGGTTCCCGGGACCTCAATAAATATTCACTGAAGGGATGAGCTGTAACTCGGTCCCCCTCTCCCTTCCTTACAACACCGAAGGAAAACTGTGGTGAGAAAGAAAGCAGTCCCACTGGGCTGGTTTCTGAATGCATTTCCAGCCCAGTTCTTCCTTCTCGCTAAAGTGACCGCCTGCCCCTTGTGTGCTGGTGTCAACTGTGAGATTCGGCTGCCATGAGCCAGCATCCTTTCTCTCGTGCCCTTCCCTTTCCCTCGATGCCATGGGACAAGTAGAGCAAGTCTGTTTGCTCTAGGCTCAGAGGAAAGGATTAGGACTCCTCCTTTCCCCGGGGCTGCTGTTTCCTGCTTCTGTGCACAGGCGGCAGGGGCCCCCCAGGAACTTTCAGGAAAAATTCTAACTCATGAGAATGAGGATGAATGTGAGATTCTGTTATAAATCAAATGCCTTTCATCTCTGACTGTCGGCTGCGATGCTCTCCCACACTGTTATTCTCCCCCCGCACTGCCCGCCCCACTTCCTTCCAATGTAGGTCACGGTGGATTCTCCCTGCGTTCACTAGGTGTGCCTCCAGTGACGGGGGTAGCACCGCTGGAAGCAAATTTAGGAATCCTCTCAAGGACAGGTAGGAACGCTGTGCTCTCTCGGTCAGCTGACACCCAGACTTGCAACCGCAGGAGGAAACCCTGTGCAAAGACCCTGCGACACCTGGAAGGGTGGGCAGGGCGGTTCCTATACCCAAGGAAGTTGGACGGGTAGAACTCGAAAGCCATCATCACAAGGATAACGATGCCAAGGAAGGTTTAGTGTCCAGAACAAAAGCAGATCAGTCAAGTGGTAACCGGCCTTACTTGACGGTGAGTGTCTCACTAACCGTGTGACCTCGAGCTAGTGGCTTCCCTTCTCTGGGCCCCATGTTTCCACCTGCAAATGGGGAATCATGCCAGAACCTGCCCCACGGAGTGGTATGGATTAAATGCATTCACAGAGGCCGAGGGCTTCGCAGGGGCCCAGCACAGAAGCCACCCTCAGTACGCATATATTACTACTGATGCCGATGTGTCTGCCAGCCTCTTTCAGCAGCACATCAGCATCTTACTACAGAACCTAAGCTTCTGCTCCTCGGTTCTGACCAGCACTGAGCTCGGACCCCTGCCGGGCAATGCACTTGGTGCCGGCGACACGGAGACGGGTCAGAGTCTGCACCCCTTCTCAGGTAGCCAGACACCTGCTGGACGACGGACGCAATAAATCAAACACAACAGTGCACGTGACAAGAGAGTCTCGCGAGGATAAAAGAGGCTAAGGAATCCGGCGGAGGCAGGACTCGATCTGGGCAGGCCTGGGAGGTTTCACACCCATGTGAGCTGGGCCCGGAAAGAGGAACGAAAGGGGATCCCTGGCTGTGGGCCTGGCATCTTCAAAGGTCTAGAAGGGCACAAGATCATGGGCTCTTTGGGCAATAGCAAAAGGTTGTTTGTGGCTGGAGCAGAGGGTGCTTGGTAAGGAACTGGCAGGAGATGAAAATGAAAAGATTGAGTTTGGGCCAAATTCAGGCTTCTCTGCCAGGAAAATAAGGAGCTGAACTTTGTCCTGTGGATGACAGAAGGGTTTTAAGTACCACTCATAAAGTTACTCAACTCCGGAGACCGGTAGCATGCCCCCTACACACACACACACACACACACAAGCAGACGCACAACACTCCACACACATATACCCTCTCCACGCACACAGACACGCACAAATACACACACGCACGTGCACATATGCACGTGCACACGCATTTACCCATTGAGGACGAGAGCTCTTATGGGTAATTGAACGTGATGCCTTTGCAGGTCAGGGCGACCACATGTAGCACCAGAGACTTTACAATAAAAATTCAGTATTTTTCACTTGCACAACTTTCCGGCCTGATCCTCATTTAAAAAAAAAAAAAAATCCTCCCTCGCTCCAACTTAAAAGGGAAGTGTGGGTCTGTCTGCACGAACTCAGAGCCACGGTGCAGAAGGTACAGTGATGGGGGCCCCATGAAGGATGGAACGATGGTGGGGGAGACTCCACCATGTGAAGAGAGACCACACTTGGTCTCTTCTTTCCTCTTTCTCCTGAGCTGATGAACTGTTTTCCAAGGAGAATGGTTAACCCAAGGAGGCTCCTTCGGATTTCTTGCGGCAGGTGGGTGCAAATAAAGATGAGTTCAAGTTCCTTAAAATAGCTGCATTCTCCTCAGTAGGATAAACCTTTTCCCCTGCAATATGGTTCATACCAGCATAATAGCTCAGCAAACCCTTCTCTTTCGAGAGAAAGCAGAAGTTGAAATGGCAAGGACTTCAGGGGCTGGATTGGAGGGAATCAGTTTTTAAAAACTGAATTCAAACTCAGTTATTTCCTCGGAAGGAGAGACTGCCTGAACCAAATAAGGATCTGCCTTTGTCCCAGAGAATTCAACGCCGTCTCTGTTGGCCTGATACAGAAGCTAGGCGCTGCTCCAAGACAGGAGCTGGTTTCATCCCCGCCGTGACTCCTGATGGGGAAACTGAGCAGCGAAGTGACTTGCCCAAGGTCACAGAGCAGAAGCCAGGACGTGACCCCGGCCATCTGGCTCTAAGGGTCAGGCTCTTACCCCACGACCCTGACCTCCCTCTCGGCACGTTCGGCCCTCTCGTTCTGCTGGGCTGAGGCCGGGCCACACGCACACTTAGCGGGGCCCAGGAAGACAGCGGCAGAGTCCTGAGCGGCCCTGAACTTTGACGTGGGGACAGCTGGCCAACACGATGTCTTAGCAACAAGCAGCAATCAATGGGGGTGGATGTGATTGTTTCCAAATGTTCTCCTGGGGCCAACAAAGAGGACTCTCTGGCTGTCATGTGGCCTTGGCTGTGACTGGGGGCGGGGAGGGTTGAAAGATGGCCATGAGGCCTGGCTGCGGGTGCCACTCTATGGCATCCCAGCACTATACTTCTTCAGATTCCCCAAAACTGACCCAGCGCACCTATCAGATGGGTACACTGAGGCCCAGAGCAGTGAAGCAACTTCTCCAAAGCCACACAGCAAGTCAGAGACAGAACCAGGAGTGACACACAGGTCCCATGATGCCTCTGCCCTTCCCACCTCACAGATTCCAAGTCAGTGGGGGTCAGGTGAACACTCTTTGGAAGGGGCCCCTGAACTTACCTCTCACTAGGCCTAGGACAGAAAATCCACAACCCCCCCCCCGCAAAGAGCCAAGTCACAAGCCAACCTATATATTCTGGCCCTTTGTAAAACGTTCCTCCTCTTTGCTCTTCCATGCCGGGGATGGTGTTATGGACTTAATGTGTTTGTCCCGGAAACTCCTATGTTGAAGTTCTAACCCCCAATGTGAATGGTATTGAGAGGTAGGACCTTTGGGAGATAATTAGGTTTGATGAGGTCATGAGGGTGGGGCCCCCATGATGGGATTAGTTGTCCTTACAAGAAGAGAAAGAAACCAGAACTCATTCTCTCAGCCTAGTGAGGACATAGGCAGAAGGTGGCTGTCTGCAAGCCAGGAAGAGGGCTCTTGCCAGGAATCGACCATGCTGGCATCCTGATCTCAGACTTCCAGCCACCAGAGCTGTGAGAAATAAATGTCTGCTGTGTAGGCCCCCCAGTCTATGGTATTTTGCTACGGCAGCCTGAGCTGACTGAGACAGATGGAGAATACTACCCTTTAGACTAAGGCCCAGAAAACTCCACTTGTGCAGTCTGTTCTTCCAAATACTGAATAATTTCCCCTGCTTCTCAGGACCAGGACCCCATACTGGGCATCTCCCTCCCCCCAGTGCCTAACATGACCCCCTGGCATACAAGGGGAGGCTCAAGAAACACTTGCTGAACAAACAGAACTAAGCACTGGTTGAGTACCTGCACATTTACTACCTGTGCCCTAACGTAACCCTCACTCACAGCTCAAAGACTGTTCCTTCCTTCACAGAGCTCCCAGCCCAGAAGTCTGCAACTTCCAAATCAACCAGTGCCAACCTCCATGAAAATGAAGAATGCCCAGACCCGGCAATTCTGTATCTCAGCAGTTACCCACAACCGATGGGTGCATAGGGATCTCAGATAAGGCTGCCTGCTCCTGCACTGCATTTAAGTGAGAAACGACCTTCGCGTCCATCGACAGGGGTCGGGGTCGGGGAGTGGCCATTTCGTGGAATTTGATGCGGCAGCTGAACAGAATGGGGAAGGTCTACAGCTATCAGATGAACCCAAAATAAGTCAATTAAAGGAGGGAAGCACAAAATGAAACAGACATTTTATTTTTACTGAGAATATCTAAAACGGGTATTTGTTCTCCACCTTTCGCGGCAGCAGCGAAGCCTTGTCCTTGAAGATGCCCCCCTACCGAAATCCCCCCAGTCTTTCTCACAGAAGCCCCAAGCAATCCGCAATTGACAATTTGCAATTCCTGCTCCTTTAAAGACCTTCACAAGTCTGTCCGGTTATTGTGGCTTCTTCTCACTCTTTGACGGTTCTCTCACCCACAACAGCTATTGTTTCACTGAGACTTTCTTAAGCATTCCATTTGGTTTTCATAAAAACAACCACTCTCTTTTCACACTCATATTTCATAAGTTTACGTAATCTTCAAGTAAATTGTGTGATTACAGTAACACCTATAACCAGCATCATCAGGTTTGGGAACAAACACACTGGCTCTTGGAAACACACAGCACGACTCATCGGGAGAAAAGCACAGGGGCTTCCTGGAGCATCCCGTCAGCTGTGCCTCAGCCATTGAGGAGGGGGTCGTCGTCCCAGCCAATCTCTTAAATAAGTCTTCAGCCATTTACAGTTAGAGGAGTGAGTCCAGTTAGCATAATGCATGCGGTTCTAGTGAACTAAAACACACATCCCCAAAAAGTCTTAGTAAGAGAAAAGGCAAACTGCAGAAAGGTACATGCAATCTGATTCCTTGTATGTTTATAGACTTGCTATAGAACTACCTGTTTAGATATAAATCTACAGAAAAAAAAGACTGGAAGGATGGGATGTGGGGTAGGAAGGGGACTGGTGGTCAAGGAAGGGGAACTTTACACTTTTCTCTAAGGCATCGTTTTTTGCAAGAATATGTATAGATAAAGTATATAATTGAGTTTTTTTCTTTTTTAATCAACAGGATTTAACAGAAGAGTACAGCACATGAGACAAATAAGCCTACAGTCGGATACATATGCAGCTTAGAAAAAAATTAAAATAACACTCAAAACAAGAAACATTCTACTGGCTTCAAAGAAACAGCTGTCTGCCTCTCAGCCGGGGTGAGCAAGTGAATGGCGTGGTCAGAGGCATTCAGGGGCTGGAGATCTTCAACGGGCAGGACTAGAGGGTTCTCACCACACACAAGGTCCGCGCTGGCGTTAAGCCACCGCAGTGACCGACTGCTCTCGGCCCTTGATTTGCTCCTCCATTTAGCCGGATGTGCTGTACCATCTGACAAATTCACCGAGAAGTAGCGCTCAAAGGGAGCTTTCAAGGTGGCTGAGTTATTCTGCAAGTTAGACTACTTTCAGCCTCATTCACTGCAAACGTTTGTGCCCATCATTCATCCCCCAGGGATCTGTGGGTCCCCCGTTCATGTGAGGCATGGCACTCGGACCCGGGGGCTGGCTGTGAACTTGGAGACTGTGTCCCAGCACACAGGACACAAAACCACCAACGGACAAATTATTCCATGCGAACTGTGTTCGTGCTATAAAGCCCTTAAAGAGAACGACCTAGCCTATCCTGGCGGTTGGGGGAGGCCCATGAAGGGACCCCTGGGGAGAGGGCACTGAAGCTGAGAACCGGTGGGGACTCAGGAGGGAGGGAGTGAAGGTGGGAGAGAGGATGGCCTTTGCAACGAGGACAGCGTGCACCCAGATGATCAGAAGGCTGGCCTGGCTGAGCAAAGGACTCCCTGGATGGGGCCAGGGAAGTGAACCCCACAGTGCGTGAAGAGGTGGCAGAGATGGGTCTGGACGGAATCATATGTAGCCGTGAGGCCCAGGTCAAGAATTATGAAGGTTTCCTAAACACACTGGGGGAACCTGAGCAGGATTCCTGAGCAGGAGGGTGGCATTTCATCATGCACGTGCCATCCATGCCCAGCTGAAAAAACACTGGTTTTGCAGCCTGTGCTTCCAACGTGGCCCTCATTTTCTTCCAGCACCGCGGGCCTCACCAATGTGCGTGTCAGGCCCCCTAGAACAGCTAGACCCTCTGCAGCTGTCCCCACCCATCATGATCAAGGGTGCCTTGTTAAAAACCCTCTCACCGTGCTGCACAGACCCTCACACTGCTGGGCTTATGGAAACATTCCCAAAATGGTTTTCTGTGCAATTGAGACGCCTGCTTGGAAGATCCCTGCTGCAAGCATTTCTTCCTCCCAGGCGGCTACATCCAACTGTTTTGCTGCAAGGTTCTGCGTCACAAAAGGGATCTCCCCAGCTAATATGACATTCGGATGAACCGGAGAATCTAGGCTGCCTGAATGCAGGGCAATCACGTCCCTTCAGTGTGTGCTCTTCCTCTCCATTATCTAATTGAATTTCCTATGTGTATGAATATAAATACTGTTGTTCTGACCCATGATGAACTGGTAAACAGACTGATTATATAAGCTTTGATAGATTAAGATTTCCAAAAAGAGATGGACACCATTTCTTTTATTTTAATTTAAAATGAACGCAATTTCCACTGGATATGGATAAAACTAATGATCTTAGAAGGAATCAACTTGCCTGTGAAAAAAAATTCGGATAATCGAATCACCATCCAAGATCATCCCACGGTCTTAGAATGGAGGTGTCACACGCTATTTCCGCCTTTTTCTGTTTCCTTGGCATGAGGCTATGCTAACACGTTCCTTTGCGAGCACTGAGTTTCAGGGGAATCGGCTTAAATGGCAGGGGATAGATCACCACCCCGAAATTACTGCAACCAAGAGAAATCCACAGGATCAAGACCAGACCAAGAAAATCTTATAAAATGGTAATGAAATCAACTTCCTCCCCAAACCAGGCTCTTTTTAAATTGCAGTTATCAGCTTACTCAGTTTGTGAAGTAAGAATACGGAGATACATGCCAGCCTCAAGCAAATCCTCTGAAAAAACTCCAGCTAACCCACCACACGTTCACTAGTGATGATGAAACTGGTTTCGACCGTGTTTCCACCGGGTCCCAACAACCCCTCGCAGTCAGATAGGGAGCCTTCTCTCAGTGTTTACCCCGCTCAGGTTCCCGGAAGCCGGAGGGCCCAATGCTGACTCCGTGAGTTCTGTGGGCAGGTCTCAGAGCGTGGGGGGGTTAGGAGTGAAGTTCTGAGAACCAAACGGTCCCGGTCCTCCCCCTCCTCCTTCCAGACACCTGATCTAGGGAAAGTCATCTCACCTGCCAAGCCTCAGTTTTCTCATCTGAAAATGGGCACAGCGGTGGTACCTGCCTCACAGGGTTGTGGCAGGGATGCAATGAAATGCGTAACGTGCTTATTTAATAGTGTCCCCTGGCAAGTGTCAAGTATCACTGCTATTCACGTTCTAGGAGGCTTACTTCTTAATTGACTCAAACAGTTTATAGTACCGTGTTTATTACACCAGATCGCAGGTATAACGCATCGATCATGTTTTCTATGATACTTTCATGGTAGCGCCTCGGCTGAATTATCCTCAGCAGCAGTAAAATATTGGCAATAGCTTTAAGAAGACTTTCAAATTAAATGAACAAAATAAATATCAATGTTGGATGATTATAGATGAAACAGGTTCAAGAGGAAATTAAGACAGCATCATTAAAAAGCAACCACTCTGAATAAAATAACCAGTTTTTAAAAAGTTATTACTGTTACTGTTCGATCCAGAACACCTGGTCTCTTCTCCCTGACACACCCAATTCCCACACTCACCCTACGCTTCTCTGGGAATCCTCAGTCACTCCTTTGGTTGACCTTTGCCCTGTGCTCCCGCCAGGCATCTCTCACCACCCCAGGGTCTCACTGTCACAGAGAACAACACAGGTCACTTCGCTAATCAACATACACTGTTCCTGGAACACCCATGTCTAATTCCTCCACTGAACATGCACGAAACTCCCGAGCTGGCCACTTCTATCCAACTTTATTTCTCAGGATCCCCCCGCACCCCAGGCTAACTGTCACTCTCACGTGCCCCCTGAAAGGCAGGACGGTGGAGCAGATGGGGCAGACCCGAGTCTGCATCCCAGGTCTGCCTCCGACTGGCTCCGCGGTCTCCAACAAGCTGCTTGTATAAGTCACACAAACATCACATATACAAAAGTTGCCAGACAAGACTGTACACGCTGAATGTACCGGTGTGAAGCTCGGGGACGGACAAGACTGCTGGATGCTAATGAAGGTCAGGAGAGCAGTTACCCCTGGGGTTGAGGACACGGGGAGGGCTGGCCTGCTTCTTGATTTGAGTGCTGGTTACACAGATGTGTTTAGTTGGCAAAAATTCACTGAGCGGTACAGTATCTGTGCATATATCTGGATATATATTTAAATAACATTTACTAAAAAAAAAAAAAAAGCAATGAAGGACAATCTGGGCCTCAGCTTCATCATCTGTAAAATGGGAGTTACTGGGGAGATAATAGACCTACTGCAGAGGTCTCTGCCCGTGCTGCTTCTCCTTTCCCTTCCTGCCCTAAATTCTATCCACCTCGCCTGAAGGTCGTGAACTAGGTGCCCATCCTGAGGTCAGCTCCAGGACTTCATTTAAGATGAATGATAAAGTTTTGGAGATCAGCTGCACAGCAACGTGAATATACTTAGCACCACGGAACTGTATACTTAAAAACGGTTAAGATGATAAATTTTACATGGTGTGTCTTTTACCACAATTAGAAAAAGAAAAAAGAGATGAACTATAAGGGAATGTTCTAATCCTAAAGATGAATCTATAAAGCCCCAGAGTTAGTGACTTGTGCGAAAGGCACCAAGTTGCACCCTGGGGCTTCTATGTTTCAAAACGCTTGCCTTGAGGCATGGAAAAAATGAATAAATAGCAATAGCTGTTAAAAGAGAACACAGGATGCACATTTTTATATATTTGGAAAAATATGTTGAAACACGCAGGGATTTAGACAAAGAGTAGGAAAAGGAGCCACGGACAACAGCAATTATTGTTCTGAGCAGCAGAAATCCTGATGCTTTTCTTTTTCTATTTTTCTACACTTTGAATATTTTAGATTCGTATTTCCTAATCATAAAACTAAATGACAACTTTTCGGCCGGAACCGCCATCTTCCAGTAATTCGCCAAAATGACCAACACAAAGGGAAAGAGAAGGGGCACCCGCTACATGTTCTCTAGGCCTTTTAGAAAACATGGAGTTGTTCCTTTGGCCACATACATGCGAATCTACAAGAAAGGCGATATTGTAGATATCAAGGGAATGGGCACTGTTCAAAAAGGAATGCCCCACAAATGTTACCATGGCAAAACTGGGAGAGTCTACAATGTTACCCAGCATGCTGTTGGCATCATTGTAAACAAACAAGTTAAGGGCAAGATTCTTGCCAAGAGAATTAATGTGCGTATCGAGCATATTAAGCACTCTAAGAGCCGGGATAGCTTCCTGAAACGGGTGAAGGAAAATGATCAGAAAAAGAAGGAAGCCAAAGAGAAAGGTACTTGGGTTCAACTGAAGCGCCAGCCTGCTCCACCCAGAGAAGCACACTTCGTGAGAACCAATGGAAAGGAGCCTGAACTGTTGGAGCCCATTCTCTATGAATTCATGGCATGATGGGTGTAAAGAAAATAAAAGACCTGGACTGTGTACATGTTTCTCTTAATTGAGTAGAAGTGTGTGACCCCCTTCCCCAAACAAATATTTAAAGCACATTTTAATTGTGTCCGAATTCAGTGGGTGACATCTTTTTACTTTTCAAATTTAGTGGGTTTTATTCCTGAAAGATGTGAAGTAGTTTGTTGTGCAGTATACTCCATTGATTAATAAACTGCTAGATATTACTTATAAAATATTTGTACTAGTTTGAAAATAGTCTCAATTCCTATGAACGAAGGATTTAAAATGAATGAAAGTTATCTGTTATAATTAAGCTCAGGAAAAGTTGATGCTCATAATTGCATCATAAATTAAGTAGCTGTGTTTTGAGGATCAAGAACTTACCTTTGAAGCCTGCTATTTAAATATACATGGTTTAAAGCCCCCCCAAAAAAAAAAAAAAAAAAAACTAAATGACAATAAATAACTGTTATCTAGGCTTCATGGTCTAGCTGCTCCCCTTTGTGAAGTGGCTTTTTAGCCCAGTTTTATTGTGTGTCTCTGTGGATTCCTGTGTTTCTAAGAGACACCGCCGCCCCTCTTCCCCACATGGAAATATCTGGATTTCAGCCCTTTTTCCTGCTGGGCTTAAATCAAGCCCCAGAAGCCTCTCAACACAGCGTCCCAGGCAGCCCCATCCCTAATTACACTCACCCTCCCTCCTCTTTTCCCCTCATTGTTTCCCAGAGCTCGTCCTCATCCCCCTGGACACAAGTGCAGGATGGGGCAGGGGGACGTCTTGGTTCTAAGCAGAGGGGATGAGAGGTTCAACAACCACACTTGTGACTGACCACCTCACAGGTGACACCACCCCTCTCCCTTTGGCTGAAAGCTCACTCTTCTTTTTTTTTTTTTTTAAATAAATCTATTTATTTATTTTTGGCACGTTGGGTCTTCGTTGCTGCACACAGGCTTTCTCTAGTTACGGTGAGCGGGGGCTACTCTTTGTTGCGGCGCACGGGCTCTAGGCACGTGGGCTTCAGTAGTTGTGGCACGCGGGCTTCAGCAGTTGTGGCGCACAGGCTTAGTTGCTTTGCAGCATGTGGGATCTTCCCGGAACAGGGCTCGAACCCATGTCCCCTGCATTGGCAGGCGGATTCTTAACCACTGCGCCACCAGGCAAGTCCCCACGAAAGCTCACTCTTGACTCAGTTCCAAATCAAGGCCACCTCTTTCCAAGCCAAGGAACCGCCAAGCATGGGTTCCTACAGAGCGTGACCCAGAACGGCTTCCACATGACGGTTAATATCAACCCACATTCCAGAGTCCAGGCACTCAGAGGGGACGCACCTCTGTCCACGTGCAAGAAAGCGACTTCAGGGGCTTCCCTGGTGGCGCAGTGGTTAAGGATCCGCCTGCCAATCCAGGGGACACGGGTTCGAGCCCTGGGCTGGGAAGATCCCACATGCCGCACAGCAAGTAAGCCCGTGCAACACAACTACCGAGCCTGCGCTCTAGAGCCCACGAGCCACAACTACTGAGCTCACGTGCCACAACTACTGAGCTCACGTGCCACAACTACTGAAGCCCGCGTGCCTAGAGCCTGTGCTCCGCAACAAGAGAAGCCACAGCAATGAGAGTAAGAGTAGCCCCCGCTCGCCACAACTAGAGAAAGCCTGTGTGCAGCAATGCAGCCATAAATAAATAAATAAATAAATAAATTTATTAAAAAGAAGAAAAAAGAAAGCGACACCAGCAACAAGGTTGGGGAGCACCTTCCAAGCGCCTTCACCCTCCAACAGGTTCGAAGAACCAGTTATTTCACGGAACCTGGTCTCTCCTATGTGTAATACGAAAGTAACTAACAGGTACCTGATTTCAGAATTTTTACAGGGAAATTCATCTTTGCGTTGGCCAATTATAGCTGCACTGCAGACCTTGCGGTAGGGGTGCTTCGAGTCCCTGCCCACGAGCTTATCCTGCACGGGATCCACTTCCGTGGATCCAGAAGTGCCTGGGACACTGCAGACACGAGGTCCCTCATCGCTGAGGTTCTCTGGCCCTCGGGTGGCACGACTCTGGGGGAGACACAGAATGACCTCGAGCCCTTGCTCAAGTGTATGATTTCTTATCACTGCAAGAGCTTGTTAGCCCACTGAGAGTGTGGGACCCTCTGAGTAATTTATTGGATGGAGGGGGAGGTGGACATCAGGGTCCAACACTGGCCGTTGGGAGTATCCTGAAAACTCAAGGACATATGACTACAGTGCATTTACTATGAATTCTGCTCAGAGGTGAAAGGTGTGAAGTAAAAACGTACCTTACAGAAAGTCAATGACACTGATGGAAATAATAATAACGGTACTATTATTAATAGATTAAGGGCTTTTATGTGCCAGACATGGTACTAGGAAATTCACATCTGATCTCATTCTTGCTAATTTTAGCAGATACTAAGGGCTAGCTCTGCTTAGGAGAGACAGAACTTACTAAGGCTGTGGGAACAACAACAACAACAAAACATGTCCGTGATATGCCATGAGCAAAAGTGATAAAAATACATAAGAAGCACAGAAAGCCATCGTGAGAAACACCTACAGGAAAGTTAAACACACTGGAAATTATATGCATATGAGATGTGGAGACCCCAATTAGCTGTGTGACTTTGGGAAAGTTACTTGACCTCTCTGTACCTCGGTTCCTTGATCTTTAAAAGGAAGGCGTTTAACTTTACAACACTATGAATCTACAATAACTAAAACAGTACAGCGCTGGAGCAAGGATAGTAAATCAGTAGCAACTAACAGAAAGCCTAAAAGAGACTTCAGCGCATATTTGAGATTTTTAGCATACGATATAGGGATATTTTAAAGCAGTGGAAAAGGGAACATTATTCGTTGAATAATACTGGACAATCAGTTAACTATTTGGAGGGAAAGAACAGCCTCACACCTTATACCAAAAATTAACTCTAGTTTAATTTTACAGTTATATGTTAAAAAATAAACAAACAAACAACAATGGGGAATGTCTGCTCAATCTTGAAATTTGGAAGAACTTTTATAAACCACTAAGACAGTTCATTAACAAGCCATGGATTAAGACACTGAGATCCAACCACAGAAAAATGTGAAACTTCTATATGTCAGTAAATACCTCACACGAAATGAAGAAGCCAGAGAAAAAGATAAGTGGGCAGGGGTAACAATTGCTACATATCTGATTTGAAAAAAGATTAATAATTTTTCTATATGAAAAATGAAACCCTTATAAACTACTTTTTTTTAAAAAGGCATATACTCCAATTAAAAATAAAACATAAGGAATCTAAACAATGCACAACAGAAATGCAAACAGTTAATAACAAACTCATGAAGCGAGGGGAGTGAGTGAGATTTAAGGTAGCCAATCCTTACAGAGGGTACCACGCGAGGTTCATGCTCCTTAAGAGTTCAGAGTTCACTATCATCAGGCATGTGTGGCCTTGCTTGTGTGGTCAAAAGGGTGCATTCCTGAAAGTCCTGGCCAAGAGACACAGCTGACCACAGGCTGCCCGGGACGTGCCCAGGTGCAGGAATCCTGACAGAGACAGGCGCCCCAGCCCCAGCCTGGTGGAGATAGACAGACCCACGTAAGGGGGGCAGTGGAGCTGTGAGCGGAGCTTCCACGGGACCCCTCTCCTGCCCTGCCTCGAATGAGACAGCAGGAAAAAGAAACCGCTCGTCTCCAGGATCTTCCTTCCCCCTCTGGCTGCCCAGAGGATGCCCCGATGCTCAAGGTTGATGGCGGGGGTGGTGGTGGTGGTGGGGTCCTCCCTGCCTTCAAACTAGCACTTCCCTGCCGTCCCGCACTGGCTCAGCCCCAGCTCATGCTCTGGAGGACCTTCAGCTGCAGCCCCTTGATTTTAAAGATCAAGCACAGAATGACAATATAAATAACAGAAGCTGTCACTTAGTGAGTAACTATCACTTCGTGAATGCCTACTACATACTTAGTAGGCAGACTTCACTCCCATGAGCAAAGTGAGGCTCTGCGAAGTTAAATAGATTCACTTCTTCATTCATTCATTCACTCAAAAGGTATTTATCGAGCATCTACAAGCACAGAGCCCTGTTCTGAATGCTGGGTGTACAGCAGTGGGGGGAGAGAAGACAAACAAAAGTCCCTGCCTTTCTAACAGGAGGAGAAAATAAACAAAACGGATAACAAATGCATAGTCTGTTAGATTATGGCAAGTGCTAAGGAGAAAAAATAAGGCAGAGAACGAGAAGTAAGCTAAACTATTGCGGCGGTGGGGTGGGTGTCAACATCTTAGACGGGATAGTCGAGGAAACATGATTAGGTGACTTCTGGGTAAAGATCAAAAAGAAGTGAGGGGGCTGGCGGTGTGGATATTTAGTCCAAGATGCAAACAGAGGGACCAGCCAGGGCAAAGGCCTCCAGGTGCATCGCCGGGCGTGTCCACGGCGGCAGCCCAGGTCAGCCCCAGTGGAAGCAATGAGGTGAGCTCGCAGGCCACACTGCCTTTGCTGACGGCCCGGGAGGCCACGTGGTGTGCCCAAGGTCACACGGTTAATCATTGAGAGACCAGCCAGACGTGGATGGCACTACGGAAAAAGGGCATGGAGCCCGGCACTGGATGCCCCACATCCACCCTCCTTCATGGGCTGGGGGTGAAAAGCCCTGGGACCTGCCGACCCACCTCCCACCCACCTCATAGTACTGGGTCTCAGAGCATCACCTCCCCCTTCCTCTGGCCCCGGGGAAGCTTCTCCTGACTCAGCCACTGGACAAGCGGAGGGGGCCTCCTTCGATCTGCAGGACTGAGCTGAGGACAGCCAGCCCCGGTCCCTGGGGAAGCACAGGGCTATTTCTGGGATTTAAAAGGTACTTGAAGAGACTGCGAGTAAAGCCCAGTGGTTCATCTGTTGGGCTCAATTTATTGGTCTGCCAGGAGAGGTCATTTAGGAACTTTTTCAAAATTGGTGACGGCTGACATTCTTGAAGACACTTATATGTACGCAATGGCCTGCTGCACAAGCATGCACTCACACCACACGCTCTCCTGCCAAGCGCACATCTAAATGTGAACACCCTGTGCTTGTTCTTCCCTGCCATCTAATTACGAAGGTGTCTGCAGTTAGCAGGAAGACGGGCAGGGCAGAACAGACTCTTGAGTCCGAAGACTGCGGTGTGGAAGCCAGCTCGCACAGGCGTGAGCTGCACGACCTCGGGCTCCTAACTTCCTTAGCTGTCCTGGCCTCAGTTTCCTCATCTGGAGCTCACCAGATTACTGTGAAAGCCACAGGTAACGTAAGTAAAGTACCCAGGGTTGTGCCTGACAGAGGTGGAGATCCACGAAATGGAAGCTAGCCAATCACGGTATGGTTTTAGAACTACTTGCAGTGCAATCGTTTCATTTTAGAGGACAAACCAGACCCACGTAAGCAAATTTATAAGCTATTTCTAAATACAAATGGCAACAGAGGTGAGATAATCAACAACTAGCCCCAACTAGTAATTTGCAACAGAAATGAATGTTTCTTAGTCAATAATCTGGTTGTTTTTTTTTTTTTTCCTTTCCTGGCTGTGGCATGGTTTGAATCAGCCAGTCTGGGAAAAGCCACGACATGGTTTGAGCTCTTGAAATCAGTTAACTTGGAAGGAGAGGAAACGATTCCTGAACCCAATGAACCCAGTTCTCCAAGCGAAGGTTGGACTGCGAACCTGAGCTTGACTATATTTGCAAAGGCCCTGTCTCCAAATAAGGTCACATTCCCAGGTACTGGAGGTTAGGACGTGAACAGATCTTTTTCAGGGACGCAATCCAACTCACGACAGTGGTAATGGTATTAGAGCAAGCTGACATCAGCCGGTGGCTAATGTCCCAAGTTCAACACCTAGAAGGGACGTGAGTGGGTAAATGTGCCGGGTGCCAGGTTCAGCTTTTCCACTTACTAACCCGGAGGTGTTAGGATAAAACATTTAATGCAGGAGTTGTAATGCTAAATAAGGTAACGTATATGTAAAGGAGGGCACAGTGCCGGCACTCAATCCCACCTAGAGATGCCCTTATGGGTAGTGACTGGAGGAGGCTCCTGGCTCCATCGCTGGGTAACATCAACATCTCCTGGTGACACAGACGTCTTGGAGGTAGCAGTCACACAGGCCCCGGCTCAGGGAGAGCCGTGGGAGGGAGGCGGGGCGGGAGAGGCTCTGCTCTGTTCTCGGGGGAAGGAGGCTTTTGTGAGCAGAAGGCAGGAGATTCTAGAGGATTGTCAGGGTGTCAGCTGCAGAAGGTGCTGCTGGGGGAGCCGCTGAGTCAGACGGGCCGCACCGATCCCACCAAAGAGGAATACTCCCACCTAGAGAAATCTGTTTGACTTTAGGAAAGTACAGGTTACAGTGATACTACACACCCCACCTTCCCGCTCAGCAGACGGGAGAATGAGTAACAGGAAATCCATCAAGGTCCCTAAGGGATCTGCCATTTTCGCTGGGATTTTTCACCCCAAAGCGGGGTCCAGTTCACATCGTATCTGCTTGGGGTGATGTATGATCAGAATCCCCTAGAAAGGAGTTTCCAACATCCTAACACATGGGTCCCGGGTAAGCATGCATCGGGATCAGTGAGTCTCCTTGACACTAAACGAGGTTAATTTCCCTCTGGCCTTAAATGGAACAAACAAGAACACTGGATGGAAGCGGGACTCTCTGAGAAGGTTTTCAGGAAACGGTGATGGTCTTACCGTCCCTGGCCAAAAAGTCCTGCACCCCTAACCCAGATCCTTGTACAAAGGTTTTCAGATGACCCCACGCGTTAACCAGAGTATCAGTTTCCGGAGGCTGCTGCAGCGGACATCTATAACTTGGTGACTTAAAACAACACAAATGGGGGCTTCCCTGGTGGCGCAGCGGTTGAGAGTCCGCCTGCCGATGCGGGGGACGCGGGTTCGTGCCCCAGTCCGGGAAGATCCCACATGCCGCAGAGCGGCTGGGCCCGTGAGCCATGGCCGCTGAGCCTGCGCGTCCGGAGCCTGTGCTCCGCAACGGGAGAGGCCACAACAGTGAGAGGCCCGCGTACCGCAAAAAAAAAAAAAAAAAAAAAGTAGAAAAAAACAAACACAAATGTATTCTCTTACAGTTCTGGAGGCCAGAAGTCCAAAATAGGTCTCAGAGGGCCCAAACCAAGGTGTCGGCAGGGCTGCACTCCTTCTGGAGGCTCGGGGGGGAGACTGTCTGCTGGCCTTTTCCAGCTTCTAGAGGCGCTCACACTCCTTGTCTTGTGGCCCCTTCCTCCATCTGCAAAGCTGGTGGCAGCATCACTCTCACCTCTGCTCTGTTCTCACAGTCTCCACCTCTGACCCTGTCTCTTCTGCCTCCCCTTTCTCTTACAAGTATCCCTGTGACTACACAGAACCCATCTGGATAACCCAGGATACCTTCTCCATCACAAGATCCTTAACTCAATCACATCTCAGAGTCCCTTTTGCCATGTCAGGTCACATAGTCACAGGTTCTGGGGGTTAGGATGTGGACATCTTTGGGGGGCATTAGTCTGTCCTACTGCCCCATATAAATGCTGTCCCAGTGCCCCTTGGAGGGCCGTTAGGCCCTGCCTAATCTGCCTGCTGACCCCTCCAGAGCTGTATCTCCCACCTGACCTCACACCTGGTGGCCTGAGGTTCACTCAGCGCCCCCGGCACAGCTCACCTGTCTTCCTCCATCAGGGAAACCAGATGCCCACTCTCTCCCATCACCCTCCCTCACTGGGCCCATCCCGAGACAGTGTTAAGATGCAGCTTCTGGGGTTCCCTGGTGGCGCAGTGGTTGAGAGTCCACCTGCCAATGCAGGGGACATGGGTTGGAGCCCTGGTCTGGGAAGATCCAACATGCCGCGGAGCAACTGAGCCCGTGTGTTGCAACTACTGAAGCCCGAATGCCTACAGCCCGTGCTCCGCAACAAGAGAAGCCACCGCAATGAGAAGCCTGCGCGCTGCAACAAACAGTAGGCCCTGCTCGCCACAACTAGAGAAAGCCTGTGTGCAGCAATGAAGACCCAACGCAGCCAAAAATTTTTTAAAAATAAATTAAAAAGAAAACAAAATGAAAGAAGAAAAATGTTGAAAGGCTCTTACAGTGGATACTCATACATTCACCAGTTAGATGCTACAAAGAACATTTTACGACTCCTGCTTTTTCAGCTCTCTATCCATTCTTCTAGCCATCCACCAGGCCTCGGTATTAGTGTTCAATAATATTTTTGTGTGTGTGTGTGGTACGCGGGCCTCTCACTGTTGAGGCCTCTCCCGTTGCGGAGCACAGGCTCCGGACACGCAGGCTCAGCGGCCATGCCTCACGGGCCTAGCCGCTCCGCGGCATGTGGGATCTTCCTGGACCGGGGCACGAACCCGTGTCCCCTGCATCGGCAGGCGGACTCTCAACCACTGCGCCACCAGAGAAGCCCAATAATAATATTTTAACATGCAGGCCATAAAGCCAAAGTTTCTCAAACAACACAGCCCGGCCTTCCCCACCACAGCTCTTCACCAAGCCAGGGCCATCTGCAAACCTACCTCCCCCGACTCCGGCCACCACCACCACCCCAGGCCCCATCACCTTGCTCCCTCCACCGCCCCCACCCCCCCCCCCCGCCCCCAGTCCCACTTTGGGCTGATGAGCTGGAGAATGGAGATGTCGTGAAGTGGGCAAAAACTAAGGAAATACGTTCCTCTTCGCGCTCAGACCCGTCTGGCCTCGCGCTGTCCGAGCTGTACCATCACCCTGCAGGCTGCGTCCTCCAGTGGAACCAGCCCCAAGGCTGCAGGGCGCACGCCCCAGTGTGCTCACTCCTGGGAGCCCAGACGGACTCAAAACATGTCCAGAGCCATCCCGGAAACAGAGACGATTCCCATAATTATGAAGTGAAATTTCTCTTCTCAGTTTTGTGGGGCAGGGAGCGGCTGAAAATCATTGAGGGCCCAGGATGCCTGACCACCCCTCCAAAGAAGCTCTGATTCTCCTCCACGGAGCTGCCTGGAAGCAACAGAGTAAACCTACTCCGTCCGGTGGGCTGGATCCTGCACTGTGGGACCTGCAGTGGGACAGGGGGTACCTCCTGAGAAGAGGGGGCCTGTGTGTACTCGTGGGCAGGGGAAGATGCTCAGGCCTCTTAACCTCTTTTGTGCCTTGGAGCCCTTGGCTGTCTGGTGACTCTGGACCTCTTCTTAGAATAAACTTTTTATTTTTTATTTTATTATTTTTAAAAAATACACCTTTACTTTATTTTTTGGCCACACCGTGCGGCATGCAGGATCTTAGTTTCCCGACCACGGATCGAACCCATGCCCCACTGCGATGAAAGCGTGGAAGCCGGTGGACCGCCAGGGAAGTCCCAGAATAAACTTTTGAAACGGACAAAAGAAATTCATAGGATCGCAAGGGAACCTAGTGACATATGGATCATAGTGAAATGTGGTTATCAAAATATTTCTTAAAATTTGTGATAGAGCAAAAGATAACTTCTTTACTGCATTAAATAACAAGATCTAGCCGTAGGTGTGATAACCACCGTAACTTCGGAGTAGTGACAAAGATAACGATATTCCAAGATATCTACAATGGCAGGAACGGTATCTGAAAACATCTGGGATTTCTGTTAGTGACTGTGTCACAGGTACTGCTAACATTGCCGCCGCAGCACTGTCCACAGTCATTCTCGAAGGAAATGCTGCATGTCAGTTACAGGTCAGTGACAATAAAAAGCTGTCATTTTTTTTTTTCCCATATCCAGGTCCACAGATACCCTGAATTCTATCCATGGGCCTGAGGATAAGAACTCCTGGAAGTTAGGAGTTTTCCTTTTTGTTCCTTTTATTTTATTCCAGATGATAAAATGCTCCCTGCACCTACATATATACACAAACGAAGTGACAGTTGAAAGGAGAGACTCAAACAGATACTTGTACACCAACGTGCACAGCAGAGCTACTCCCATTCACTAAAAGTTGCAAACAACCCAAATGTCCACTGACAGATGAGTGGATGAACAAAATGTGGTGTGCGCACACACGTGCGTGCACACACACACACACACACACGAATATTATTCAGCCTTAGAAAGGAAATTCTGACATGTTACAACATGGAGGAACCTTGAGGACATTATGCTAAGTGAGATAAGCCAGACACAAAAATACAACCACTGTCTGATTCCATTCACATGAGAGACCTCGAGTAGTCAGATATCTAGAGACAGAAAGTATCACGAGCACGTGGTTACAGGGACCTGGGGGTAGGGAGAATGTGAAGTTAGGTGTTTACTAGGGACAGTTTCAGTCTGGGAAGATGAAAAAATTCTGGAGAACGACGGTAGTGATGGTTACACAACAGCGTGAACGTACTTAATGCCACAGAACTGTACACTTAAAAATGGCTAGGATGGTAAACTTTACGTTATGTATATTTGACCACGATCATAAATAAACAAATCATACATTAATTAATTAATTTAAAAAAAAAACAAACCACTCCCTGTAGAACATGGAGGGCACTGGCTCTGTGAAAAGAGGAACAGCCTCCCCTGTGGCTGGGGGCCGGGCCGCTACACAGGCCTGGGATTGCGAGCTGCTGCACCACCGTGGGCAGGTCACTTCACCTCTCTGGCTTCAATCTCCACTTCCGTAAGAGAGGGCTGTGGTCACAAGCGCAGCTGCCACGCATCAGGCACCGGGGCCGCGCCCAGCACGGTGACAGTCACGCCGCCTTGCTGAGACTTCCGTAACCCCCAGGGGTTGGAGCACTGTGCCTGTGCTCACAGGGGACTTAGGTGACCTCACCCGAGGTCACTGGCAAGGACTGGCAGGCTGGGCTGACAGAGGAGCCCCAGGTCCGGCCCTGTGGTTATCTGCCTGGTGCTCGTTTACTGTCTCTCCCACTGGGCAGCAGGCTCCAGCATGACAGACACCGTCTCTGTTCCATTTGCCACACTATCCCCAGGGCAGGCGCTCAGGAGGCGCAGTAAATACCTGCTGGGCGACTGGAAGAATCAAGTTCTGTCTGACCGCAAAACTGACTTTCCTTTTAAGCGAGGGACGGTGGCAGTCACTGGGCCTGGGCTCTCGGGTCTCCACGTGGACGCTGTGATTCCCCCGGCGAGTCACAGGTCACTGTTCTCCCCGGGGCCGCCAGCAGAGGTGGGGCTGGAGGGAGCCACAGTTAGAGGGGCTGAAAAATCCACGTACCTGCTGGTGGCTGCCCACGTACCGGCACACGTACCACACACACCTGGCGAAAACACCGATGACTCAGAAACCAGGAGCTGCGAGTTTCTGCCAGTGTGCAAGGGGGTGGCTTTTGGTTCAAGGGGTCCCGACGCCTGGGAGAGAGCCGAGGGATGAGGCCAGCCTTACGGCCACGCTCCCTGCATGAGGGAGCTGCGCCTGAGCAAAAGGTCAGGGTTCCCTGAGGGTGACTCAGTGCAGGAGGCAACTGGGGTGCTCAGCAGAGCGGCGCCGGCACCCAAGGCTGCCTTGCCACCTCGCGGCCGGGGCCTCCAACCGGGGGGTGAGGGTGGTCAGGGAAATGGGCACAGCGCTCTCCCAACAAAAGCGCCGTCATCGCATTTCCTTTTCAGACGGCACTCTGGGCCACAGGGCTCTTTCAGGGAGGGGGTTGGCAGTGACCTAGATTAGGCAAACACAGCTGAGCTGGGTGACTCGGGAACCTGAATTCGTCAGACTGCATTTGTCAGCTGCTGGGCCAGGGACGTGAGGGACGCCCTGCCTTTGGAGTCCCACCAACATGGGGGCGGGTGGGGTTATGAAGCCCACCTTGCAGCCGAGTGACCACGGGCTCCAGGTCCCCCTCTGTAAGACAAGGTTTATCTGCACAAGATGGCAAACACAGGGTTACTGTGCAGCAGGGAAAAGAAGTGAGCGAAACAGGAACCAACAGACACAGATCCCAAACCCGGGAGCAAATGGCGCAGGGGGGAAAAGCCAAGTTGTAAGCACATTTTAAAAACATACGCAAAGCAATGCTACACACTGTTTATGGTTACATGTGTGTGTAAAAGCATTTAAATGGAAATTAATGGAAAGATCTACACCAAATTCGTAATAAAGGGCAGCTGGAGGCGGGTGCTGAGCTACAGGTCAAGGTAATTATTCACTTTTCCAATGGTGTCTTATTCCTTTTACTTAAAAAGGCAAAGCAAAGAGGATAAAATATAAACAATGGTCAATTATGGGTGGTAGAAATGTGTTTTCTGATATTAGTCTTTGACGCTTTCTGTTTGATTATTGGCTAACCTGAAAGTCATCTTGATAGATCCGTATGTGGTCAAGCGATGAATCCTACTGCTTGTGTATGTATCCTACGTTGTGTTTTTCTTTTTTAATTCTCAAAATTCAAAAAGAAGAAGTCTCGGGCTTCCCTGGTGGCGCAGTGGTTGAGAAGCCGCCTGCCAATGCAGGGGACACGGGTTCAATCCCTGGTCCGGGAAGATCCCACGTGTCTCGGAGCAACTAAGCCCGTGTGCCGCAACTTCTGACCCTGCGCTCTAGAGCCGGCGAGCCACAACTACTGAGCCCGCGTGCCGCAACTACTGAAGCCCGCACGCCTAGGGCCCGTGCTGCGCAACAAGAGAGGCCACTGCAATGAGAAGCCCGCGCACCGCAACGAAGAGTAGCCCCTGCTCGCCGCAACTAGAGAAAGCCCACGTTCAGCAACGAAGACCCAACGCAGCCAAAAATAAATAAATAAAATAAATAAATTTAAAAAAAAAAAAGAAGTCTCCCAGAGTACGCAGTGTTCATTCAAAGTGCTCACTAAACTGCAGTCCTCCCAAAAAGAACCCAGAGTCGGGCGCTCCCCGGCTCAGCTCGTAGGCACTCCTCTGACCTCTGGCTACTTCAGGTGAAAAGAGTTGGTCCGCTCGGCCCTGGGCCCTGCCACGAGGCCACGTTCCTGGGACAGGCACTTAAGGAGCTCTGGGTGTCCCGCAGTGGAGGCACCAGCACTGAGCCCTCCATCCCGCCCGTTTCAATCCAGGTATGGCCACCTGGAACACAGCTCTGATGGCAGGGTCCGATCCACCAATCACACCCCAGGAAACCCAGTGACGGCACCGACCGCCAATCGGAACGCCTGCCCGGCATGAGCGAATCGTGTTGCCACACCAGGTTGACAGGATTTCAGCTCGAGGCAAAGACATTTCCTTTCTCTTGGGAAGCCTTTATCAAGGTGGATGTGCAATTTATGGACGGCGTTGTCCAACAATGAAACCAGCAGCCCCCGTGTCCGCCCACACTTAGCTCCTAAATTTCAGATTTCCTCTTAAATTGTAACAGTGCCTCTTGAATCCTGCTTACTCACTCTCCCTCCCTCATCTCTAGATAAAAAAGAAATGACATTCTGTATGCTATGTCTCACTGTATCATCTGCTTGCCTTTCTACGGAGAACTCCTAGCTGTAAGATTTCAGATGCCAGAAGGGAAAAGAAACACTCAGGATACTTTATTCCTTTCCCTGATCGTAGCCAACCCCCAAGTGAAGAAAAGGATCACGTGCTGGACAACCCGTGACCCCCATACCGTGGCCATGCTGAAATCTGGATGCAAGGTACCGCAGGAGTTTTACAAACCATCTGGTTTCTCCTGCAAGTAAAGGCGGACTCGGATGGGAAAATACGGACTTGGAACTTGCATGGTTCTCTGGTTTACTCCAGGGAACCACCAGGAGGGGGGCTTTTTGGATCAGCTCCCCACAGACCCCACCTGCTACTTTCAGGGTCCACATGAAGCCCCCTCCCCAGCTGAGGTGCCCCAGACATTCAGGGCCCTCCCCTTCTGGAGGCAGAAACACCCCTGTACAGCCCAGTCCTTCCAAGAAGCAGCACTGACGTTTCGCGGCGGGGAGGCGACCTCAGCAGTAACCATTTTACACAGCAGAGCGGCAGTGGGGGCAGCTCGTGTTGTGCTGTTCAGGGGGGCGGCGAATGCAGAGCCACCGGATAACTAAAACCTCTGCTGTCTTCCTGCCACTGCCGACCATCACCATAGGAACCACATCCTGCTGCTACCATGGCAACTGCACAGTACCATCCGCTCAGCAAGCAATGATGCAGAGGCCACTCGGGAAGGCTTGCTGCAAAAGGTCTTGGGGCTGACAGTGTCCTGCGGTCCACAGTCACGGGCACCGGGAAGTGACAGAAGCCTTCCGAAACGATTAGAGCGGGGTTTAAAAGCTCTCATCCTGCTCCTCAAGAATTCATTTACCCCCAAATTAAATCCTTTCTAAAGTACATTCCTGTTCCTGAGCTGCAGAAATCTCCAGAGTAAAATACATAAGAAAAGAACCCTACAGGTACTTCTTTCCACACGTGGCCACAGCTCAAATGGAGAGAGCAGGCTGTGACACCAAGGGGCTTCCACAGTAAGACCACAAGCTCCCGACAGGAGCCCCTACAGCAGACTCGGCACTTGGGAGGGGCCCTTCCAAAAGCAGCATCTGATTTCATCCTCACAACCCTGCTCATAAATTGAAGGTCCCACTTCCTACCCATATTTTACAGAGGAATGAGGCTCAGAGAGGTTAAGTGACATGTCCAAGGTCACACAGCACACTGGGCAGGGCTGTCTGAATCTGACTCTCAGGCCCTGAGAAATTCTGGTCACCTTTGTTATCTCCAATGCAGTGTTCAATGAATCAGGCCCTACTTATTAATAGTGGCTAATGGTGATTTTTAATAAGTATTATTTTCAATACACATTCATAGCTACTCCACAGAGATTGCTTACTTTGTGCTAGGCGTTGTGCTAGATACTTCACATGAGGCATCTTACGTGTCTCCCAGGGACTGTGAGGCAGAAACTGCTACAGATGAGGAAACTGAGGTGCAGAGAGGTGAAATGACTTGTCTGAGGGCACAGAGCAACCAAGAGGCAGACATGGGGTGCAAACTCGGCCAGCTAGACTCCAGAGCCGGGGCTCTTGACCACCGGCTTCCCAACCACACGCGCGGCTCAAACACAAACATTAGACCCCAGCCAGCCAGCACAGCTTCCCGAGGCCTCCCAACCCTCTGGGCTGCGCCTGTCACCCCATGACACTGTTGGAAAGGACCCTGCTTGGCCTCACAGGAGCATCTGCGTCAGCACCCACGGCTGTGTCCACGCAGCCCCTCCGCGAATCCTAATGACGGCTTCAGTGAACGGCCCCCTCCGTGCACGCGGGACCTTCCAGGGAGTCATGACTTCACTGCTCCCTCTTCATTCGGAGGCAATGATTTCAGAAGCCACTTCCCATTCACTGCAGTCCAGGGAGACAGGGCCCTCAAGGTTGAGGTAGCCCTGTCTAGCCCGTCCCTGCGCCTCACAAAGGCATTTCCATGGTGTAAGGACTCAGCAGAGCCATGTGAAATTGCCGTTTTGTAGGGTAAAAGTGGCCAAATGCTGGCAGTTTCATGTGGCTTATCCTAACGTCTGAGCCTCATCACAGCTCCACTTTACAGATGAGCAAACTGAGGCTCAGAGAGGGTTAGTGACCTGTCCAAGGTCACAGAGACAGGGAGTAGGAGATGCAGCACTGCGGCCAGGTCTCTCTGGTTTCACAGTCAAAGTCCTTTCCCCTTCCCAACAGCCATATGCTGTTTCCCCGTGTGCCCTGGGGGCTGGGAAGCCCAGCGAGGCTGTCACTGAGTGGGAAAACAGACCAGAGAAACCACTTCCTGTACTCTGTAAGATATGAGCTAGGAGGCCAGGGGCTAGGACTTTCTCTGGGGGTCCAGGCTCCGCCGTCAAATGCAAGCAGGCCCAGTGTAGTGGTGGGAGCAGCAATTACAGCGATTTTGTCTCATACTTTGAAGTCAATATCCACAGACACAGAACACAGGAAGCAGGTACACAGTTACTTAATCGGTTTGAGCTCAGCTGGCTAGTGAGTAAGGTAGGACGCTAACGCCCACTGCACAGTGCTGGCTGAGAAACGCCATGGTGTGAGCCACAAGCCCGGCGCCACTCTTGGGACACAGGCGGGACTCACTTCCCTTAACCACGGCTGGCCTCCGGACCTCTTGCCAAGCTGGTGGGCTGCAGCCCAGCCTGGTCCCTTCCCAAGCCCGTGCCCTCTTTCTGTCCCTGAAAGGTTCACGCATTTCCTGTATTCCGTCCACCATGAGAAAGCCACTGTTTTGATTCACGACCCTGACACCTCTCTCCACTTCCCAGCTCTGTGGCGTCAAAAGCTCAGGGGACAGACAGTGAGCCAGGTGAACTGAGCCCTTCGCAGATGGCAGGTCACGCTTTCAAAATCACGACAGATTTTTCTGTGCTCAGCGATCTTCTGATCAAAGAGAGAGCCAAACAGGAAATGTAGGGATGAGATAATAAACGGGCTTTAGCCATGGGGGTTTCAAAGGTGACTTGGGAAACAGCATCTCATTGACTCAGGCCTTCCAAAGGATGGCAAGTCCTCAAGGAGCTGCATTACCTGCTCCCGCCTCCACTCCGGTAACACACACACACACACACACACACACACACACACACACACACAGAGTTAACCATGGTGGGGTGAGGGCAGGGGGCATTCAAAGGAACTCCTTTCATTTACTTTGCCTGCAAAGAAATTCCACAAATCCATTGATGTCCACGCTCCTAGAAAATCCAACAACTATAAGAGGTTCCCATTGTTGTGATGTGAGGTCAAAGGTTGAAAACAGATGTTTTAAGGCAACTTTGTGCCACAGCTGCATCTTCCAAGTCTCCAGGGAAGACTTAACTCCAAAATGGCATTCCCGAAGGATGGGACTGTTTCCGATATATTCCCAACAGAGACGAGGCTGTTCCATGTTTCTTCTGGAGAAAATGTTTCCAGTCCCCCTAGGGTTTTGAGGGGAGTTTCCTAGGACACACTAGCTTAAACATGGGGGTGTCTTTCCGTCGATACACCATTACTTAGTTTACAGTTACGCAGCTAACACATTAATACAGTGTTGTCATAAAAACTCAACGATCCAGAAATATGAAGGGCGAAAAGCAACAAAGTCAGCTTCACCTGGATTCAGTCCCACTGGCTTCCCCAGCGATAATCCCTTTTGCCAGTTTGGGGGTGTTTCCTTGGAGTCATTTTCTAGGCATTTATGTGCATGTAAAAAAATACCTTATGTTTTGGTCTGACAGTGGGTCTCAAACAACAGCACGTCTTGGGCATCTGTCCGCGGCAATGCGTTTTAGATGAACCTCACTCTTTTTCATCGTGTATCATACTCCACAGGATCAACGGACGGAAACGGACTGACCGAGTCCTTCACTGACAAACCTGGACGCCGTCTCTAGCTTTTTACTCTGCTCCCTTACACATCCTCTAGGGCATGCCTCTAGACGCACGAGGGAGAACTTCTTTAGGACAGACACCTAGACGCTTTGGTACCTATCGCCAGGCCCCCAGACTCGGCGGTACACAGCCAGACCCGGTCCCAGCCCCGTGGAGTCCTGAGCCCCGAGCGAGCACGGGGTGCCGTCATCCATGGGACACACAGGCTGGGGAGGCACCGCCAGCTTCCTCTAGTGGGGAAGACAGACCTCAGAGTGTCCAGGGAGGGGCGCTGGGGACAGATTCCAAGCCTGGTAAGAGCACACGCCTGCCCAGAACAAGCGGGCAGTCGGAGTGCCGTTCCTCAGGAGGAAGATGCAGTCAGCGTGACGGAGACCCTGCCGGGAAGGATGGTGGAGACGGAGAAGCAGGCTCCGCGGAGAACCGTGATTTGAGTTTACACTTCAGCAAGCACCCAGGGGAAGCGGGAAAGAGAAAGCAGGCTGAGATGACGACCCGGGCCCCGAGGAAAGGCCTGGGCAGACCGAAGCTTGAGGGGGGGAGAGTCTGAGCGCGTGGAAAACGGCAGAGGGAAAAAGAATTTATGGCTGAGACCTGAATCAGGTGACAAGACTGGAAATCACGCAGAAGCTGGGACCCTGGGGTCTTCATCTGGTGGATCAGAGGCAACTAACCAGAGACAGAAGCCCCTAGGGTGTTTGAACTGCGGGACGTAATTAATGCAGGGAAATGGGTACACAGGGATGGAAGAGCTGAGAAGTCAAATGGGGGACTCGGAGGAGACCCGGAGATCAGCAGCAGCAGGAAGCTGCCACCACCCCTAGACAGGAAAGACAGAGGGAGGGAGTGGCAGTCCTGACGCCCGGGACTGGGGACAGAACCACAGCCTGTCCGGTGGAAGCCGGGGCCACGGGGGAGGGGCAGCTGCTGTCACAGAGACTTCCGGAGACAGAGAGGGGGAGAAATCCTCCAGCCTTCCGCTGGCTCCTCCCACTGGCCAAACCCAGTGACACAGGCCCTCGGGACACGTGGCCTGCAGGGCCGCCCCCTCTCCCCGGCACCCAGCGGGAGAGAGGAAGGGCAAGGAATGGACAGGGAGTCAGCAAGTCCAGACCAGCACAGCTAAGACTCTGGTACCTGGAGTAGCACCTGGTGCAGGAGACACGTCTCCTAAAAGCATAAATAGAGCCCAGATGGCATCAGAGGCCCTCCATGCCTACGATCGATTTCCCGATAGCCACTGACGCTGCTCTCAGACTGACGAAATCCGCCTCTCGTTATCTGAGCCCGGTCCGCGTGCCCCACATCCAAGAGCCGATCGATAGCGTGTTCTCTGAAACAGCAGCCAAGGGGTGCCCGCCTGCCTGGCCTCAGAGCTGGGACTGCACGCGCCCCTCCCCTCCCGTCCCCACAGACGACAGTACCATCCAGCGGAGGCTGATTTCCACACCGTGAAGCGGGAGGGACCTCAAAGGTTCAGGGATAAGAACCAGAACTCACTTAAAGTGTGAGTCATGGGACATGCCTGGCGGCCCAGTGGTTAAGACTTCGCCTTCCAGGGCAGGGGGTGTGGGTTCAATCCCTGGTTGGGGAGCTGAGATCCCACATGCCTTGCGGCCAAACAACCAAAACATAAAACAAAAGCAATATTGTAACAAAATTCAATAAAGACTTAAAAAAAATGGTCCATATAAAAAAAAAAATCTTAAAAGAAAAAAAGAAAATGTGAGTCACTTTGAGGCCTCCAAGTGCAAGCGAGAGGATCCAGCCTTACCTGCCCAGTCAATCCTGAAACCCTGCTCAGGGTCTCTGGCACATCCTGGCTCAGAATAAAGGCCCACTGCCAGTAGGTTTCTCTCTGCTAGAGCCTGTGCTTCAGTCTAGCTGGGAGAAGACATGGGGAAGAGGCTGAGGGCTTTGCGGCTGCCCGGCTCTGCCAGTAACCGGCTGGGTGGCTGTGGGTCACCCCCGGGGCTCGGGCTCCAGCTCTGGGAAACGGGAAGGATAGGATCTCCCTCCAGGGCTGCTGGGAAATTTACTGAAATGGTGTCTGGTTCTCAAACAATCACCCTCGGGTGAGCCATTCACTGCACCTCCTGTCACTGGAGCAAAGGGCCCCATTCTGGGCCCACGGCAGCCACTTCGGACAGACAGTTGTATTAATATTAACTGGAGTAATAATGCTGGCACTGACCAAGCACAGACACGTGCCAGGTGTCATCCTAAGGACTTCATATCTCTTAAGCCACTTAATCTTCACAAGCCTGGGAGGTAGGAAATATAATTACACCCATTTTACAGGTGAGGAGACTGAGGCACTGAGAAGTTCAGAAACAAACCCATGAACTCACAGTTTGTAACAGGTGGAGCCAGAACTCGTTCGCAGGCACCCCAGGGCCCACACGATTAACCACCTTGCTCGCACTATCCATTACAGGTACCCGCTATGTGCCAGGAACTAAGTGAAAGGCCCCCCATTTTATGGATGAAGAAATGGAGGCTCAGGGAGGTGAAGCCACTTGTCCGGGGGTCACAGGCCAACAAGGAGCCACGCAGGCTGGGACCTAGGTGGTCTCATCCCAGAACTATACTCCCGACCCACGGGCTCAGCCTTGTTGCCAAGGTCAGGTCGGTCTGCCCTTCCGCTCTCCTCGCTCCATTTCTGGAAACTTCTCTCATCCTCATCCTCTGGGGGTGGTCCCACGTCCCCCAGAGGGGAAGCTTTCTTGGTCACTCTCTTCCTCCCTGCCTGCCCTCCCCTCGGCTGCATGGGTCGGAACACCTGCCCTCCTCACAACAAATCCACACACAAATCCACCCTCAGACAGACCAGAAGTTTCACCGGATTCCAGCCTCTTATACAGTAAATACATGAAGTCATTCTCCATAAACACACACGTTATTCTGGGGACCAAGAGTCTCTGGACATCAACAAAGCTGGCAGCGTTTTTCTTTTGTTTTTTAAAACCAGCAGCAGCAACCAAAAGCCCCGAGGTCCATTTAGGGGTCTGGCCACAGAGCCTTCCTTGAGCCCATGACTGTGCTGGGTACTCGGGACAAGCCCGGCCAGGGCAAGGGGAGCAGAGCAAATATTGACAATAGTGCAGAGGCTGCAAGTCAGCGCAGTGAAATCCATGCCCAGAGGCTCTGAGAGCTGGAGCCGTGCCGCTGGGCCAGGGACCGGCTCCAGTTTTGCCTGGGCCCCCAGGGACAGCCCGGTCTGGGAAGTGTCAGAGCCGGCCCTCGCACCCCGGCCAGTGCCCCTCGCAGGAGGACGGGCGGCTCCCACATCAGCACCCTCGGTGCGACCCTGGAGGTTTTCACCCCAGCTCCCCACGCACTTGGCCCTGGGAGGGTGTCCTGAGGCCGCAGGGAATCAAAGGCCAGCTCTATTTTCGAGTTGGCCTCTCGGGAGAATCCCAGGGTGGAGCGGAACCCAACCCAGCCAGGTGGTGTGACGGATCAGCTTTCGGTCCATTCACTCGACAGCCGCTTCCGGAACACCTACTATGTGTGGGGCCCGAGCCAGCAGTGCTGGCCTGGCTCCTCCACTCCAGCCTCTGGCTGGCACCTTGGCAACGAGGCCAGCGGGGAAGGTGGCACCTATGAATAGCCCTCTGGCAGGAAGCCCCTACATTCCGGGCCTGGTGAGCAGCGGTGAATACAGGCAGGCCCCACTCCTTCTGGAAGAAAGGGAATCTTCCCATCAGCTGAAAAGAGGAGAGAACTTGGAGATTCACAAAGGGTTTAGTCGAGGAATCAAAATCAAGGCCAGAGGCTCCCACTGGCCACAGGTGGGACGATCGACATCAAAAAGAAGAGGAACTACATTGGATTCAGACACATCAAGTACAAATTTAAAGCCCTGAACTCACATTGATAGTAAAAAAAAGTTTTAAATAAACCTTGGGAAGGTTCTGCCAAATCAGCTCATTGCTCTAAAACTTGGCGATACGGGGGAAGACTGAAGCTTTCTTCCCTGCCTTTTCTGTGTAAACTGAACTTCAGTACAAACAAGTAGCTGATGAAGTGAAGCCCTGTTTAGAATAATTCCATCTAACAAACGAAGAAGGAAAGGTAGACTTAAACTATCGTCTCTCTGCATCCCTGAGGAAATAACGCACCCCAGCATGATCGCTGATGACAACTAAAAACTTAGCAGGAAAGCCGGCGGCTGTTGTGTTAGACAGCACAGGTGTCGAGCTACCTAGAAAGTCACAGGAGGTGCAGAAAATTTACAGGGAATACAGGGTACAGAGGAACGAGCTCGATGACACCACGAGGAAGCAATCGGCAAAACTGGGGGGATGGAAAATTCCACAAGATACATGACCTGACTCCAAAAGAGAGTTAAAAACCCTTAAGAGACATATTAAGCAACCGTGATGTACTGACCATGTCTGGATTCTTCTTTGAACAAATCACAACCAAAATCATTTACGACACAACTGGGGAAATGTGACAGGGCGTTTGACATCAAGGAATCATTGTTAGTTTCTTAGGCAGGAGAATGGCTTTACGTTTCTATTTATTTTTTTAAAGATACCTTATTTTTTAGAGATACCTATTTAAGTAATCCCTGATAAAGTGAGAAGATGTCAGGGAATTGCTTCCAGATAATTCCTTGGCTGGGGGAGAGGGGAGTGGCGGGGGGGGAAACTTACTGGACAAGACTGGCCCAGAGCTGGTAACTGCTGAAGATGGTGACGGGTGTGCAGGGGGTCATTTTACTGTTGTGTGGTGCCAGTATATGTTTTTAAATTTCCCAAAATAAAGGTTTGATTTATTTTTTTCTTTTAATTAGAGACAAAATCATGAGTCTCGGGCTGGTCTGAGGCAGCAGCACAGGAGGGTGGTGTTGGAACAATGACAGCCAGCCCTGGAATCAATCTCGCCTCCAGGATTGAAACCCTGGCGTTGTCACTGGCTGGTCACGTGACTGCACGTGTCCCTTCACTGCCAAACCTCAGTTTACTTCTCTGTTAAGTGGAGCTAATCACAATGGTGCTTCCTCGGGAGACTGTTACGAGGATTACAAAAATAATCCAAACTGAGGGCTTAGCCCATAATAACGTCAGGTGGCAGCATTACCGGTTTTTACATCATCATCTTCAGAGAGAATGTTGGACACGAGGTGTCTGTCCTGAGCACATTCTAAGCTGAGCTCCAGGGTCCTCACCCTGGGAAACGAAGGACCTGATCTCTGCAGCTCTTGGGCAGTTGTGAGGAGCGAGTGTCTCCTCGTCCCCGAATGGACCCTGAGAACCATGAATTCCAGGAGGAAGAAGGTGGAAGGACGCCGGTGCCCGTCATCGAAGCCTCGACAGGGTACTGCTAGGGAGAGAAGGCAGAGCCCAGCTAGACGGCTCCTGCCAAACGGCCCATCAGAGGTAAAAGGGCACCCTCATCCGAAAGGGTAACGTAAACCGATCAGAAGACGAGGTGCGTTTGCCAGCCAGATCCGATTTAGGCGAAGTTCCTCCGGGGCAGAACTTCTAGGTGGAGTTCCAGACCAAGGGCCTCCTCCCAGAGAGGTGGGCAGGCCATTCCATTCCGTCTTACCAATCTCACTTCCACGCCCCGGCCCATCTGGCCAGGGGAGACAGGAGGACAGCTCTTTGGGGTCCTGGGTCCCGGGTAAGACCCAGCCACAGAGATGTAGCTGGGGCAGGTGTGCCCAAGAGAAAGCGGGTCAGACCATGCCCTTGGGCGGTCCAGGCAGGGTTCGGGAGCCACCCCGAAAGATGTCCCTGCCTGACTCAAGGGAAATGCTCTGTGCTGGGGCCACACTGGCCCGACCTGCTCGGGATGACGGGAGGAGATGGACAAATGGGGCAGGAGGGAAAGACAGCCAGACCGCGACTCCCTGAGCGCCCACCCTATCAAGAAGGCCATTCCCATTTTTCGTGCTGACAAGGCTCAAGTTCAGAGAGGCGCCGGAGGTGACACAGACAGGAAGCAGGGGAGCCTCTGTTTCAAACCCAGTGACTGTCTCCAAAGCCATGCTCCCTCCATTGCACGCTGCCCAGGGCCTGGGTGGCGGGGACGAAACCCCAAGAGGCGGGGAGGCACACACGCTGGGTGGTCCTGCCAGGGCCGCACCGGCTCTGCAGGACGGAGCTAATAAAAGCCCACCGCGGTGAGAATGACGTCCCAGAGGCAGGACAAGGGCCCGCCATGTGGGGAGCACGCGCCACCTTCGCAGACTTGTATGAGCCTGCTGGCTTTTCTCCCTGGAGGGCGATCTTTCTTTGAAAAACAGTAAATAATGATTTCCCTCCGTATCATTAAACATTAAAGCTGCTTCTCTTCGGGCAAAGTGAAAGGGAACCGGAGTTGGATGAAAGAGTTCATTCCTGGGAGAGGCGGGACTTCACACCAAGCAAGAAGGGGGCTGTACATCCCAAGTATCCAAATTCCTTCGGAATGAAGGCATCACGTGCTGAATTTTGCAAACAACTGGCTGGCGGAACCGAGGGAGGCTGGCTCTGGGCTGTGACACTTGTTCTCCTAAGCGTTGCCCAACCCACGTTGCATCGTTGACGAAGCACATGTCAGGCCCCCGGATACGAGGCCCAGCCCAGCCTGGTGCCTGCTCTTCCACAGGCCACCCCAGGCCTCCACACACTGTCCTGAGACCTCCCTCAGGGGCACCCTCTCGGGGCAGCACGGTTCGGAAATATCTCTCAATATTCCAAAGGCACATAACCTTTGACCCAGCTACTCCACTTCTAGGAATTTATCCCAGAGACAAGCTTGCACATCTCAACGATATATGTATGCGGCTAATCGCCGCCAGCATTACGTGAAACAGCAAAAGGCTGGAAACAAACCCATCATGAGGGAATGGTTCTGCAAATCCAAACAGGGGAATACTCTGCAGCCACAAAGAGAGAACGAGGGAGCCGTACTGATAGAAATAAATAATACAGGAACGGGTGTGCGGGATTCCGTCATTTGTTTAAACAAACAAAACAGAAAATAAAAATATGCACGCATCTGCTTGTGTGTACCTAGGCTACCTCTGGAGATGGGACCACTTCTGTCCTTCAAAGATCCTCAAGGCTGGCCTGGTGTCCTGGGCAGCAACAGGACGCAACGCACGCCCTCAGCACTACTGGCGCCGTCGTTACAAACCCTCCCTAGATCCCAAGCCTCTTGTGCCTCCAAGAACCCCAAATATAAAGAAGGCAAACACTCAGTAACCCACATCTACTCCATCAGGAAATCTCACTCAAGTCTTGTGTTTAATCCTAAAAAGCCTTGTGGATTTTGCATTCCACCCCATATCGGCGCCTGCTCTAATAGCAAACTCACATTTTAAATGACTCCTTAGTTAGGCTGTTGAAACCTTCCCCACCATCACCAAGTCTGCTTCTAAAATGGATGCTTCCAGAAAGGGGTGACATATTACAAATTACACACCAGTGAAATCACCTAACCTTTCCCTCCGTCAAGTAAAATGCTCATTCCAAGAGGATGAGCCATGTTTTCAATTATAGATTAGCTAAAAGACTTAACCTTCTCCCTCTGAATCGACAAGTCAAGCAGACACGTGGGGAAGACACACCGGGTTAGCCTATGGTTTCTGGAACTCCTGATTCCCCGTGGGCTGCACGTACCCTGTTTGAGAGGAGTAGTTTGAGGCCCATCATTCAATCTGCAGAGTGCAGGTGCCCGAGACCCCCAAGAGCCAGGCCACGGGGCTGCATCTCAGGGCACATTTAGAAAAAGGGCTTTGAGCCACTTGGACTTCAAAGACCCACTTTATTCTCCTCCCACTTAATAATCTTTATATTTGGAAAACCTCCCCAGCCCCCAACGAGTGTTCTGAAGCCATTACCAACTTTTCTTTCCATTTTCCATTTTTATTTCCATTTTCCAATGCTATTTCCATAGCACAAGGACAGTTTTTAAAAAAAAAAAAAAATCGTAAATGTCAATAAAAGGAAGGATCAGGTTTCCCTGTGTAATAAAGTGGCTGAACTTAACTTAGCCAGGATCCAGGTCTCAAGAACAAATGTCAAGACTGCACTGGGCTTTCTGAAGGTTCAAAATTTCTCCGGGGAGCCTGCCTCATCACTGTCTCCTGAGATCCCAACTCCGTAAAGCAGTTCAGAGAGCAAGCTCAGGATCACACAGACCTGGATCCAGCCCCAGCTCAGCCACCTGTGCGACCTAGAGGAAGCTCCTTCACCTCTCTGAGCCTTGGTGGCCTCATCCATAAAACGAGGCTAAGAACAGTCCCACCTGTCAGGGTTGCAGAAGGATGAATCAAGAAAATGTGTGCAAATGGCTCAGCCTGGTGCCTAGCACCTAGTAAGCACCCAGTCAACAGTAGTTCATGTTGTTCCTGATTTACACCAGCCCCTGCTTCACCAAGGAGAGCCCCGAGGTCTGGGAAGGGAAATTATCTTGGCCAACATGTCAGAGTAGCTTCCTGACGCTGCTCGCCGTTTCTTCCCTTGCACAGCCTGGCGGAAGTAGACAAGACTTTCAGTTCCCAAACCAAGAAAGCACTAAAGCTACCCTCCAGCAGGGCCCGGAACCCAGTCCAGAGGGCCTCACCTGGTGCCCTGGGCCCAAGGACCCTGCTGCCTGTGGAAACCGGAGTGTAAATGGTGGGACAAAATCAGCAGCCCTGAGGTTGTGGGAGCCTGGCCGGCCCAGAGGACCAGTCACACCCAGAGCGGGAACAGGCAGGAGTGTGGTAGGTAGCAGGGCTGTTCCCAAACACGCAGGTCTCCTCCTTTATCCAGGCACAGGGTGGGGCTCCGCTTCACCCCTCCTTAAATTGTAGGTGTGGCTGTGTGACTCGCTCCAGCCAGTGCAATGGCAAAAGTGACCTGTGTCACTTGCAGGTCCATGTAGAAGTTGCCACATCTCTTATCCTGCCTTCCTGATGGGGGAAACGTATGTTGAGATGGGGCCTCCACCAGCCTGGGGCCCCGTGTATTCCGGAGACGAGCAAGGCCCCTGCTGAAGTGCCCCGGATGTTTAGCACGAAGGAGAAATAAACTTCAGTTGTGTAAAGCTACTGGTGGGCAGGGCTGTTTGCTACTGCGGCATAACCTCGCCTAACTGGCTGATACAAGGAGTTAAACAGCACAGTCTATGGCAGCATTTCTTAACCTACCTGTTGTGAGAGACCAGTTTTCACTTCTATTTTTAATTTCCAATCCATTGCAGACCAATACTTTTGAAAAACACAATAGAAACAACATTGCAATGTTAAATTACTAGCAAAGTGTCTACACCCTTATTCTCGCTCTCTGTACTCATCTCCTCGCAGATCGGCCCAGATCCCGGGCCACACTGCAGAGGCACGGCCTGTGGCTCAAGACAAAGGTGGGCTCAAGCCCCAGCTTCACATTTTTCTAACGATGGGGAAACAATTTTACCTTTTCAAGCCTCAAGTCTCCATTTGTAAAGTAAGGATTTTCGCGTGAGGGTTTAAACATGAAGCGCACAGACCACGACGCCAGGTGTGATCACACACAGGCCCAGTGGCTGGTTCCGGGATCTGGGCAGGGCCACAGGCTGCAGGCAGCCTCAGAGAACAAGGTAGTGGGCCGAGACGCAGAATTCACTTCCAGACACCCTCCCTGAGTTAAGGTGGTCAGACTGGGCAGGCTTCCTGGCTGTCCACCGAAACCAGAGGATAATAACTACTGTCTCGGCACCAGGAGGAAAATCTTAAGATAATTTATAACCAGTAAGGAACCAGGGCTCACCACCACTTGCGAGGCGTCATAAATTACTGATACCTCACAGTGACCCCGGGAGACGGGTACCAATAAAGCCTCTTCTGCAGGAGAGGAAACTGAGGCTCAGTGTGGCTAAGCAACGTACCGGCTGACACACAGCAGAGCCCGGTGTGGTCACCCACGGCTGGCTTCACTCCAGAGGAGGGTGACCAACGGCCCTCTTTCCCTGGGACTTGGGACTTCCCAATGAGGAAACAGGGGTGAGCTGTTCGCCCAACCCCGGAGCCCTGTGCTCTTCAGCCACCGTATTTAGCACGTGCTGAACTGGGGCAGGTCTTTAATAAAACATCCACCGGGAAAGCCACATCCCACGACATCCTGCAAACACATCTAAGGACAGGGAGACAGGGCGCAGTGGGTGTGCACCAACGATAAACCAATTACCAGGCATCTTGAGGACAGCAATGTCTCCATACAGCCTGGGGACCGGCCCTACCCCAAGGCTGGCTCAGGAATGGAAACTTCGAAATACCGATCACATAACCAGAAGCTGTTTTCTGGCCGGCTTCTTTTTCTTTTTTTTTTTTTAAATTCAAACAACAGGTAATCAGAATGTGCTGGGTTGGTGATATATTGTCACAATTTGCCAAACAAAGCAAGGGGACTATGAACAGGGGTAATGCTTCGCATTTCTTACAAGGGCGAGTCTTGGGGGTGACTTCATCTTCCAGAGCTGCTGGCTGTGTCCTCTGTCTCCCTTCTCATCACCCCCGCAACGAACCCCCAGCCCCATAGCACGACACCCGCGAATGCCTGGCATGTGAGAGATGCCCAGCGCAGTCGGTGAATGAACTGATGCAGGAGGACATCTCTGTTCTGCAGTGACTCAGGCAACCCCCCGGCTACCCAAGCTGGTGGTGATGGCTGTGTCACCTCCCCCTCCATCGTTCCCGTGGATCCTGTGCCCACGGTGTTCCCGGGACTGTCCAAAGTACTCCACACATCAGCTGACCCCATCAGCTATCCTCCAAATGGGACAGACAGTCTGGGGAATGACTTGAAGTGGGGCATGACTGATAATTACACCAGGATTACAAATGTGTCCTGGGATTGTCCCAAGCAAAACAGGATAGGGCTCACCCTGCTGAAGGACAGCACCTCATCTTACCCTACCTAGAGCGACATGTACCTCCGTGGGAACAAGCCCAGATGCTGAGGCCAGACTTTCTGGTCTAAAGCCCGGCCCTACCACCAACCAGCAGCAGCCTGAGTTACTTAACCTCTCTGGGCCCCGGTCTCCTCATCTGTGTAATGGAGCTAAGTAGCAGCGGCCACAGAGGGCTGCTGCAAAGATTACACTAGTTAGTATTTGCAAACCCTTAATGCAGGACCCAGCATGTGGTAGGTGCATTATACAGGTGTTTATTGGATCAAGAACTTCTACCATTCCCAGGGGAGTACGAGAATCATCCCTGTTTTACAAATAAGGAAACTAAGGCACAGAGGGGTTACATAACTTGCTAGTTAGCGACAGAACTGGATTCGAACCTAAGACTCGGGCCGTGTCTTAACCACCGGCAGTCCTACCCCCCTCTCCCGCAATGGGGAGCACAGCAGCTCCTCTCCCCGTTTGGGAGTTTAGGTCACAGGTCAAGTAAGAGGTGCAAGAAGGCCTGAATCCACACGTGGCACATGGCACTGCCAGAGCTCGCCCTAGGCCCGGAGAGGTAGCTGACTCAGAGGAGGGGGTCTGGGTCCCCTGAGGCTGCATGGCCCCGGTCCCATAAAGGGCACTGCTGCCTCGGTCACAAGCCAGAGTTCCCCTTTTTCCCTCTAGCCAAGTTACTCGAGCTCAGAAATTCCTTTGCAAGACAAGGCTGAAATGCAATCTCCAAGCCCATCGGGCCCAGAGGAATTTCACTAACACAAATTGCCGAGTTCTCCAGGAAAACGGAGGAAGCTTGCCTGAAGTTTCAGATTCTTGGTAGGTCTTAGAAAGCTCAGGCACTCGAGTGGCTCCTGGAAGCGGCAGGAAGTGGTTTGCCTTTGCTTATTTTCCAAAGGATAACCACCAGATTTGCTCATAAAAACTTTTAAACCAATTGGCAAGGGGCACCTGCGCTATCAAGTGATTTCTCAGCTCCTTGGGGTTTTCTTTTGTTAGTTCAATCTGCGGCTTCAAAGCAGCAGCGCTCAGGGCTGGACACAGTGCTTGGCACACGGAAAGAAAGAGAGAAAGAGCGCAGCGGGGCGGGCGGGGGGGAGGAGGGAGAGAGGGAGCGTGGGCATCTTGATGAAGAATCAAAATTCACCGAAAGAAAAGCTGCAAGTTCAGTGAAAGCCCACGGCTCCAGGCCCAGCAGCGCTCAGACAGCACTGACCACCAGCTCTAACGGAGGTCAGAGGCTGAAGACGGCTGAGCGCAAAGCGGGGACTTGGTGCCTCCCTCCAGGCTGGGTATGTTTTGTAGAAGGAAAGAGAGGTTCCACGGGGGGCGGCGGGGAGACGGCCAAGCAAGGTGCAGAGACAGGTAAAGGTGCCGGGGAGCGCAGCAGCTCTGGCCGTGGCCCAGAGGTCTGGATACTTCTCACGAGGCCAAAACAGGAGAGTCTCGCCTCGGCCGACAAGCCCAGACTCGAACGTGAGGGCGACAACTGCAGGCCCTGGGCAGGGCTGGGAGCCGCTGATGGTCAGATTCAAAGGCCCTGCGGGGTCGGGGTGGGCGGATGAGCTGGAAGGCAGGTGGGGGACAACTGCCAGGAAGTGAAGGACCAGAAGGAGGAAACGTGAGTTTCCTGCCGGGGACTCGTGGGAAGGCTTTGGACCAGTCACTCCTGCCCCCCGGGACGCGGCCCTGTCCCCGGCCCAGCCCAGCATGGCTGTTCCCAGATACCTGTGCCAACCGAGAAGATGGATGGGAAGGGAGCCAAGTAGGGGCCCTGGCAGAGGGAAGAGCTGTGGGGCTCTGGGGGCGGCCCTGGGTCAGGGCTGCCTGCCACACAGGGGCCACAAGCCGGGGAGAAGGTGAGCACAGGTGGCTGCGGTTGGGCAAGTCCAAACCTGTAGAATCACTTCCCTCTCTGGCCGGGTGAGTGTGCGGAAACAGAGAACAATCTAGAAGGTGGGAAAGGGAGCTGGAGACTGGGGCGAGGCTTGGGAGAGAGGTACAGGATACCTGTGTGTCTGTCTGTGTGTGTGCGAGTGGCATGCGTGCAGACATAAGCATGTTCTCTGGCACGTGTATCGTGTGTCCTCCCGTGCACGTGGGCAGCGTGTGCACCCGTGACCTTGAGAAGGTGGTCACGTGTGTACACTGCGAGGGGTGTACACCATGCCTACACACATTCACAGGGTGAGCGTGGCACAAGCCACACACCTTCACGGGAAGAGCATCGCGGCGGGCTTCAGAGTCCTGGCTAGAGCCAGGCTGGGGCTGAAGCTTGGCCTGCCCTGCCCTGGCGTGCGACCTTGAGCCAGAGACCCTAACTTCCCCAGGCCTGTTTCCTCACCTGGAAGACAGGGCTCATGGTAGTCACCACCTCAGAGTGTCCTCAGGGGGATTAAATGAACTCCTGGTTGTAAAGCACTTTGGTGGGGCCTGAGTAAATGCAATGTATGTGTGTGTTAAAAAAATAAATACACACATGTGAGTGAGTGCTCACACGGTTGGACATGCACACCTGTATACACTGCAGGTGTGCACAGTGTAGACTAAATGGGGGCACGCGCACACTTGGGGCAGGGAAACATGGGCTGGGTGTGCAGCGGAGCAGCGTGCAAGAGTGAAACGTGCCCAGCTGCTCTCCAACACGTGTGCTGCGTGTAACCACGATGCCAGAGGTCGTGGGAAGTGTGTGCGACTGCCCCAAACACGTGCTGCTCCCGGGCCAGTGTGAAGACACGTGTGCACATACGCGGGCGTGCAGTGTGCAGGCATGCTCGGGGAGCACGCGCGTGCATGGGGTGGACCCGCCCGGGGGGGAGAATCGTGTTGAGCGCGGGCCTGATAACCCCCGTGGGAAGGGCGGCTCTGAGCAGCCTGGGCTACCGGTGGCCAAGTGCTCAGAGGGACCCGTCGGCTGACTGTACGTGGAGAAAGGTGGGGAACCCACTCCGGCAAGGCCGGCACCACGGGCCACCGGTGACTCGACCCTGTGCCTCAGCAAGTTCTGTAGGAAGGACGGAGAGAAAACGCGAGTGTGAGCTGGTGAGGGACAGACATGCACGACAGTCCACGGACCAGCCACTGCACACACGCGCGCCAGGGGCTCCACGTGCTATTTCCTTTCACCCTCCTGACGGCCCTGGGAGGAGTGCCATCCCCATTAGGTTAAGTAATTTGTCCCCAGACCCCCAGCTCGGAGCAGGGGCTCGAAGCCAGCTCTGTGTGCTCTGGGCCTGCCCTCTGAGCTGCTGCGCGGTTCTGAATGAATGAATGGAAACGAATGAAAAAATGGGCGTACACAGGCAGGAGTGAACGAACAAACAAACAAAGAACAATGAAAAGCAAACCGAAACCGAGTGCCCAGAGAAGGCCTGGCACAAGGGAAGCGCCGGCGTAGCGGGGGCATGCCACGTTCAAGAAGCCGCGGGGGGCAGGGCCGCCCCCCGAAGTAGTCCTGCTGGGGGCCCAGGACCCACGTGGCAGAGGAGGCAGCCTGGGCGGGGTGGAGGCTCCCAGGCCGGCCTCCACCAGCCCAGAGTCTGCGCAGGCCCGGCAGCTGCACGCCGGGGCCTCAGGGTGCTTTCTGAAAACTGGCATTCCACGTTCACCTCAGCTCCCCCTGGGACTTCAGATTAGTTAGAACCCAGCTGCCAGGGCCTGGCCAGCCTGCCTAGGCTGGGATGTCACAGGGAGGACGAGTTCGCACTGCAACCTCAACGAGCCGGCTGTGTCGTAAGGCCCCATAGGGCTCAAGCCAATGATGGTGAGAGAAAGTCCCCCGGCCCCCGGAGACCCTTCTGGAAGCTGCCAGCCGGGTTCAGGGGCCCTTTGCAAACGGCTCCTTGAGCCCTCAGCTGGCCACACCTCGCAGTCCTGAGCTCCAGGCAGCCTTGGACCAGTGGCTCAACCTGGCTGGGCCCCGAGCTCCTCCCCTGGGGTGGGGAGGGCCCCGTACAAGGTTGAAAGCACATCTCATGAGACACGTAGCAGGTCCTCCCACATGACGGCTGCTCTCATAATCAGCAGCCATCGGGGGCCAGAGCTACCTGGGCAGAGAGGGCCCCAAGCTGCTGACCCCACGGCTGCCCGAGGCTGCCAGGAGCGGCTGTGAGGGGTCTCGGCGTGGACGCCTCGGCTCCCCTGCCCCTGCGTCCCTGCCCCTCTCTACATCTGAGACCTTGCCACGCCCCAGACACCCCTTCAGGGGCCCAGCCGGTACTTCTCCGCAGTCCACTTCCATGGCCACTGCCAGCTGCTCAACTCACCTGCCGCGATGAGGTGAACAAGTGGCCCCAGTGCCCGGTGAGTGGGCGGCCCCTAGGCACTGCCTTCCAACTGGCACTGCTCTCTGTCTTAAACCTGCCCTTTGCCCCCTTTCCCCCAATTCTGTTTAACAGAATGTTCTTCTTAGACTCTGTGATCGTCTTTTTTTTTTTTTTTTTTTTTTTTTGCGGTACGCGGGCCTCTCACCGCTGTGGCCTCTCCCGTTGCGGAGCACAGGCTCCGGACGCGCAGGCTCAGCGGCCATGGCTCACGGGCCCAGCCGCTCCGCGGCATGTGGGATCTTCCCGGACCGGGGCACGAACCCGTGTCCCCTGCATCGGCAGGCGGACTCTCAACCACTGCGCCACCAGGGAAGCCCTCTGTGATCGTTTTAATTGGGAAGAGACACAAGAGATGGAATGCTGGTTTTCAAACTGTGTTCCCTGGGACTCCTAAATGGGCTCCAAGGGTCCCCGTGGGGGGCTGGCCCCCACCTCAACCTGCACGGCATGGCTTTATGAACCTGCTCTTCAGGATGGTGTCTGAGGAGCACTGTGACATCAAAATCACTGACAGTGTGTGCACAAAAGTCCACCCAATTTAACCTCACAAAACCCTTTCTCACCGAAGTCCTGCTCCACCGTGTGGCTTAATCCCTCTGCACGGCGCACAGCATCACCATCACCATCACCACCATCACCATCCCGGTAGGACGCTCCATCATCGTACATACGTTTCACTTACTTATCCGTTTCTTATCCATCTCCCGTAACTAGTAAGGCCCATGAAGGCAGGGGGTTGTTTGTTTTGTTCACGTCTGTATCCTCAGGACAACAGTAGGTACAACAAATATTGATTCGACATTGTTTTAATGAACTAAATGCAATAATTAATAACAGTAACCACAGTACTCACTACAGGCTAGGCTCTGTCTATACGGGTTACGAGCGTTAACTCACCCACTGCTCACATTGACCCTTTAAGGTAGGTCCCCTTGTTATCCCCATTTTACAGAGGAGAAAACTGAGGCACAGCTGAGCTCACCACCCCAGATCTGCAGCATCTTCAAGGCCCCTGCCTCTGTCACTGGCTCTCCTGCTCCCCTTGACCCTCCCCTTTTCACCAGACAGTCTCTGCTCCTGCAAGTCTCAGGGCTGGAGGAAGCGGGAGCACGCAGGCAGTTATCCTGCAATGTGTACGTTTCCGAGATGAGAAGACTGAGGGCTAAGAAATTCCTCTCTAGGTGGGGGATAAGCTGGAAAGGAAACAGCCAACAGTGAAGTCGTGGAGCAGGGCTGACCAACATTCCAAGAAGGATGGCTGCCTGCTGCTGGGCATCAGGGAGGGCTTCTAGGAGGTGACAGCTCTCAAGGATGTCAGGCTGGAGCTGCAGCTCCTCCATCAGGGAGGGCTCCATGTCAAGGCCTCCATATGCCAGTGGCCAACAGTTCTGGGGTCTCAGCCACTCCTCCCACAAAAATAAAAGGAAGAGGCGCCCAGGATATCTCAGGTTAGGGGACACAGCTACCCACCCTCCAGTAAGCAGGTGTGTGACTTCCATCAGCCCGTGGTCAGCAGCAGGAGGGCTCTGGACACGGCCCGTGAGCTGCGCAGGAGCACAGCAAGCTTCCCCCCAGCCTCCCCATGCCGACCGCACCCCAGCAGCCGGGCAGCCGGTCCCATCCTTCCCTGGAAGCCAGGGCGGAAATCCGTAACTTCCCTCCTCACGGGAAATGGAGCGGTGGTGGCGGGCTGGGTCGGTCTGCTGTTCTCCCGGAGGCCCCTCCGCCGCCCACCTGCGCGGGCAGCTCCTCTTCACGCCCACGCCCAGCCCCCTCACAGGAGCCTCGATCCTTAGGTCTGCCTGGCTCCCCCCTACCGCTGTGCCCAACCTGCCCGGGCACACCCATGGGGGCTCCTCCTCTACCTCCCCAGGCCAGGAAGTTCCACTCTGACCATTAGTGTCTATTCCTCATGAGACCCTGTGTTATGGTAATAATGACGACGATGCCCGTGACGGCAGCTGACACTGTGCCAGGCACTTTCCACTTAATTAATTCACATAATTCAAAACTTTGCTATAGGGAGCGTGATTAGGCCCATATATAGAGGAGGAAACTCAGGTTCAGAGAGGTCACCTAACTTGCTCGAAGCCTTAGAGTGCCCAGGTATAGGACTTTGGTCATCAGAACCAGGTGGAGGTCCCATCTCTCCGTCTCTGACACCGGTTGTATGATTGATGGCTAGTGACGTAACCCATGCATCATGATGGATAATGGGGCCCATGCCATGGGCTTCTTTAGCAGGCAAACGAGATGATGCAGGGAAGTGCCTGGCAGCTAGAGGCTCTGGATAAGTGGCAGCTGTTATTATTTATCCTTAGTAAGAATATTCACGATAAAAATCAATTCTGTGCTTTTCTGGGGACAAGAGTACCAGGTACCCACAGGCACGTATCCAGAGGGAGTCAAAGGAGCCCAGGACGTGGGGCACAGGATGAAGAGCCTGAATCCTGGCTCACCACTTCTTACCGTGCGGCCCTGGGCATCGTGGGCAAGGTGAGGGGGGCAGCCCGTGACCCCTGGAACCGTGCAGAGAAACGTAAGCAGTGCTTGGCACGAGGGGCCGCCCTGAACGCCAGCCCCCGGTAGGAACCAGCCAGCGCTCCTCTAACCCGTTCTTTTGATGTTGGCTTCCTGTGGGAAGTGTGTCCTGCTTCATTTCCTCCCCGAGGTGAAAGGAAGGCTGTTTGGCCTTCCCCTGGAAAGTTCCTAAGGAGGCCCAGCCCTCCCACCGCAGCCCCAGGCTCCTCTCTCACCCTTTGCATCAACGCAGGTCGGTGCCGGGGCTCTTCCCCCCCTGCATCTGCTCCATTCTTGGTGCACATCTGGAAACACCCCTGGACGACTGGACCTGCTGCGGGTGCCCCGGCGCGGGGCTGGGGACAGAGAGAGGAACGATGCCACAGTCGGCGGGCAGGCACGCCCCGGATCTGCCAGGCCAAGGCCAAGGCCAAGGCCAAGGTCGGAGGTCAGAGGGAGCACAGGGTCGAAGCCAGCCACGGGCTGAAGACCCAGGAAGACGTGGCTCCAACAGCCTGATGCCCACCTAACCCTGCCCTGCTTCCCCAGGTGACTGGTCAGTGGGCAAGGACGGTGCCCGGAGGCAAGCTTCTGGAACATTCCCCACCCAGGTGGGCACGGCTGTGACCTCTGAGTCAGGTACTCTGGCTTCCACCTCTCAGATCAAGTGGAATCACAATTCCACACACTCACATACTTTTTTTTTTTAATTAAGAGATGAAAAACGGCTAATAAATAAATCATCTTTCCTGAGACTTCCTGAAAAGCTCCAGTTCATAGGCTGGGCCTGAAAATGAAGCAAACGCCCTGTGGACTGTGTGGACCCCACTCAGCCTGGTCCTGTCCCTCCACGGGGCCCAAGCCGCCCAGTTTCCTCTTTGAGCTTCAGTTTCCTCATCTGTCAGTTCCACTGTTTGGAGGATTACAAATGGCACAGATGCCCTGTGCATGGTAGGCCCTCAAAAAGTTTGTTGTTGCCACTGTTACTGTTCTTCTTATTATTATACTAACTCTCTGAACTGCAGTTTCGCACGTGTGAAGTGGGAACAATCAGGCTGCATGAGCCAGGTGGCTGGGGAGGCGACACCAGGCAAGGCTCCCGGTCGGGGCTCACGCCATGGTGGCTGCAGTACCGCTGCCATCGCCACAGTCACTGCAAGGAGGGCAGCCCCTCAGGTCCCAGCAGAATCCGCGCCACGTGCCCGGCCTGCTCCAAGTGCCGTACACAGCAAACTGCACTTGATCCTCACGCCCTGAGAAGTGGGCAATGTCGCTACTGTCTGAATTTCACAGATGGACAACAGGTAAGGAAGAGATGACAACAGGTAAAGGAGAGACTAAGCACTCCCAGGTCCCCTGGCCTGCAGGGTGGCAGCCAGCCGTGCACCGGGGCATCCAGGCCCCAGCGTCCGTGCCCACCCACCTCCTCACAGACGGCTGTTCTCAACACCCACTGCCCCAGCAGACTGGCTTCTGATGCTGGTGGGGTGCCCGGGGAGGACCTGGTGGACGTGGCTTTGTCACTCTGAAGCGGGTGTCACCGTGTGCCAGGTGCTTGCCAACGCTGTCACCCCGTGCGGACAGTGCCATCACCAGAGGCGGGACTGGGGTCACTTGGCTGGGAAGGGGCAGACTCGGGTGGAAACCCGTGCCCAGCTACAAGTCACCGCGCTTAACTTCCCATTCGAGTTTCATATGGACAACACAGGTGTCCCACCTCCCCTCCCCCCCTGCTCACACCCTGGTCCCGCCGGGCTCAGAGGCCGCCCACTGCAGAGAAAGCAAGGACTTCACATAAAGCAAGGGGTTCTTACCTCCCCACTCGCCACCCCCCCCCATTCCATTCCCTCCCGCTCTCTCCTTTTCCCTTTTTCTCTCTTCTTCATCCCACGCCCCACCCCGTCTCTCTGCGTCTGTCTCTCTGTCTGTCTGTCTATGTGTCTCTCGCTGTCTGACTCTCCCTGACTCTGTCTTTGTCTCTCATGGCCCAGACCCCGTGCTCCTCCCTGAAACCCCTTCTCGCTTTACGCCCATCTCCCTCTTCGCGTTCCCGCCACACCACCCACCCTCCGCTCTTGCACACCCTGCCTTTCTCCCCAGTGGTTCTGTCTCCTGACCTTCACTGCTGTTCAGGGGTCCATCTGTGCCAGGCTCTGTCTGCACTTCCCCCGCCTGGATTTCTCCAGGGCCCTCCTTTCCCTCACGGGTTTAGAACACCCTCCCGAGGCGCCTCTGTCCCCAGACCCTCTCCCCGGGCCCCTCCTCTCTGCTCCTCGTCCCCCCTTGTTCTGCAGGTGGGACAGGAAGTGGGGTCCTGGTCTGAGGGTGCGCGGTGCCACCTCTGCTGCTGACAGCAGTGCTGGTGGCTGAGTGTCGAGGGACGGGAGGAAAGAGGGCACACGTGAGCTGAAGACACGAGGGCAAGTGTCTCAAAGCCAGCTGCTCACTGACAACACCCAACGCCACACCATTTTCAACCCGTGAATTTAAAACGCAAAAAAAAAAAAAGGAAGAAAAGAAAAACAATGACACCCAGAGTGGGCTCAGCTGTGGGAAAATGAGGACATTTGTGCTGCCGAAGGCATTACAAATAGGTTCAACTCTTTTGGAAAGCAACAGAGCCTCGTTACTGTCAAAAGCCGTCAAAACGCTCATACTCCTTTGACCGACTAATCTCCCTCCTGGGGATTTTTCCAAACAATTATTCATCATCATAAGGAAAGGGGGGAAAGAGCTACGAGCGTACAGATATTCACGGTGGCACATTCTAGTGAAGAAGAAAGGCTGGAAATTGACTTAATATCTAACCAAAGGGAGACGGTTTCATAAAAACACGGTGCAGTGACTACCACGGAGCCACTGAAAATAATGATTGTGGAGACTGTGAGAAACATAATCTCTGCTGGTGACGGCAGAGGAAAAAATGAAAAAGAAGCCGGCATGTTCACCCTGTAATGACATAAAAATACATGCCTATATGGACAGAAACCAAGAGGAATAATTAGAAAATCAATACAAGAAGTGCTCAATGGCCAAATCTATCCAGCTCCAGGTCAGATAGGGAAGGATGCCAAATAATTGGAATCTGTGCGGTTCCAAGTTTGGGACAGCAATTAGCGCGGGTTAGGAAAATACAGAATTTATCTGAAAACACATCCAAATCTGTTCAGCTGGTACGTGTTTGGGTAGGACAGGATATTCGTGGTTATGTTGAGGTGGTGTAACTGTAAGTAAACGATTTTTCTTTTCTTTTTAAACTCTTTAATGTTGCTTTGATACCGCTTTTGCAATAAAATAAAGGAGAAAAAAGCAGGATTCTCATGTACCAGGCTTTCGAGCTGACAGAGGGCTTTCTCATCTATAATCTTAGTTGATCCTCACAAAAGCTCTGGAAGGTAGGTACGGCAGGGAGCTGCTGACCCTATTTTTACCAAGATGAAAGCCAGGCCTCAGAAATGAGGTGACTTCCTCAGCATCGCTCAGCCACGTGGTGGCGGAGAAGGAACTCAAACCAGGGCCACCAGGAGGGAAGCGCCAGACACCACACAAGGCCTGTGGGCCCGTCCTCTCTGGGCAAGCAGACACCAGAGCTCCAACCCCCTGGACGTCTCTGGCCGTCCCCCGACGTGACACCACTCTGGGCCACACCACGGATCAGCCTCCGGGGCTGCCAGCCAAGAGCCTCCACAAAGGTAACGCCCCTGACCTGCAGCTGACCGAACGCCGTGCTCGACACATGGCTCAGGAGCAGGGGACCCACAGACGAAAACCTCCACCCCTGGTCTCACCTAAGCCCTGCAGCCGGATGAGGAGGACAGCACAAGCGCACCAGCTGCGGCTGTGAATCCCGACTCCTCCGCTTACTGTCCGTGTGCCGAATCGCCCTGAGCCTCAACACGACCAATCAGTAAAACGGTCATAACCTCCAAGGGTTACTGATGCAAGGGGACAGTGCGTGTCATGCACCCCATTCAATGTCCGGCCACAGCAAGCGCTCCTCCGTGCCTCAGGGCCTTTGCACTTGCTCCCTCTGTCTGGAATGATACCCTTGTGGCTGCCCCCTTCACTTCCTTGGAGTCTCAGCTCGAGCGCTCCCCTGGCGCTCGGAGCCTACCCTGTTCACATGATGCACGTTCCTAACCCGGTATCCTGCCTCGGTCTCCTTCATGGCCCTTATCCATACCCAACGTGCTGTGTATTCATCAGGTTAGGGTCAGGCTCCCCCTACCATGAGAACAGAGACTTTGTTCCTTGCGGTGCTACATTTCCTAGCACACAGTAGGAGCTCAATAAATGGTGAACTGATTAATTAATAAGCGGTGGTGATGATTTTGCCACAGAAACAGGAACCTTCGGCCACACTTAACTAAGGGCCGACGCGGCCTTTACAGCCCCCAAGGGGCATCAGATTCCCCGGGACACTGCAGGCCTCTGGCCAGGCCACCACAGTGCCCATGGGTCCTACGCCCTCTCTGCTTCCCTGCCCACTCCCTAGGGACCGAAAGGGCACCAGACCAAAGACTGCCACTGAGAATATACCACGAATCCTGCTGGCCAAAAACACGACAAGCTGCCTCGCTGTGGCAGGGACTATAGATTTCAGCACATCCACTGGATTCCGGAACCCCTGGGGGAGGCCAAAGCCAAATTCCTAGCGCTGGATGGCTGGGGAAGCTCCCCGGGTCTCTCCCTCCCCACTGTGACTCCTCCTGCTGGGAGGGACCCACCGGGCCAGGACCAGGACCTCGGGCGCTGGTATTTGCAGAAACCTCCCTTGTGTGGGGCGTTTCACACACATCACAGCTCTACTCTCCCTGCACCCTGAGCCAATACCATTTCACAGAGGACAGGGGCTCCAAAAACCCAGATGTGAAAGCCAAGGCCACCCCAGGAACCGGGTCCTGGGAGAAGAGCGGCCACATGGTTTGGTTTGGTTCCAAAGGGCTTCCAGACCTCTGGGTACAGTGGCATTTTTGGAATGAGGGACCCACAAACTAGACCTCCAGGGCTGGTTTCTCACCTAAGCCCCTGCATCCAAATGGTGTATCTCATTACAGAGGGGAAGAAAGCATCACCTTCCTGGAGTTCTGGAAGCCCACTCTTTGCCCCAGGGACCCTGAGCCTCTGCAGGTAAGGTCCACTCTACAGGCAACAAGTACCACCTCCCCTCCTCCCCACCCCCCACCCCCCCCACCCCCGCTAACTCTAGCTCCGCCCCCGGGTGTCCACTTAGATGCCGCCTCCTGCAGAAAGCCTGCCCTGACCCCTCAAGTCAGCCTCTGAGAGTCCCCGTGGCACCTGGATGGGCGTTGCTCCCGGATGCACCTCCCATGCCTGAGAGTGAGGCCAGGACACAGCAGACACTCAATCAGCTGAAAAATGAGTGACTGACAAGAGAATGAATGAAAGCAAACAGTGGGAACAGAGGGAATGAAAAAAACTGAATGAACGACAGAATAAAGCATGAACAAAACATGCAGGAAGAAGCGAGAGGCCGTCCCTCCCCCAGTGACCGTCCAGAGTCGGGAGGCGCAGTCAAGCGGCAAACGACGGCAGCGCACACCTGACTTTACAGTCACCCCCACTGTCCCCTCGAGATCACACTGGGTGACAAAACAAGAGTGAGTCGGGCCCGGGGGAGAGTTCCCGGAACGGGGTCCCGAGGCTCCAGGGCCCACCCGACGCGCTTCTGGAAGTCACAGGGGCGATGCCAGGGCTGGGGTCAAGCAAGGGGAAGGAGCCCACTGAGGGGGACAGGGAAGGGACTGGCCCGTCACCCTTACAGCAGTCCCAGGAGACTGGCAGTTGTGCTCCTGGAGGGAACCAGACACAGACTCAAGGAAGGACTGCAGAGAATCCACTAACACAGACTCCCGCTGCGCACCAGGCCCCGTTTCAGGCACTTTTCACTACTACCTCATTTAAGCCTCACAACAGCCCTTTGAGGGAGACAGTATTATCTCTACTTCAGAGGTTGGGAAACTGCAGCACAGAGACACTCAGCAAGTGGCCCAAGGTCACACAGCTAGGAAGCAGAGGAAGAGGAATTTAAAACCCATGCAGGCTGGCTCCGGAACCAGGACTTTTAACCACTGTGGTCAACGTCTCTCAGCTTTAGTGTGCTTTGGTCATGTAGATGATGATGATGATGATGATGATACTCTAATAATACTCTCAGCTTTAGTATGTAAAGGTCATGGAGCCGACAAACAGTTAATAAATAAACAGAGCGTAACAACGGCCCCTCCAAGTCACGTACCACAGTGATCACTGCAGCTCTGTTTACAATAGGCAGGACATGGAAGCAACCTAAGTGTCCATCGACAGAAGAATGGATAAAGAAGATGTGGCACATATGTCCAATGGAATATTACTCAGCCATAAAAGGAAACGAAATTGAGTTATTTGTAGTGAGGTGGATGGACCTAGAGTCTGCCATACTGAGTGAAGTAAGTCAGAAAGAGAAAAATAAATACCGTATGCTAACACATATATATGGTATCTAAAAAAAAAAAGGTTCTGAAGAACCCAGGGGCAGGACAGGAATAAACACACAGACGTAGAGAATGGACTTGAGGACACGGGGAAGGGGAAGGGTAAGCTGGGACAAAGTGACAGAGTGGCATGGACATATATACACTACCAAACGTAAAATAGCTAGCTAGTGGGAAGCAGCTGCATAGCTCAGGGAGATCAGCTCGGGGATTTGTGACCACCTAGAGGGGTGGGATAGGGAGGGTGGGAGGGAGACGCAAGAGGAAGGGGATATGGGGACGTATGTATACATATAGCTGATTGACTTTGTTGTACAGCAGAAACTAACACACCACTGTAAAGCAAGTATACTCCGATAAAGATGCTTAAAAAAAAAAAAAACAACGGCCCCTCCAGAATTTATATAGCAGAGGGGCTGGAGGCGGTAATTCGGTGAGACAAAGGGTATCGGGAGAGTGTCTAACAGTGGTTTGCAAAACTGGCACATTTTTTGTCTAGATTGTATGTTAGTTGGGGTGTGGCTCGCCCCCCCCCCGCCCCCAAACTACTGTTTGGTGCCCTAACTTTGGAGCCGAGCGCCAGGCTAATCACTTCACATAGATTTTCTCCTTTGAAAGTGCTGCAAGGATGCCCCGAGTTTGCAAAAAAAAGCAGCTGAGGCTCAGAGAGGTCAAGTGACTCGCCCAAGCCCAGACAGGTAGGAAGTGACATTTGAACTGAGCCTCTCTGACCCCCAAGCCCGGGCCCTGGCCCTCTGGCTCTGGCCTCCTTCGCTGCGCAGGGGAGGAGCTGCCCGGAAGCCAAGAGGGACAGCCTGCCCGGCCTGCCCCTTCCCTTCCCGCCAAGTCGGCCCCCTCGGCCTGCCACAGGGCCCGGAACCCCATCACTTCAAAGTGACTCACCCTCGAGGGCCGGGTGGCTTGGTTTGGGCCTGGGGGGAGGGGGGGCGGTGAAGGGACCAGAGCCATGCTCACCCCTGACCACCCAGGTTTGCACCGGGTTCCCCAGGACCTCGGGAGTCCAAGGGCAGCCCTCGGCGACCGCCCAGCGGGAGCAGCAGAATGCCACCGGTGCTCAGGAAGTCGGGTGGGGCTCCCAGGCACAGATGCGGGGGAGGAGGGGGAGCCCCAAGGCAGCCCCGACTCCTGGCTGCGCAGCGGTCTTGCCTCTCTGTTCCCAGCAGGGCCCGGTTGCTCTCCCCGGACCCCCATGGGCTGCAGGCCAGCCCCGGCCCAGCAGGCCTTCCCTCGGTTTCTCCTGCTGCCCCCGGGTCCCACGCTCCCTCTAGAGGCTTCCCTTGTCCTGCTCAATGCCCCCAAAGCGGTCATCCCCTGCCTTGTGCCCCGGACGCCAGGAGGCCAGGGGGAGGCTGGAATGTGCCATGCCTGAGGTCACAGCCCGAGTTTGATTTGAGTTGGGTTGAGACGAGAGGAAAATGGCCAAGAACAACTCGCTCATTTACTTCATTTCCAGACTTGGCGGCTGCCGGGGCCAGGCTTCCAAACCAAGCTGGCTTTGGCCAGGACATCTGCAGCAGCGCCGGCCACAAGGCACATCTGGATCCGCTTAGGGAGTTAAGAGCCATAAAGTTCTCTTAAGAAATTAGTTCCTGGGGAGCCTGGGTCTCTCTGGGGACTGGGTGAGGGCCCCCCTTGGGCTAAGGACACCCGGAAAGCACCTCAGTGGGGCCGGTGGACCTCTAGGTGTGCTTGGAGTCACAGCGTGCGCTCACGCACAAAGCGGCTTGAGACGGCAGGCAGGCCAAGCCCTGACACTTCCTGCGGTGTGACCTTGGGCACCTCTCTTGACCTCTCTGAGCCGCTTGGCAAACCATCTCATCTCACCTCTCCTGGAAGAGAATGAACTCGGGAAAGGACCCAAAGTGCCATTTCTAACTTGCCACTGTGTGTTGGGGTCTAGTGAGTACCGGCCCACATACGAGGTGAATGAGTGAAGGAAACCGGGAATGAATGACCGAGACTCGGTTTCCTCATCTGTCAAATGGCGAGGATAATCTCCACCACCCCCTCCCAAGGCTGTTCTGAGGACAGACGGGGAGAACAGTCTGAAGGCCCTGGCAGAGTATGTGCATACCCGTCCCTTCATGTTTAAGTCTGTCAACTGCAGACCTCACAGCCTGAGTCTTGGGAACCTGAACGCCCTGAGAAAACCTAACCCACGCAACTGCCCCTGCACCCACTCATGTGAGGTCTGACACACGCATTTACTCTGACCAGCAGGTGACGAGCGTGCAAACCGACACGCAGAGAACACAGGGTGACGGCCTTGAGAATGGCCCTGGCTGAGGCCCCCTCAGCCTGTCAGGCACAGGGCCAGGCTCATGCCCAACACCTCACCTCTCGGCAGCAGGTCTGGGAGCTCAGGGTCATTAGCCCCGTGACACGGGCTCAGAGCAGCGGGGTGACTCAGTGGAGGAAGCGGCCAGCACCGTCATTCATCAGCAATACTACCTCCAGCAATTCCCCTTGCCTCGACTTCCCCATCTGCACCAGGGGATGACAGGAGCACCTATTTCATCAGGCTGTTTCTCACCTGTGTAAAACGGCACCCACATAACTAAACAATCCCGAAAATGCTCAAACACGTCTGGCGTATTTTAAGTGCTCAGCAAATGTTAACTCTTACTATTACTTCCACTGTCTGTCTAAACCTACAGCAAAATACATAAGCCACTGGTTCCCATTGTGTCCAGAGGGATGACCTGGAATCTTCTAAGCTGGAGTTCGCCACTCTGGACACACGTTCAAATCACCTGGGGAGTGTTTACAGATGGTGGTGTGTCCAGCAGTAAGCAACTGCGTTTTGTGGGCACAATTAATCGGCATTTCTACGAGCAAGGATCGTTTTTACATTATCATCAGCTTTCTACAATAGAGTTGTAAAATAGCTCCAAGACAATGGAAGGCAGAAAATAGCTCAGATGAGTGAGCGAGACAAGACACCCAGGAATCTTTCCCCACCCATTTCAAAGTCATTTACAATATTTCTTGACAGACGTGATCTCAGAAATAGATGGATGTAGAATGTACTATCGTTGGAAAATTTAGAAACAATTCAAATGTCTGTCAAAGGCAACAATCCTGGTATATACGTGCAAGAGACTACTCTGCAGCTATTAAATTAGATGATGTCATCATAAAAACCGATGCCTGGGCCCCACCACACATCGCGTGGACCCCAGTCTCTGGGGGTGGGGCCCGGGGAATCAGCATAGCCTCCTAAAGTCCCGCAGGTTCTGAAGGGCAGCCCTGGATGGGAGCTGCTGCCTTGGACAGAAAAGGGAGGTCGTCGGGGGCTGCCTGCAGGCAGGAGGGGAGGGAAGAGGGTGTGCCTGGGCAGAGGGCATTCCCAGGAGGGGACAGAGGGATAAGGAAGCTGAGAGTCGAGCAAAGGCAGGCCGACCGCTGAGGAGCAGAAGGGAGGCTGAGTTCCACACTTGCTCCAGAAGCCACCTGGCATCCTCCAGCCCTGTCCAGAGCCTCCGAGGACTGGATCTGTCCAATATTTCCACCACTTAATAGTCTGCAAAAGGCTGATCAATGGTCCTTAACTAGCCGTTCTGTGTACACACCCCACAGGCTCACTCCTGCCTCCCCTCCAGCTCCACCTGGACCAAGGGGAAGGGAGACGGTTTCTACTGCGAGGGCTTCTACAACCGAGTCATCTTTCTCCGCTAGACTCAAGGTGAACTTGCACCCCCTCCAGGCCCTTAGGGAGGCAGGAGGCCGTGGCAATGGCAACCCCGAAACCTTGGCCCAGGCAGGGGCCGGCTGAGTGCCACCCAGCAGTTTCTGCTTCTGCACCTCACAGAGGTTTTCCCCAGGCTGGCAAGTGCAGGTGCACCAAAACCGACTGCCACAGGGAAGGGGGACCAGCAGGGTCCGCGAGGGGAGAAAGGCTTCCACCAGGTGGGCCTCCAAGCTGACCCGGGGTGATGACGTCAAAACAAGACTGAAATTATTTTGACTTGTTTTCTTGCTTTCTGTAAAGCCACAGAGAAGGTTCCTGTTTTGTTCACCACCAAATCTCACGTCTAGAAGAAAACTGCACACAGGGTAGGTGTTCGACACACATTAACCAATTCTGTAACCTTGAAATGATTATATACAGAATTGAGCTAAACTGGATGCTACCTTACGTGAGTCCACTGGAAGTCAAACGCATAAGGAAAAATATAATGGGTGGGAAACATGAAACGCAGACAATTCTTTCTACAGTCATTGGTCTGGAGAAAGATCGCCATTATTTGCCTGAAGAGATAATGTACTGCAGGAGAGGCTGAGAAATTCTAGAAGCAGAGCTTGTAAACCACTGTGTCATATAAATAGCAAAAGCCATGTCAGACCGGTGGTGAGGCTGGAGGAGGGACAGCGAGTGAAGCCCCCAAACAGCACAGCAGGTGAGGCTGGGCTCAATGCAGCGAGGCCTTGATGGGCCAACCCTTCTCACACAACAGGGTGGGCAGTGGATGCAGGCGGCAGGGAGGGAGGGAGGGAGGCGCTGAGGCCTTTGAGAGCTGCCATGTTCTTGGATGCCTGCTCCGGCACAGCTCTCTTCTCCCTCAGGGTCAAAGCCAAAGCTCAAGCAAGGCCTTACACCGTCTGGCCCCTCCCTGACTCACTGACTCACTGACGTCAACTCCTACCACCCTCCTCAAGTTGACTGGCTCTACTTCGACCACATTCACCTCCTTGAGTTACTAGGAAATGCCAAGCTCCTACCCCAGGGCCTTTGCATGTGCTGAGATAACTGCATGGCTTGCTCCCTTACTTCCTTCAGGTATCTGCTAAAATGTCACCTCACCCAGATCTTCCCTGACCACCTTATTTAACATGCCACCACACACAGACCCCTCCTCACTCATGCCAGCGCTCCCATCCTCCTTACCCTGCTGTGTTTTTCTCCATAGCATTTATCAGCAGCTGACAAGATTCTCTATTTCCTTCTTCTTCCTACAGGGGCCCAGGGGCTCCGAGAGGGTCAGGACCTTGTCTGCTCTGCTCTGTGCCTTGAACAGTACCTGGCGCACAGCGGATACTCCAGCCACACCTGCCGGATGAAGGAGCGGGCGGGCGGGCGGGCGGGCGAGCGAGCTCTGCTCGTCCCATGACTCGCCTCATTTGGTTCCTCCTCACAGGTGACCCTGTGAGACGGGCACCGTCTCACCCCCATTTTACAGAAGAATGGGCTTGGCTTAGAATGTGGTGGAGCCTGGACACTCCCAGCTCCGGGGGCTCCAAAGCCCAGGCATGTCACTTCCCGCCGAAGTGGCTGATGTAGCGTGGGGGGCCTGCCCGACCCCATCGAGCCAAACCCCCTCCTGTCTCGGAGACTGCTGGCACCTGCAGGACGTGGATACTCCCAGCTCTCCATCTTCCTGCCCAGAGGCTGCAGGACGGAGGCTCCTCCTCTCTTACCTCCAGGCCCCAGGCCAGCCCCACTCTCCCCTGCTGTGGAAGGCACAGTAATGGCCCCCAAGGACGTCCTTGCCCTAATCCCTGTGAATATGTTACTGTCCATGGTAAGTGGGACTTTGCAGATGCAGCTAAGCCAGGGATCTTGAGATGGGGATACTGTCCTGGATTACTTGGGTGGCCCCAATGTCATCACAAGGGTCCTTATAAGAGGGAGGCAGGAGGGTCAGAGTCAGAGAAGGACACGTGACAACAGAAGTAGAGGCTGGCCTGATACCGCCGTGAACCAAAAAATTCAAGCAGCCCCTAGAAACTGGAAAAGGCGGGAAACACATTTTTCCCTAAAGCTTCTAGAAGGAATGCAAAACTTGGTTTTAGCCTGCATGAGACCCATTTTTGGACTTCTGACCTCCATAAGTGTATGAAAATAAATGCATTCTCTTTTAAGCCACCAAATTTGTGGAACTTTGTTACAGCAGCCATGGGAAACCAACGCACCCCTGCACCCGCAGCTCAGGGGGGTGCTGCCCTGGCCTCGGCGTGGTCTGACCTCAGGCAGATGCTCCAGGGACTTCTTCTTTCACAATTATCCATCAGTGGCTGGGAGCTTGAACTGTGATGCCAGGCAGCCCGTTCAACTTCGGCCTCCACCTCTCACAAGCTGTGCAACCTTGGAAATGTTTCCCAACTTCTCTGTGCCACCTTCTCCTCATCTCTTACACGGGGCCAGTATCTCCTGCAAGTGCCGTGAGGCTGGATGTGAGAACCCACGCAGAGACAGGGCCCGGCTCGCTCAAAGGAGGGTTTGCCACTATGATCTGTATCCTGCAGAGAAATCTGGGCTGTGCAGAGAGGAAACTGTGCCCACCTTATCCACCACGTACCCCCAGAGTGCCCAACAGTGCCACGCTATCAGGTCTAATGTTTGTTGAATGAATGAATTTATGAGTGAGGCCCAAAGCATCAAAAGAACTCAGACACAAACCATGTGACACGGTGTTCCTGAAGGAAGCCAAGCCAGGCCCTGAAGGTCGCATGGCTTCTCCTGGGTCGACGCCGGTGGATATAACTGGGCAGAGGAAGCGCTGATGGCCCAGGCCTTCCAGTGAAAATGCTGTGTCCAGCTTCAAGACTGGCCTCAGATCACCACCGCACTGGCCAACCTGCCCTCTCCCTTCTTGGTTTGTTTGGTTTTTTTTTAAATTGATCGATCGATTGATTGATTGATTGCCGTGTTGGGTCTTCGCTGCTGCGCACAGGCTTTCTCTAGTTGTGGTGAGCAGGGGCTACTCTTCGTTGCGGTGTGCGGGCTTCTCACTGCAGTGGCTTCTCGTTGCGGAGCACGGGCTCTAGGCGCACGGGCTTCAGTAGTCGTGGCGCACAGGCTCTAGAGCGCAGACTCAGTAGTTGTGGCGCACGGGCTTAGCTGCTCCGCCACATGTGGGATCTTCCCGGACCAGGGCTCGAACCCATGTCCCCTGCAATGGCAGGCAGATTCTTAACCACTGCGCCACCAGGGAAGCCCTCCCTCTCCCTTCTGCTTCAGGAGAGCTCCCCATCACGATGGCTGCATGACGGCTGATGGGGCCCCACCTGTCTTTCCCCAGTAATGTATGAGCAAATCATGTCCCCTTTAGCGCCAGCTCATGAGGAAACATGTCATTATGACATCTCCCCTGCACGGGGCTCCTGTAGGGGTAAAATGAGAGAAAGCGAATGAAGTGTATCGTGCCTGGCATACAGTTAGTGCTCCATAAATGCTAGTGAGTTTTTAGTTATTTTATCCCATAGTACACATTTGAGTAGCTATAGGTCCCCCTTTCGAAATCACATATAAGTAGGACTAACTGCGGGGGCCGGGGACAGCAGAAAGGGTCAGGTCAGCGCTCTGGACTCACACAAAGATGTGAAGCTGTGTGAGCCTGGATAAATTGCTGAACCTCTCTGAACCTGTTTCCTTATCTATAAAATGGAGATCACATGTAGCCCCAAAGAAGCGCTATAGCACAGTGAAATCATGCGTATCAGTCATTCTCACACTAGAATCACTTCAGGAGCTGTTTAAAAAAGCCCAGTGCCCAGGCCTCCCCTGGACCAATGCACTCAGCATCTCCAGGTTATGAAGACCACCTGAGTGACTGCACAGTACAACCAGGTCAGAGAAACACGGATGTTTGTATGCAACTGGCACATAGTAAGTGCTCAGGAAATTCAAGCTTTCCTCACTATTTCACCAACTGGCAAGGCTTTTCCTTCATTCATTCAACATACATTTGTAGAGCGCCTAGTACACGCCTCGCCTCGTAGATGCAAATTCACAGGTTTAAACCATATGCTGGTTGCCAAGGGCTGGGGGTTGGGGGATGGGGAGTAAGTGTTAATGGGTACAGGGTTTCCTCTTGGGGTGATGAAATATTTTGGAACTAGATCGAGGTGGTGGTTGCACAACACTGCAAATGCACTAAATGCCGTCGAACTGTCCACTTCAAAATGGTTGGATTTTGTCAATCTCACCTCAATAGAAAAAAAAATCATAATCCAGACACAAAAGGACGAATACTATGATTCCACTTTTATGAGGTACCTGAAGTGGTCAAATTCAGAGGCAGAAAGTAGAATGATGGCTGCGTGGGGCTGGGAGGATGGGGAGTTAGTGTTTCACGGGTGCAGAGTTTCAGTTTGGGAAGAGAGAAAGTTCTGGAGACGGATGGTGATGACGGTTGCACAAGTGAATGTACTTAGCACTGCACACTTAAAAATGGTGAAAATGGTAAAACTGCATCTTCTGTGCATTTTACCACAGTTTAAAAAGTCATAAGCTGACCTTCCAAGACATCACGATAAATAAACTTGCCAGGGCCCATCGGAGCGTCCCCAGCACACAACTCACTTCTGTCCGAGGCGACACCTTCCCAGCTTTTCCAGGCCAGTGACCTCCAGTACCAAACGCCCTCTTTACAAACAGGATGGAGACTGTGCATTTGTTTTCTCTACTGGGCAAGGCCAGATTAAGTAAAGAAAACAGAGGATCCCTCCCCTCCCCCCAGGAAAGACTCTGCCGGGTCAATAGCAGAACTAAAAGGGCCGGAGCACACTTTCACTTCCCGCTCCCCCCAGGCCCCGCGTCCGGGTGTCCAGCCAAGCCCAGGCATGGGGGCAGGTGCTGCCCTTCAGGCGGGTCTGGAGGGCCGGGCGTGCAGCCCAGGAAACAAGACACAGCTACGCCGCCTCCAGGAGGCAACTCCTGCAGCTGAGGCTGAGAGGGGCCGCCGGCCCGCACTGTGCACCGCTGGGCACGTCACTTCCCTGTCTCGCCCTCAACGTCCTCACCTGAGAGACAGGATTCAGGCAGGAAAGGCAAATGAGCCACCTATCAACAAGGGGCTCTGGGAGGGTTCTCAGGTGGCATTTGGGTTCCACGGGGCACCAGGATGGACCAGTGATGACCGCCATCGGCGGGCTGGGGGAGGGAGGTGACAACGCATGGTCCAGTCCTGGATGAGCTCCCCTAGACAGCAATTCCCATGAGGTCCCATGAACCTTCCTTCCAGATCTGGAACACACTCAGTGGCTTCCCTGACTGACACACGTCCCTTCAACTTCTGCTCGCATATGTCCTCTCTCAGGGAGCTCACTACCTCTTCTGGTAGCCTATTCTTGCACATACAGGAAGCCAAATCTCTGCCTTCAACCCTTTCTCAAGGAGCATAGTTCCAATCTCTGATACTGTAAAGAATAAGACAGTTCTTTGTTCTACTTTACACCCTTGATGAAGAAAACTTACTCCATATCCCGGCTCCTGTTAAAAGAGTTCCTTCCACTGTTCTACATGTGGGCAGGTTTCCCAAGGATGGCCTGTTTTAGAAACACGAGGGTACGTCTGTGCCCCGCTTACCATGTGTCTTCCTGACTACATTTCCTAGACTCCCCTGAAGCTAGGAATTGCTTTGTGACTCGGTCTGGCAAATAAGATGAAAGCAGAAGTCTCCTTAAAAAAGAAGTCCTTTTCCACTCTCCCTCCCACTCCCACTTACTGCTATTACTGCTAATTGGAACGCAGATGCGACAGCAGGAACTTGAGCAGCTACTTGAACCATGAGGCAAGGTGCTAAGACCAGTGGAGCAGCAAGGCAGAAGAAGCACCTTGGGTCCGTGAAGAGCACAGACCAACCACACTAGTCCGAACATGATAGCCTATACCCTAGACTTTTACATGAGAGAAAAATGTAAAACTTCTGTTTGTTTAACCTGCTGGGGTTCTTTAATATTTTACGAACCCTGAACCCAAATACAGGATAAATCAAGTCTTACTGCCAATGATTAAAGAGTCTGGCTGCCTTCACACAAGACAGAGCACCCTGCCATCTTCAGTGGAAGAGGAGGTAACCCCAGTCACCAGGCCCTGGTGATTTCAACATACAGCCCCTACCATGCCCTAGTATCTTCCCCTTAGGAATTCGGGGCCAACGTTTCCAAGGTTGATGTGTTCCTGCCAAGTCAGTGGACGGACTGGTTTTACCAGTGGGTGATAATGTAACTAGCCACCATTTAGCAAGCACGTACTATATGCTCCAGGTGCTCTGCCCAATTCTGCGTGAATTATCTTAGCCCCACAAGATGGAAACAGCCACGTTACAGGTGGAGCCCAAAGACGTCCAGCACGTTAGAGGTAAAACCGAGGACCCAGCCCTCTTCGCTGTCCCCTGAAGATTTTCAGGAGGTCCAACGGGCTGAACTTGGCTGCCGCTGGGAAGTGAGGACCTGAGGAAGGGAGGGGTGGGGAGAGGATGAGAAGGAGGAGAGGATGGGGTCAGCAGGAGAAGCCCTTCACTCCGCAAAGGGGGATGTTTCTAAAGAGTTCAGGGCTGAGAGAAAGGCAAGGGCTACAGCCAGAGAGCAGAGAGGGGCACACATGGGAACGTCAGGAGTCGCAGCTGGAATGGTGGATTTTTTCCACCGGGTGTCATGTTCACATACTACTTTACATACTGCTTTGGATGGCTAAAACTGTTCAGCGTCTTAAAAGGCGAGGGAGAGGGCTTCCCTGGTGGCGCAGTGGTTGAGAGTCCGCCTGCCGATGCAGGGGACGTGGGTTCGTGCCCTGGGCCGGGAAGATCCCACGTGCCGCGGTGCGGCTGGACCCGTGAGCCATGGCCGCTGAGCCTGCGCTCCGGAGCCTGTGCTCCGCAACGGGAGAGGCCGCAACAGTGAGAGGCCCGCGTACCGCAAAAAAAAAAAAAAAAAAAAAAGGAGAGGGCGAATGTGCAGTTTATCGTATGTCAATTACACCTCAATAAAGAGGTTTTTTTTTAATGCACCCAGGGCGGGGGCGGGGAGATGGGAAAGAGGGAGGGAAGGGTTAAGACCTCCGAACACAGCGGCATATCATCACACGCGTGCTCCTCTCTGCCCCTGGGAAGGCCAGCCATGCTGACCGCAACAGCTCCATCCACGAAGCCACAAGCCCTCCTGTGAAAAGGGCCACTTCACCTCCACGTTGCTGAAGCCTCCTTAGGTGAAATAACGTCTCAGAGCTTCCAGAATGAGTCACCCTCGAGCCTGCCCACCCCAGAACCACGTTCCGCCCACCAGCAGTTTCGACAAACAGTGGCCGGTCCCCTCCCATCCCCCATGGCGGGGCTGGCGGGGCCTCGGAGCAGACACGGTCCTGGGCTTGCTCCCTGGCCCTAAGGGGGGGGAAGGGGAAGAGGACGGGGCGCCCCACAAGGAGGTACCTCCAGCACAGCCCCTCTGCAGCTCTTTTCACAGGAGGGCATGGATCCTCTGCTGTCCCCACGGCCCCCCTTCCAGGAAGTGTGGCCGACGCAGGGCAGGAGGCCGGGGTCCCCCTTCTCCTGCGGCCTGACTCCGTTCACCGCGGAGACCCTCACGTGGCACCTCCCACTGGAGGTCTGGACTGAAACTCAGAAGCCTGCGTGAATCCCCACGGGGAGCAGCAGTGGTGTGGGGTTTGCCCGGCCCAGGTGGGCCCTGGCTGACTGCCAGCTCATGGTCGGGGGAGAATAAGTCAGTGATAAGTGACTCAATGCCAAGATCAGCAGTTTTCCTCCCATCACCCATGGGGACCTCTCCACGCTCAAGAAGGTACAAACTCCGACGACCCCGGGCTCGGGCAGGTGAGGAAGCTGAGTTCAGGGGGCCGGCTAAGGCCAGGGCGAGTGGAGGGTGTATGCCCAGCCCCAAGCAGGCACATACACAGCCAGGAGCAGCCTGGGTCACCGCCTGCCTCGGTTTCCCCAGCTGCAGGAGGAGGCTGATAACAAAGACACCTGCGGCACGGAACCGTCCTGAGGATCAGAGGAGAGAAGAGACACAGGTCGTCTAGAACCGCGCCAGGCACATAGTGAGCGACACAGAAGTGTTTGCTTTTGTTGTTATTATTAGAAAATGGAAATCCGGATTTTTTTAGGGGAACTCTCCCGATTTTCAAATGCGGACAACTTACTGAAGCATTTTTTTTCCCGAAATACTGTGTGGGCCAAACAAAACAGATAGCAGACTGGACTTGGCCCATGGGTCTCCGCTTGTCACCTCTGCTCAGCGTGCCCCCTGCTTCCCTCCAAGGCAGTCAGGTCCCACAGCCATCGCAAACCACCAGCCACCAGCCAGGATTTGAGATCACCCCACTTCCAGCACCAGCTTCCAGCCCATGAACCTCTTAATGGGAAATAAATGTTTTAGTCAACCCGCACCTGACTCTCACACCAAAAGGACAGAAACTACTAATTCCTACCCACCACATCCAAGTTGCCAGTTTTCTTTCATAGGGGGGGGGGGGGGGGGGAGAAAGGACCTATTAAAAACAAAAAAGAAGGGCTTCCCTGGTGGCGCAGTGGTTGAGAGTCCGCCTGCCGATGCAGGGGACGCAGGTTCGTGCCCTGGTCCGGGAGGACCCCGCGTGCCGCGGAGCGGCTGGGCCCGTGAGCCATGGCCGCTGGGCCTGCGTGTCCGGAGCCTCTGCTCCGCGGCGGGAGAGGTCACAGCGGTGAGAGGCCCGCGGACCGCAAAAAAAAAAAAAAAAAAAGAGAGAAAAAAGAAAACCAACAAAGGCAAACTGGGGAAGGGCACTGCTGTTGACCCGGGCGACAGCCACCGCCATCAGAGGAAAGCAGCTCAGCTCTGGGCCCGTCCCAGACATGAAAACTACAGAGCAGCGTCGCAGACATACCCCTGCCCTGTGTGTCATTCACGCAGGAGGAATGCGTCAAGACGCCCTCCCCCAGGCCGGACAGGGAACAGACCTGACCTCAGAGAAGGACGTGGGGGCCCAGGCGGAGCGATGGGAGGGTGGAGGCTGCCACACGCACGCCCACTGCGCAGATCAGGACAACAGAGGAGACGGGGTGCAAGCCCGTGCGGTGGACCAATCGGACGCGCGGGGAACAGCTGTCCTCACACGCTCAGGATGAGCGGTGCAACAGGCCCCGGGCAGCCACTGGGCGGTCGCTGCGCAGCCGAGCCTGAGGCAGGCCCAAAGGGGCGAAAGGAGATCAGGACACACAGTCCACCCTTGACCCCGTCTCACCAACCTCTGTAAAAGGACGTCAGATCTCGCCATGGCCCTGCTTCCCAAGGCACTGGGAATAAAATCCAAGCTCCTTGCTGAGGTCACCGTGGCGATCGGCCCCTGCCTGCCCCGCTAGCTTTCCACCTCGGGGCCTTTGCACTCGCTGCACCCAACCCCGGAACGTTCCTCCCCAGACCCCCACAGGACCGGCTCACCATCAGGGCCGCCTCCTCGGAGAGGCCTTCCTTGACTGAGCTGTCTACAGTATTCCTCGGCCCCGACCGTCTCTACGCCGTCCCATTTCTGTCCTAGCACTTGTCACCTCTGAGAGGACCTTGGTGATTGCTGACTTGTTTATTTGCTGTCACGTCCCCACACCCCGCCGTGAACACTAAGCTTCCCGAGAACAGAGGCCGTGCGTGGCGCAGAGCTGCCGTTCGGCGGTGCTGAGTGGGTGGTAGAGTTCACCATCTACCCGTAACCAGGAGAACCACAGGCAGGACGGGCCAAATCCTCCACCCGCGGGCAAGCCGAGGGCCGTGGGAAGAGCGGAGAAGGCCAGCCAAGGAGACACCAGAAAGAACACTGAACATAAGAACAGCTCCTCTGGACTGAGCCCCGTTGAGGTCCCGGGCCTTGTCCTAGGCTTGTTTTATGCGTTCTCTCACCGCATCCTGACCACAGTCCCAGGTCACAAATATTACTACTGAGCTCATCTTAGAGATGAGGACACAGGCAGAGGTTAGACAGCTTGCCCCAAGTCACACACACCTGGTAGATCTGAACACAGGAGTGAAACGCCAGACAGCCTTTGAAGATGTGCGTGTATGTGTATGTGTGTGTGTGTTGTGCGTCTGTGTATGTATATGCCTGTATTATGTGTGTACGTGTATCTATGTGTGTGTATGCACATGCACATGTATATGTACACCAAACATTACATTCCCTTTTCCTCCGCAAGAAAGGGCTTCCTTCCCTACTGATCTTAGGAGTCTCAGGGCCACAGCCAAGAAATGACACCAGAAAGTCGGGAATTGAGTTTACTTGAAAACTCACGGTTTGAACTTTGTGAAACCAATATTCAATCACTTTTGACACAAAATCATAGTTCCCTATGGTCCCCCCAGTGTAACCCAAGAGCCCCCCTTTGTGTGGAGTCTTAAAGGGCGGGCAGGGGCCAAGGGGAGAATACCAGGGCCAGGATCCCCGGGTGGGGGGGGCGGGCACCGGTCACTGCAGTTCAGGCCCAGCTTATCTTTCGCACTTTCTCCAGACACCCCGAGGGGAAAAGAAAGCTGCTTTGAGGTCAAACTTCTGAAACATTACACCACCTCTGAGAGCCGGCCTGTGTGTGCAGATGCCACAGCGCGCAGGACGGGAAACACCAAGCAGAGGCCTGGAACCCTGGCCTCTCATCCAGCAGCCCGCGTGCACAGAGAAAGCTCCGAACCTGGGCTGCTTCTCGAACCCGAACCCGACCCCGAAGCATCCCCGCGGGCGCCTCGTCCAAGGGCAGAGCAGCAGGGAGCCGAGGCTTGAGGTCACTGTATTTGTCTAACTCTTCTCAACATCTTTGTTGTTGTTGTTTTAAATTCTCTTCAAACTGAAACTGTCAAGAGTTGAGCGTGATAAATCTGAAGGCTGGAGAGGAAGTGGTTTGTCCTTCCTCCCGCTCATGACTTCTGCAAAAGATAGCACACAGCTCTGGGTGAAACGTCAGGCGAGGCCAGGGCTCCCACCGGGGCCCGAGCCTCCGGACGAGGTCAAGGTGCAGGTTTCTCGGGTTCCCTGGCCCCCACGGCCTGCGGGGCTTCAGGAGACAGGGGGAGCCAAAGGAAGCCCTCACCTCCGCCCCCCAAACTGGATTCAGGCCGGAGCCGCCACCTGGCGGCCCTTATACCTCCACAGCAGCCTGGGAATAGCGTGTTATTATCCCATTTTCCAGGCAAGACTACTAAGGGGTCGGGATGTAAATAACATGTTCAATATTTTCTCAATAACTTGCTACGTGTCCCATACAGCCAGGGACTGGCAGAGCTTGACTCTAAAGCTCCCTGTCACCTGCCCCGGGAAGCCGTCTCCGGCCCCTTCCTCCCGGGCTCAGGAGTCAGGTCCCCTCCTCTGTAGTCTTGGTAACGGCACTAGTCATCACAGGAACAATAAGATCTCTCTTCTTCTCGGGCACCAGCTCCGTGCTGCGCATGGCACTAACACTAGACATGCACTATTCTCACCAAATCCTCTCAGAAACCCAGAGGATTGGTACCACTATCTACCTCATTGTACCAAGGAGAAACAAAAGCTCAGAAAGGTGAAGCCACTCGCCCAGGTCACACAGCTGGCAAGGGGCGGACCCCAGGGTGGGACTCCCAACTTGCTGCTCTGATCAGGAGCCCAGGGGCTCCTTTCGCCGTGGAAGACTGATCCCAGCCTTTCAAGTACCAGACAGTTCTCTCCATTACCTTGAGCTCGATGCTTCTGGCCCAGAATGACCTCAAGGGCTGGCCCCTTTGAGTCTTTCCACCAACACCAAAGGTTCAGGGAGACAAGCCATTTCCTTGCTGGCAAAGAACTGAGCCCCACCCATGTCACCAGCTCAGCATTTCCCAGGTTCTCATGCCTAAGGATGACCAAGTCAGAGCAAAGAACGAGGTCCCTTCAAGTCCCAGCAGGAAGGAACAAGATGTTCAGGGCATTCCAGGGACTGGGCTTCCATCTTCAAGTCCACAGTCCTGAGCCCAGCACCCAGGACAGCTCACCCGGGCCCACCCCATTCAGCACACTCCTAGCACAAGGAGCGGCTCCCTCTGCAGGCAGTGCTGGCCCTGCCACGCCTCTGGGCTCTGCCAGCGTCTCTCTTGGCCTGGAATGCTGTTCCCTGCCTTCTCCACCTGGCCGAAGCCAACCCCTTCTCTGATCAGCAGCCTTCTCCTCGGGGGACCCCGGTGCTTCCCCGAGCTCCGCATCACGTGGGGCGTTAGATCCAACCGTCCCCAGCCCTCTCTCCTCGGGCTCTCTGTATTCCCAACCTTTGGAGCCAAGCCTGGTACCCAGTAGGTGCTCCACAGCGCATGTTTCAGGCATGGACGCCTGAATGTCGAGTGAGGAGCCCCCAGCACGCACGGAGGACGCAGCGTGCACAGCCCAGGGGGAGTCTTCTCCCTTCGTTCCCACCCTACCTTGTGTAGAAGACTCCGTCCTGTAAGGAAAGGAGGTGCACGGCTGGGGTTCGAGGCCAACCCTTCTGAGCCTGGCACAGACACATCGCCTGAGAGCGTGAGAGGCAGGTGGGTGGGGAGGGAATGAGCGCACTGTAGTTTATTTCAGAGGCGGGAGCAGAGCCGATCCTGCGGGAAGGGGGAACTGCAGCCCCCCATCCATTCCCGCACCCGCCTCCCCACCCTCCCAGCCCCCCCAGCCCCATAAGGCCATCTCCTGTCATCTCGGACTCCAGCGAGCCACCAAGTGGCCCCAACTGTGCATCTCATGGTCTCGTGCAGCAGGGCCCAGGCCCGTGGGAGCCCTCGGATTCGAAGAGGGGCAGAACGGGGAGGCCCCGAAAAGGAAAGCACTCAATTCCTCTTCCTGCCAGGCCTGAACCTGGGGTACAAATGGCACTTCTGAGGGGAGAGCTTGCAAGCCCTCCCACCTTCACACGGCAGGCATTTGTGGGGGGAGGGGGGCCCTTGTTGGGGTGCCCTTCCTACACGTCCCCCACCTGCCTGACGAGACCCGGGGTGGCCGTGTGCCCCCTGTGCAGGTGGGACCTGAGGCCAGACACTCAGAGACGCTGAAGGGCTCAAGTGGGACTGACGGTGAGGGGCAAACCAGGTCCAGGTCCAACACACACAGTGGCTGGGCCCGCACGGGCCGGGTGCCACCCTGCAGCCTCGCCAAGCCCTTTGCCTGATGACCTGGAAACTCGCTCAAATTAAAAACCTCTCTGTGCCCAAGGAGATCCCTGTCCCTGCCCCGTGAGGATGGGCGTACTTCGAAGGGCAGTCTGGGGGTTTCTGTCTGCTTATTTTCCTGTGTGTTCTGCTCATCGCACCCATCTAACCAGGGGGCCCTGGCCCCAACTGAGGCACAGGAAAAATGAAAGAGCTGGGCCCTGCCACAGAACTCCTGGCACCAGCTGCAGATCTCGCCTTTGGCGTTCCCCAACTTGGTCAGGGAACAGGGCCCCTTTCATGGCTGGGCCCTTTGTTCCTGTTCCCAGGGAGAAGGGCGTGCTGGACAAATTCGGTTCAACCAAAGCATCCAGGGAAGTGATGCTGTGTCGAGTCCCCTACACTCACCGCCCTCCTGGCCCCTCTGCGTTAACCAGTGGATTGGATGGGCCGGTTTTGCCGTTTTAAAACCACGTAGCCGGCAGCCTCATTATTCCGGGATCGCAGGAGCAGCAGCAGGCGTCGCTGAGAACTCACGACGGGCACTGTGCACAGTGCTCCATGGGCAATGTCGCCGTTACGCCGCATCGTAACTCGAGGAAGCAGACACACGACTATCTTTCGTATACAGACAAGAAAACTGAGCCTTGCACCTTGCCAAGGTCATTGCTAGCAAGAGGAGGAGCTGGGATTCAAACCTGGTAAAGTGTACACATCCCTGGCCTCCAAGCAACCAAGAAGTAGCCAGACTGGATTAATTTTTTTTTTTAAGAGAAAGAGAGAAATGAAGAGGGAAAAAAAGAAGAAAAAGATGCGGTTTTCATCACATTTATAGCTATCTGAAATTACGGTGTTCTTTTGCCCAAGCGTGTCCCCTACTCTGGAACGTAAGGTCCTTGAAGGGGTCCTGTTTTGGTCACCCCACAGCCCAGCCCGTAGCCAGACACCCCCAGGAAACCCCCAGCAAACATCTGTGCAGTGAGGGAACACGCACAGGGGGAGTAAACAGGGCCCTGTGAACCCAGCTTCGCAGGGAGAGCCTCCACAGCAGGGGGACAGCAAGGAAGCGGCACAGGGACGACGCAGCGTGCAGCATGCCTGTGCGGGGTCCCACCCAAGAGGGCCCGACTCCACTCGATTACGTCGATGAGTCTCAAGTCTGCAGGCTGGTTAATTTCACTTATTCATTCAGCCCCTTCCCTACTGAGCAGGAAGCACCACCAGGCGCTGTGCTGGGCAGCCCTCCCGGGACTCAGACGGTCCAGCGGCTGGGTGGGGGGGGGACGGGGCAGATAACAGGAAAGGGAACAGGCAAAGCAGGACACAGAGCAGTCACAGGCAGGGGGGCGTGCCCTGGAGGCAGTGCACATTCAGCTGGGTCGCAAAGAGCGAGCGGCGCCTCCTCCCCCCTCCCAGTGCCTTACACAAAGGTTTGCCCATTTCTGAATGAAGACCTATCCACACCCCCAAACACTGTGCAGATACAGAGTAATCCTGTGTGGACGGAACAAACGGCACACGCAAACGACCGGCATACAGAAAACATTAATTATCGTTCCCGGGTGTTCCCATTCTGGTTAAATCTTATTTTTTTCTTTTGTTTGACTGTACTGACTAATTATTCTACAATGAACCCGAGTTCCCTTTGAAATGGGAGAGAAGGAGATGAATGTCTTTAAATAATAAATGTCCACACCTAGGTATGTAGGCAAAAGAACGGAAATCAGGAATCCTAACAGATATTTGCCCCCATGTTCACAGCATCATCATCACAGAGTCAAAAGTTCATGGAAACAGGGACTTCCCTGGTGGTCCAGTGGTTAAGACTTCACCTTCCAGTGCAGGGGGTGCAGGTTCGATCCCTGGTCAGGGAATTAAGATCCCACATGCCTCTGTGGCCAAAAGACCAAAACATAAAACAGAAGCAATATTGTAACAAATTCAATAAAGACTTTAAAAATGGCCCACATCAAAAAAATCTTAAAAAAAAAAAAAAAAGAGTTCATGGAAACAACCCAAGTGTCCATCAACAGATGAACGGATAAACAAAATATGGTCTACCCATACAATAGAGTACTATTGAGCTGTGAAAAGGAATGAAATTTTGATATATGCTATAACATGGGTAGACTCTGAAAACATTATGCTAAGTGACACCAACCAGACACAAGAGCATAAGTATCATATAATACCACTTACAAGATGTACCTAGAACAGGCAAATCCACAGAGACCGAAAGTAGAATAGCGGTTGCCAGGGGCTGGGGGGAGTGGAGAAGGGAGAGTTATTGTTTAATAGGTACAGAATTTATGTTGGGGATGATGAAAAGTTTCGGGTATAGGTAGTGGTGATGGTAACACAACACTGTTAATGTATTTAATGCCACTGGATTGCGTACCTACAAATGGTTAGAATGATAAATGTTATGTATATTTCATCACACACACACACACACACACACGCACAGAGAGAACTCAAATGCCTAAATAAGACTGTGGCGCCACAGTGTAGATAAAGAGAGAAAACCAGAAGCTACGCCGGGGAAGGAATGGTGACCCGGGCAGTCTCTCTCCCTGGGCCTCAGTTTACCCAACTGTAAAATGAAAGCACGGGCCTAGATGATCTCAAAAGGCCCCGCCAGACCAGACGTGGACTCAGCGACCAGAGGGATCTCTTCCCTCATGTAGTGACTCAGAGCTGATCCAGGGAAGATGCTGGCAGGTATGTGCCTCCGGCTCGTGACACCAACCCCCGAGATGCACCTCTTCCAGGTAAACGGGTGGTACACACCTACTAGGAACAGTTCAGGCTCAGCCTGGCCCCTCATTATCCAAATGGCCACGCCCAAGCCACACACCCCCACAGAGCCCCAGTTTTCTCACCTGTGAGACAGGGAGACTGATGAGAAAGCTACCTCCTCTGCACCCCCTTCCTTTATATACCGGCCAGGGTGGTCGTGGAAGGTCACACAGGTGAGGCAGATGAAGCCCTAACTTCATCCCAGAGCCGGCCGCCTGGAGAAGGCCACCTTGGCCGGTGACTAGGACGTGACTAGGACGGCAGGGACAATCCCAGCCACACCTGAGCTCAGCAGCAAGGAGGCTGCCGAGCTGGAGAAACAGAACTCTCCAGGCTTTCCCTTGTCCAACCAGTGCCTACTCATTTTTCCTCAAGTGGAATCTTACCAGGGTGGGGACATGAAGAACACCGAGGAAGTCCCTTGAGGCCACAGGAGCAGCGTGGGACTCAGGGAAAAACGCATGGATTCAGGTCAGCCTGACCTGGGTGTGACTTGCAGCTGTGCAACCAACAGCTGTGTGACCCCGAAGGCCAGGGGCTGTCCCCAGCCCTGTGACACGGGGACACTGCCCACCCGGGGGGTTGCTGCAAGGGTGAGATGAGATGCATAAGTGCCTGGCACACAGTAGGTGCTCAAGAAATGGGAGATTCCATTACTCCGCCCAGCTGGACAGTCATCTCAGATCTCCCTACAAAATCTTCAGGGACGCGGGAGGCCTCCAGGCTCACAGCACACTTTTAAAGACAAATTTGAGAGCCATAAAAACACACCACCTCATGCCGCCCAGACTGCCAAATGTAGTGGGGATAATGAAGCAAAACAAAGGGAAAGTCCAACTCTTTTCTCCGGCTTAAGAACACCCACATGCAAACGTCAGTGGCAAAGCAATCACCCCAGCAAACCCCAGGTCTAAACATGAAATGGTTCCCTGGAACCCTCTCTCTCTCAAGTCACCGAAATCATGCTTCAGTCCAGGGCGTGGCTAAAGACGGTGCCCCGGGTAGGGGGCAGGGGGCGTCGGAAGAGTCGAAGGCAACGAGGGGACTCATTACTGGGGCCCTTCTATAAGTTACCAACCAAGGAAGACCCTGGCTTTCTCTTAACTATGCTGGTCAGCCTGCTTGAAGTCTTGTGTGTCCAGGAGGAGAAAGCACATTAGAATTGTACTCATCCTGCACCTCACAGAAGAACTCAGTTCACTTCAGCGGGATCTGTCAGGCAACCTCCATCATACAGGCTCAGTAAAAACACCAACCTTTCACAGAGCAAAAGATCCATAACACTTAGTCCCAATTCCAAGCAACTGAACACAAAATCCACCATGGCCTATTTGGACATTCTCTGGACTGTCATGCTTACTAGAGTCTTTAATCCTTGACTACCAGGGCTTGGTGGTCATTCTGTCCCCCGCTTCACAGGTCAGAGAGGTGAGGTGGCCCAACGTCACCTCTCGCACCTCTCTGTGCGCCGGGCAGGCTGAGCGCTGGGCCACCATCTGCAGTGCCAGCGGAGTCGCCCTGTGCTTGACCACGGCGCGTCTGCAATGATGCTCTCTGCCTTATCAGAGTGAAGAACTGTTCTAAACCTTAAAATAAACATTTTAGGGGCAAGAAGTACCAACCTTGAAACTCCAGACTAGGGTAAAAGAAAAAATCTTTTACCGTAACCAAGAAGACTAAACACAGCTTAACAAGCATAGAAAATGCTACGTGGACAAACCCACTTGCCCAGCCAAAGGAGCAGAACTCTGAATAAAAACCTTGACCTTTCATGATGAACCATTTTGCTTTTGTCATTTACATGTTTATTTCCGGGCAAAATTCCATTCCATGCTAACTAGAGTGTCCCAGGCCCCCTGGACTGATTATAACCTGAGGGGTCCATGAGTCAATCCCTAAAAATGCCTACACTATAAATGCTAAACTTTATAAGCCTGTCATCTTAGCATTTTGCCTGCAGAAGGGTCCACAGCTTTCATCAAATTTCCGAAAGGAGTGTGTCCCTCTAAACGGTCTAAGACCCAGTCTCCTGTCATATCCATTCGGTCTCCCTGTCCCAATCGGCCCAGATACAAGGATGGAAACGAGAGGAGGAATGAAAGAAAAAATACATCACTTCCCAAAGCAAGTCATGTGATGCATAAACAGGCCAAATTTAAGCGGCTGTGTTGTTAAAAAATAACAATAACACCACAATTTCACAGGGTCTCCAAGAAGCAAAGAGGAAGAAATGCAGCATTACTTGAATCTTTAAGGCACAGCCACTGAGGGGAGGGCCTTGTCTACAGGGCTCACCACCACACGCCAGGACCAGAGCAGTCCTGGACGCACACTAGGCCCTCCACCAGTATCTGCTGGAGGCTGAATTAACATTCCATGTCATTTATTCCTCACAACCCTGGGATGTAGGGATTACAATTTCTAGTTTCACAGACCAGGCTCAAAGAAGCCATGTGACTTGCCTGAAGTTACAACCAGTAAGACGCAGAACTGGGATTTAAACCCAGATCCACACACTGCTATGCAAAACCCAGGTCCTTCCCCCACACCACACTTTGCTTAGATGGCGGCCTTTTAACCCAAAGTCATCTCTCAACAGCAGGCTCCACAACCCCAGTGGCTCCCTTGAGGGTCATTTAACTTCTCTGGGCCTTGGGTTCCTAATGTATACAGTGGGAGACATGGTGCATGCCAACAACAGTTGATTAGCAGTGGATGTCTCCAGGCTCAATGGGAAGGATCGATTACACCTGGGTTGATTAGCAATGTCTACCAGGGGCTAGGCAATGAGCAATGGCTGCACGTGTGTCATACATTCACCATCCCAGAACTAGATGACCTGCAGGTTCTCTTCCAAGTCTGGCCGCCTCCGATTTTAACTATAAAAATTTTAAAGGGGGGGGTATGGAAAAGGAAAGAACAGACTAACATTTTCCAACACCAGCCATAGCTAAATTCAGCAAGGCCAAAACTGGCTGCCCAGCCAGTCCTGCATGCTCCATGCACACAGCCCCGCCACATGAGAGGAAGTGGAGAACATCAGATCTGCTGCCTGCACCCCCAATAAGACACCCTGTCCAAGCCAGAAGCAGCAAAACTGTGGGTTTGTCTGGCCTGGCCTGGGTTGTAAAACACCTCATCAGTAAGCATAGAAACCTCGCAGGGAACGTCATCGGGGTTCATACCCTGGCTCGACCTCCTACCCATCCTGAGCTCTAGGCAAATTACTTTACCTCACTAAGCCTCAGTTTTCTCATCCTGGACAATCCTCAGAGGATTGTCATGATTAAACACAACGGTGCATCAAAGTTCTTAACACAACAAGAAGCCCATAGTAAGTGGGCAGAGAGCCACGGCTATCATCATCACCATTTGTCTCTGAAGGGGGCATATTTTCAGAAAAAAAGTATAAGTGCAAGAGATTAATTTCTTTCTCCCCACGTTTAGCATTACAGCCCATTTGGCTACTATGAACTCTAAAAGGAAAGAGGCTCTGAAAACAACTCCATCCTCCTGAAGCTCCTGGTGTATCAGCCGGGGCCCTGGGGAGAAGCAGATGGCAGACACAAAACGGTGTCATTTGAAGAAATTGTAACAAAAGGACAACATACCAAGGTGTGGGCAGAACACAGGGAAAACACAAGAGGTGGTTTTCTCCTAGGGTGACCAAATGTCCTGATTTGCTTGGGACTGAGGGGTTTCCCGGGACACAGGACGTGAGTGTAAACACCTGGGCCAGTCCCGGGAAAGCCAGGACTCGGTCACCTCACTCCTACCCTATGTGCTCCTACCCCAAGGCCTGAAGGGACAAGCAAAAGGAGCAGTTACTGAAGCCCGGAATTGGGGGTGGGGGGGTTGGGGGGGTGGTGACAGGACAGGGGCCGTGACCAAGGGACGCTGCCTGCCCACAGCAACCCTGAAGGAAGAAGCCAAGGGCCTCCATCTCCCTGCAGGGTCCCCACTTATGAGCCAAGCCCACCTGGAGGCCGTAGGGCACAGAAGCCCGTGGATGAAGGCCACACAGCCAGGTCCTGGGCACAGGGAAGGGTGGTCAAGAACAGAGTGTTAATCCTGGGATGGCCAGGGGGCCAGACCCCACCTCTCAGAAGGCTCCCTAGGGGGCCTGGTGGGGACTCAGAGCTCCCAATCTTCGTCCAGCAGGGAGAGGACCCTCCTCCTGCTTTGGGATGGGAACACCGGATGGGACAACCAGATTCAAGCTCCGTGAAGCCACCCATCAATGGGCTTAGTTCTCGGCAGGGGTCCAAGGAAGAAGCCCCCTCCCCTGGCAGCAGGGTCGCAGTCAACGGTGGGAGCGAGGCTGAGATGACACAGTGAGCTCCCTCAGAAGTAGACGGCCTTCCCGGGCTCTGTCTAAACGGGGCGCTCTGTCACCGCAGACCCAAGTGGGGGGATCAAAGGTGGAGAGCCGAGGGCGGGGGGCGGTAGGGGTATGATATATACACAGGTGCGCCTCATGGAAGGGCCGTGAGTGGGCTCCCTACTGGCAGGCTCGGACCGGACACCACCATTCAAGGCCCTGTGCGTGTGTCAGGGGCAATATCGTTGAGAAAATAAAAGCGACTTTCAATTCTGTTTTTAAATCATATTTTCCAAGATCAAAATCTTATTTCCCAAGCACTGCTGCTGAAAGCTGAGGCGAAAACCACCAATAATGTCTTAATCTTCCCAACTGCCAGTTTCTATCTTGCCCAAGTCGGGGACACGGTGACTGGGGTTGAGTCCAGGACTGTGGTCCATTCCAGGTCCCGGTGCCCAAGGTCACAAGCACACCCTGGAGGTTCTCCCAACGGCTGCGAGGTCGCCAGGCAGGGCCGGGGTTTCCAGCAAAACGTGAGACCCTTTTCTGTCCCTGCGACGCCTGGGGCCGCTATACATCAAGCAACCGTATTCAGCCACAAGCCTGTACTGCCATCGGGTATGGCTGGATGAGACACCTGCCTTCGAGAAGTTCACAGTCGAGCAGAAGCGGGAACGCAGTGGGCAGAGCAGCAGCCAGGACTGAGCTGGTGGTCATGATGAGGCGCACTGACAGAACGCTGGCTCCGAGCCTGACACCACTAAGCACTTTCCATGGGTGCAGCATCTCCTTTGATTCGGATAACCCTGGGAGGTGGCCACGATTATCCCCAGCTTACAGATGAGAAAACTGAGAGCTGGATCACACCACTACTTACATGGTCTACTATGAAGTGTCTGAATCCAAAAACTCTGGCCAGAGCTCGAAACCACTTTGCCCCCCACCAACCACTAGGGAAGGACTGACGTGGGAAGGCAGGGGCTTTGGCGCCTCTACCTCCACCTTGGGTTTCAAAGTGGGGGCAGAGCGTTTGCAGCCCCCCAATCCGCAGCACACACCCCTTCAAGCAAGGCCGCGGTGAATGCCGAGCAGGGCCTGCCCGACACGAGACTGCCCAGCCGGGCCGAGCAGGGGCTGAGATCCACCAGCACTCGGCTGTCCCGGCCCAGAGGCACCCTGCTGAACCCCAGACCGCTGCCCTCTGCAACAGTCTCTGGCCTGAGACCCTCGCACCTTCACTGCACCTGCTGGCAGGGCCCACACATACTCCAGAAGCTTCCTCTTCGTATCTTTCCTGGTGGTATGGTTCACTTAGCTCCAAAAGGCAGAGGGACCCAAAGCACAGCCTTGGGTGGGGCTTCACTCAGGCAGAGGAAGGCCTTTATCGAAGGGCCATGTGGCCAGGTCGCCCGCCACGGCCCACCCCCTTTCCTCGCTGCACCCACTCCCCCAAATACACTCAAACAGGATTCGAGAAGCAGGTTTCAGAGTCATTTTCCTCACACCAGAACTTCCTAATGCTAGTTTCCTCTCTTTCTTCTTTTTTAGTGGCATGAAGCAATTCCCCTTCCAACAACCCAGATCTCTGAAGTCCTGAGTCATCAGGACAGCAGGGGAGCCGACAGGAGGGATCAAAGGTGTGGGAAGCTCGCTAATGCCGGGGCCAGCAGGATTTCCTTCCAGGGTCCCTGCCGGCTCTCTGCCCGCGCCACGCAGACAGAGGGATCTGGGCTCCTGCAGCCCCACGCAGTTCTCGGTTCCCACCTCTGTGCCAGGTTCCAAAGAGGCAAGGTGACTGCAGACAGGAGCACAGGCTCCCAGCTCTCCCCCGGGGCCAGCCCGCAGCCAGGGCTACTCATCAAACGGGACCTCTCAGGGTAGGTGGGACATCAGCCAAGTCACCACAGGGGTTCTCAGCCGGTGATGTGCCCCCCAGGGGACCTGTGGCAACATCCGCAGGCATGTGGGGCTGTTACACTGTGGGGAGCGGAGTACTGGCATCTAGTGGGCCGAGGCCAGGGATACTCAACATCCACAAAGCCCAGGACGGCCCCCACCACCAAGTAAGATCTGGGGCCCAAGATCAATAGGGTCAAAGGGGACACACTCTGAGATCATGTATGAAAATGGCTCAGCACTTATGAATAAGACCTCGCCCTACTCGCTGTGCACACGATCATGTGTGTCACATGTACTCGTCCAGGAAGAAAGCAGAGATGGCTCTACCCCAAAGTGTGCATCTGGGTGCTTTCTGGGTGGTGGGATTATGGGAGAATCTTTTCCTTCTTTATTTTTTAAGATCATCATCATCCCTGGGTGATTATTTTTGTTTTATTTTTTACACGTACGGAGGCGAATAGCTGGTAGAGAAGACAGACGGGCAAAGAGGCAATTGCCACCCAGCTGGAGCTCGCAGGGAGCAAGCCCTCACTCCAACTGGGGGTCGCGGGAGGCTCCGGGGGCCAGCAGCACTCCCCACGGCGGAGGGAGAGGGGCTGAGCCAGAGCCCCGAGGGGTGGGGGGAGCCCAGTCACGCTCTGAGACGGGCTCCAGACCCCATGCTCGCCTGCACCAAGCCATCACAGCCGGCTCTCAGGGACTGGCCATCTCAGGCGAGGAAACAGGCTCCGAGAGGTTGAGTTCACGACCCCAACACCAAGCAGGGGCAGGTGAGAAGCAAACCTCCACCACGGCTCTCCCAGAGATGCGTCTGCAGGAAGACGGCCGAACCACCCAGGGTGAGATACTCGACTCTGTCCCCACCCTCCCGCCTTCTGCACGGCCCCCCTGCTTGGCAGGGAGCCAGCCCTGGCCACCCTGGGTCTTCCTGGCCCTCTGCTCCTGAGCCGGGCTCACAGCCACATGCAGTTATTCTCTGGAGCCAGATGGCCTGGGTGCAAATCCCAGCTCCACCACTACTAGCTGGGTAAGTAGCGACCTCATCTCTCTGGGCCCCAGTTTGATCATCCGTAAAACAGGAACCATGACAGCAATACCTCACAGGTGCATCGGGAGGTTTAAACAAGCTCATCTACATATGACCCAGCAGTTTCACTCCTGGGTACGTATCCGGAAAAAAAGAAAACACTAATTCAAAAAGATACACGCACCCCAATGCTCACAGCAGCATTATTTACAATAGCCAAGATATGGAAGCAACCTAAGTGTCCATCAACAGACGAATGGATAAAGAAGATGTGGTATACATATACAATGGAATACTACTCAGCCATAAAAAAGAATGGCGCTTCCCTGGTGGCACAGTGGTTGAGAGTTCGCCTGCCGATGCAGGGGACACGGGTTCGTGCCCCGGTCCAGGAAGATCCCACATGCCGCGGAGTGGCTGGGCCCGTGAGCCATGGCCGCTGAGCCTGCACGTCCGGAGGCTGTGCTCCGCAACGGGAGAGGCCACAACAGTGAGAGGCCTGCGTACGGCAAAAAAAAATAAAATAAAATAAAAAAAGAATGAAATTCTGGCATTTGCAGGAATGTGAATGGACATAGATCAGAGAAATATAAATACTGTAGATGTCACTTTCGTGTGGAATCTGAAAAATAACACGAATGTATAGAGCAAAACAGAAATAGACTCACAGACACAGAAAACAAACAAGTGGTTACCAGTGGTGGGTGGGGGGAAGACAGGAGTATGGGATTAAGAGATACAAACTATAGATAAGCAACAAGGACATGTTGTACAGCACAGGGAATTATAGGCATTATTTTGTCATAACTTTTAAGGGAGTGTAAACTGTAAAAATACTGGATCACTACGCTGTGTACCTGACACTAATATAATATTGTTAAGTCAACTATACTGCAATAAAAGAAAGGTGCTCATCCACGTGTAGGCTCAGAACAGAAGACTCTGTGCGAGCACTAGCTGTAGTTCTCACTGCTTTGCTGGTGACTGTTCCTCGCTGCCCAGGTCCCGGTGCTCGAAGCGACCAAGGAGGCGCCGTGCTCTGCAGGAGGCCTCTGGCTCTGGAGCCAGGCCGTCTGGGTTGCAGTGATGTAACCTGAAACTCACAGGGCCTTAGTTTCCCCAAGTGTAAACAGGAGCCTCGGGGGCGGGGTTAAATGCACAGATACACCCAAGAGGCTCGGCGGGGGGCTGAGGAAATGATCGCTACTGCCCCGCAGTCACCTCCACCCCGTCCTGGTCTGTGTGACCCCGCAGGCTGACCCTGCTTGGACCCCCAAGCCCAGTAGCCACCAGACTGCTGGGACGGGTCAAGCTCTTTCACCTTCCCACCGTCAAGGCAGGCATCGGCCACAGGTGAAACGCGACCCAACAGGAGCAACAGGCAGACGTCAGAGTCACTGCTCCTCTTTCCAGCGGGGCAGCCCTGCTCCCACTGCCCCATAGCCCCCAGGCCCGAGAGCCCACTAAGGGCACCAGCAGGGCGCCACAGCTGCCCTGCCTCGGCCCGACGGTGCCACCTTCCCAAGCCCCACGGCTGGGCGGGGCCTTCCCACCTGGCCTCCAGGAAGGAAGCTTCCAGAAGGGGAGCCCTGGGAGCCAAAGCTCAGAGCGGAGGGCTCAGGCCCGGGATCCGGAAAGCACCAGAGGCCTCTGGTGGCAGCGGCCTCACGGGCCCGGCAGTGGGCCAGGAACCGCGGGCCTGTGTCCACCCCGAGGCCAGCTCCGCAGGGCAACTCGAGGGCCCACTGCACGCACTGTCCTTCACTGGAGGTGAAAGAGACACGCAGGGTTCCAGGGACGCAGAGGGTGGAGGTCTGGACATGGCTCTTCCCTCACCCCTTCCAACAGGAGGGGCCACCCAACTGAACCTGTGTGGCAGCTCATTCATTCCTTCCTTCACTCATTCATCCACTCATCTGGCCAAAGAGCGTCTGCTGAGAGACACAGCCTCAGGGTCCCCAGCTGTAAAATGCAGGGAGCGACAGCAACTTGCTGGGCTGTTACGGAGGCCACCAATGTGACCTCCCAGCCCAGCTCCTAGCAAACAAACTCTCGTGAGTGGCCACGAGACCACTGCTGCAGTGGTCACTACTGTGACTAAGGCCTGGCCCGGTGGCTCACATCCCTGCACTCCTGAAGCTTCCATTCAGGGGCATCCCGGGCTCCCAGCTGGCGGCCCGCTCCCCGTCCATCTGCATCATGATCAGGGCCCTCCCGGCTCGCACATGAATCCCATACTGACCTCGAGGGCCCCTCTGGGAAGTGACCCTGCCTCCATCTTTCTCCCTACCTGCTCTCACGGTGCCAACCACTGCTGCGGCCCCTCTGCCCATTCCCAGCCCTGGCCCCCAGCCCCTTCTCTGCCAGTCCCAGGCCCTACCTCTGTCCGTCCAGAAGTCCTTCCTGAAACCGCCTGGCCCCTCCAAACAGTAGGACAAGGCACAAATCTCTCTGAGGAGGTGTGCTGCTATAGTGTACCCTAATCTGAAGTGTCCCCCAATTTAACTGTGAGCCTTTGGGGAACAAAGGGTCGTCTGACTTTGTAAGCGTAGTACCAGGGAACACTCACCTTGTCAGCCCGGTGCCTGGAGATACTCACTCCACAAGTGCAGTACCTGGGAAACTCCCTTTGCACACACAGCATCTGGTACTCAATGCACAAACTTGGTACCTGGCTCTCACCCTTTACAAATACTTGGCATTCACTTTCCAGCACCAGTTCCCTGAACTCATTTGACAAATTCACAAAGGGAGGTCTGCCAAACATCGGCAAGCACTGAACTGATAAGCCCACTGATTCCCCACTAAGGCGTTTCTGCAAGGGGCTGAAATCATGTTACATAGATCCAACAGATGCACATATATTCACGGACACACACACTCAGGCGTGGCGGCAGACCTGCCTTTGCCTCTCAACTCCACTTCTTCCCAGTTCTCCTTGTCTGAGTCTCTGTTGCAACATCTATAAAATGGTAAAAGTAACAGCTGCCCCGTAGGACTGTCTGGAAAATTAAAAGAGCACAGTGCCTGGCACTCAGCAGGGGGACAGTAAGTGTCGCCGGAATCACCAGCGCATTGCTCCATCCCTTGCAACAGGTTCACGAAGATGTTTTACTCCCCACCAGAGAGCAGACTGCAAACTTTCCTGACCTGCCACCAAGCTCAAACCCAGGAGCCAGAGGAGACCACGCCGTCTGAATTTCCTTTCCAGGGAAGCAGCTCTGCTGCTGGTACCCTGGAGACCTCCAGACCACTGCAGGGTCCCAACGGTCCTGGGGTGGGTGTCGCCATCTATCCATGGCCTCCTGTCTCCTGGACACAGCTAACCCCGCTCCCTAGCCTCCCCTGCACTCGGGGGTAGCCATGTGGCTGAGCTGTGGCCAACGGAGCGGCCAGACCCACAGACCGAACCTCTGCCTGGTGCTCACGCCTTCTCCCCAGCCCCGACTCCCCCAGGCCCTGAAGGGGCAGAAACCTCCCCCGGACCGGGACACGAGGCACATGTAAACCGTGCTGCGTGAAGTCCCCAGGTTTGGGGGCTGGCTGTTGCAGCAGTGAGCCCACCCTGACTGTGGCCCGGCCCCACCACCGGCTGGGCCTCACACAAGCACGCGCGGCGATGCACATTCACCTGGGGAGGACGGTGAGCCAAACGAGGCGGCAGTCTGGGCTTTCCCAGGCTGTGTGCCCCTATCTGCAGCTTCTCTGGGCCTCGAGGAGCTTGGGACTGGCCCAGGACACCAGGAAACGTTCCCGTGCTATCTCCGCCCTCCTGAGGACCCCGGCCCCAGGGAAGCTTCCGCTGCCCCGCCCCGCGGAGTCCTGCCCACCCACCAGGAGGCTGGAGAATCCAGCTCTTCTGCTTCCCTCCAAAGTGCGTTTACTCAGCCTCATCCGCTTATACACTCTCCCGATCTGATAACAGCTAGAAAGCAGAACCCATGACAAAGGAAGGCAGTGAAGGTGCCAGGGGCGCGGGGAGTCCTGGGTGTGAAGCCCAGCCCGGCTGCTGGGCAACACGCCGGCGCTCAGCGCTTCCCCCACACTCAGTGCTTCCCCATGGGAAAAAAGCCTGAGGCGAATTCAGTGATTAGGGTGTTCTAGGTCCTAGAACCGTTGTAACACAGCATGGACAAAGGGAGCTGGTTTTGGTAATCCAAGAGTCTCTTAAAGCACTGCTATTCTTCGCTATGGGAGGGAGCGGGTTAAATAAAACACACACACCCCAGAAGTGCTAGAAACTAAGCAAGCTCCATGGGGGCAGGGAGCTGTCTATACGCCCAGCACCTAGCATATTCTGGGTGCCCATTAATATTCTGTAATAGATGATAACAGCTCCTGGAAGGCAGGGGTGATGACAACTGTAGAGCATTTACTAAGATCCGGGCACTTCCCTGGGTGATCTCTAAGTCCGGTCCAGCCTCAGGGCCTTTGCACTTGCCATCCTCTCTGCCAAGAATGCTCCCCCACTAGATACCATCTCCTTCCCTGAACACCATGTGCAGAGTAGCAAGGCTCCTGGTCCCCAAGCCCCGCACACCCCACCCACCACTGCTTTGTTTTCTCCGGGGCCAGACAGATTTTATAATTACTTATCAGTGGTTTATTGTCTGTCCCCTACCCTAGTCCAGGAGGGCAGAGACTGGTTTTCCTCAAAGTGCCTACAAACAGTGATATTTATCTGTTGAATGAACTGCCATGCCTTACTCCACCTAATCCTGACATCATGCTAAAAGGAAGTCCCCAGAATGTGAATTTCACAGATAAGGAGGGAGGTTAGGTGACCTGCCCAAGGTCACCCACCAGCTAGGACGCTGCAAGGGCAGGACTCAAGCTTGCCTGTCTGACCCCTCTGCTGCGTCTCCTCCCTCCACCTTCCTGACACCCCAGACACAGGTATGTGGCAGGTGTAAAGAAATGGCTACTGGACATTCAGTTTCACCACAACAATCAACTTCAGCACCAAAACTATGTTCTCTGTGGTCCCCTTCGCCTCAACAGACATGAACACCTCCCCCATACACACACACACACACACACACACACACACACACACACACACACACACACACACACACGCGCCTCATCACCCTTTGTAGGGCTCTGCTGGTATCAGCTGAGCTTCCTTTCAACCTCACACGGCCTCCCTCGGTGGCCCGCTGAAGGCACTGGGTGCCTTGTCACCAGAGCCAGGAGCAGGGAAGAGACACTGTCACTTCCTCCTTTTCTCTACCATGGGGCCAGGCGGCCTGGCTTCCATCCTGGGGAAGCAGGAAGCCTGGGGACAAAAACGATGCTCTCAGGTGGAGCAGGAAACAGCTCTCCTGGCCATGCAGACCCTTGTCCTTGGGGCAGAGGTCTGCGGGACTGGCCGGAGCCCCCCACCAGTTCCTGGTGGGGCTGGGGGGCCAAACCCTCAGGAGGCTCCCTAGCCAGTGACAGTGAGCCAGACCCAAGCATGACTCCAGACGGCGGGGACCCCAGGCAGCACTGCCCTTCCCCCCTCTGAGGGAGGGTCAGCTCACCCTTGCAAAGCGCTGGGGGACTAAATATTTTAACACTCACCAAAGAAGGAGGCAAAAAACATTCAAACTATCAAAACACAAACAACTCCACTCAATCAAAGTGGAAAGTGTCTTGTTGGAAACTGCAAAAGCCTGGGGCTAACCTCAATGTCCAGTGATAGGGGATGGTCTACCTATATTATTATGGTGCCCCTCTATGATGGAACACCATGCAGCAGGGAAGAGCAGCTGTGCACAGGCACAGATCTAGAATGACTGCCAAAACACACCGTCCAATGAACAATAACGGCACAGAAATGTGTAAATGCCCAGGATGCTCAGCAAGGATGCAGGGCTGGCCTGCGAGGAGGGGAACTAGGGGCCACGGGTCCGTGGAATAAGACAGAAGCTTCATTTTCCCTTATATGCCTTGTTGTACCATCTGAATCTATTTGATGTGCACGTTACTATTTCAATTTTCCAAAAAAAAAGAGTTCTGTATTTTTTTAAAGGAAACTAGACTGTGCCCCCTGAGAAATTTTTCTTAAACTGCTTTCAACAATTTCATTGCTCTCACACATACCAGATCCACTAAATACCCCTAACTTTCCCAAATGCACCGCTCATCTCAGGAGATTTTCCTCTAGAGACTGCCCGTTTTTAAGTAGCAATAATCCCTTGCATTTGGGCAGAATTTCCTGAAGCACTCTCAGGGTAATTAGGAAAACACAAAGTGGAATACAGGCCCCTTGTCATACCCCTACTGTGTGCTGGCCGTCCTGCTAGGTGCTAGTCTGAGTGATCCCCAATCCTTTCAGCAACCCTGTAAATGAGGTAGGATTATCCCACCCCCTTGGAGGAAAAGCAAGCCCCGGCACGGGAAAGCAAAGCAACGTCCCAAAAGTCACACAGCCAGGAAGTTGTAACCTCAGAATCCAGAGCCCGGTGCAAGTGGCAGCAAACCCCGTTGTGTTGCCCCACGGTGGAGACGCCGTGAACCATTTGGCTGCCTTGCTGAATCTCACTTAATCCTTTAATCAAAGGCATGACTTGACCATCTCAGATGTTCATTCCACCAAAACACCAAGGGGATACCATCCATGTGGGCCAAGCTGAGGCCGGCAGTGAGGCACCCTCAGAGAGCTTTGGTTTTTTAGGATGACACGGCCACCAGGCTCCCCCTAAGCCTCACCGGACGTGGTGCCCCAGAAATGCCCTCTCCCACTGCCAGGTGAGTCAGCGGGCTCCCCGGTTGGCACAGAGGAGCGGGCAACACTATACACAGCCACCTGTGGGCCACGGAGCCCCAGCCAGCTCGGCAGCAAAGCCCAGCCATGAGCAGCGAGTGAGACACCTTCAACCTGGACTGGTACAACTCTGCCAGCGGCTAGAAAAGGCATCTCGGGTTGCGCCAGGAGAATGGCAGCATCAAAACTACTCCCTCCTTAAAATGCTCTTCTTTACTGCAGCCTGGGGAAGGCAGACCACGTGTGCTGTTTACAGGGAATTCAGATTTTTTTCCTCTGCTTCTGTCTCAGCCCCTCCCCTCCACCACCTCCAATCAGACAAGTAACCTGGGCAACAAATTTGATATACTCCAAAATCTTATGACAAATGGCACTGAAAGAAAAAAAAATTCTTTGTGTTTATTTATGCCACAAAAAAAATCCCATAAATCAAAAGCAGGGAGGACGGGCGCAAGGAGGAGGTGTAGGTGACGAAGCGGAGAAACGAACACGCGTGTACGTGTGCACACAGGCGAGTTCCCACGGGACCTCTGACTACTCGGGGGGACACGGATTTTAAGTCCCAAGGGGGAACCACCATCGGGATGAATGCAGCACTCTGACACCCAGTAGGCGCTTCGTAAGCATAAGTCCAAGTTCAGAAGGTTGCCGCCCCCAAGAAAACACCAGACTAAAGAAACCGACGAGAACTGAGGTGACTCCTCTTTTCCTTTCCACAACAGAAAGCCCAGAGACGTTTCAACTGAAGCAGCAGAGTGGTGAAAATTTAAAAAACAAGTCAAGGCTACTGTGCCTGTGCTCTGACCCCCGTTTGACCGACTGGACCCTCCCCATTCTGAGATGCCACCTGCTACGTGTTAGAAAAAATAAGGTAAAATAAAAGGTAAGCAGCTGATTCGTACTTCTTTGGTGCAGAGGAGACAAAGCACACGGACAAAGCCCTCTTCCAGAGGACAAACATGCCTAGCAGGTGATCAAATTCAGCCCAGACACGAGAACGGCAAAATGGATTCTGGACCCACGGACCCGAACCTTCTCGGCTACAGCCGACACCATGGTTGGCAACCACAAAAAGCCCAGGGAGGCCCGGGGACTGGGAAGTCTGGACGTGAAAGGGGAATGAGGAACAGCGGCGTCCAGGCCACAGCCTGGGCAGATGCACCCTTCCGCCGGCAAGGTGCGGCCGTGTGTACCCCAGGGAGGGGCGGACACCTCCCAGTACCCCCTCCCGGCAGCCGGGTCACTGGCGCCTTTGTGTTTCCTCCTTTGTTTATGAGTCTTCTGGATCCAAAGTCTCCAGCACAGAGTGCATCGGGCCCGGCGCTGTCACCGGCCATGTCAGGCACTGTTGACTCTGCAAGGATTTAATCAGTAACCGGCCCAGCAGATAGGCACAGGGGCAAGCTCCAACCTGACCCCAGAGAAGGCAAAGTTTACAGCCAGGCCAGGGAGTGAGGCCGCGGGCCCCCCGGGGCCCCAGGCTGAGCCCATCTCCCCGGCAGGGAATGGAGAGAGGTCCGTCCACCTGGGGGGTGTACCCAGCTGGAGCGCCTGCCAGGTGGGACTGAGAGCCCCCGGACGCCTCCACCCAGGCCTGATGCAGCTGTGGTCGTGGAAGCCTGGTCTGTAGCTCTGACTACCCTCCAACTGACTGGATCAGTGCAGACAGACCCTGAAAATGGTTTGGGCAGAGGGTGTATTGGGTTTGTTTATGGGTTTGAATCTAGATCAATCACTCTGAGTCTTGCGCCTGAAGCCCACACAATTAACCAGATAATTACCAGATGGTTCTGAGGTGAGCTGTGTAGAGGGCTTAACAAAAGGATGACGTACACTTCATGGAACGCTATGACCAATACAAAACGCCCGATACACCCAGCAGCCCGAGGCTGGGCCACAGGGGGCTTTCCGTTGAGTGAGCTGCACTCAGATTCACCTTTGTTTCCTTTGGGCTCCCATTTCTCATTGAGTGCTTGGGCCGCACTATAAAATGCAGACAGATTACATAACGCCCGGGCCTCAGGGAAACCCCTCAGGGGCCTGCTTTGCTTCCCGCGGGGGTGGGGGGTGGGGGGCCTGGACACACCAACAACCAGGTGTCTCAGGACGGGACAAGGTCCCCAGTGGTGGTGCCACCCACACCCCTGCCCCGGAGGCCACGGCCTCAGCAGCCCCCCTCCACGCTCACAGGCCCCGGCAGGGAGGGCCGTGCACCCCACCTGAGCCCACCAAGGCCACATGTAAGGACACTCCCTGCCCTGCCCGCGGGGCTCGCCAACGACAGGCGACAGGCGGAGAAAGGGGACAGCCCATTGGACACTCGCGCGTAGTTCCTCCCTCCTCGCTTCCCAACGCCACAGCAAGGCTCTGCGAGACAAATCTTGTGCCACGGATGGCCCTCGGCCCCCAGTCCAGAAAATCACGGCTCCTCTCCAGAGAGGCCCAAGAAGACGAAGGTGCCACCACCACGCCTGCTTGAGAAGCCAGCGCAGGGCTTCAGGCGCCCTTCCTCCCCACTCTCTCTCTCCAACAGACACCTCTTGAGCAATCAGAGGTAAACTGGGGGAGGGGGAGGGGCCCCTTGCGCCTCCAAAGCTGGCTTCCCCCAGCCGTGGGCAGCACAGCACAGCTCCTGGCTTCTCCCGGGGGAGCACGGGAGCTCGGCCTGTCCTTCCCACGGAGGGTCACTGTGCCTCCCAGCCATCTTCTCCTCCCCAACTCCCCTTCACTTTAAGGGTGACAGAAAGAAAAATAAAGCTTCCCCAGCCCCGGCCAGGGGAAAATTCTGAAGCCAGATCTGGAGGCTGCTGACCCCAGGCAGGGAACTACTGAGGACACCAGTTCCTCCCTGAATCTGAAACACTGCGCGCTGGCGAATTTTCTGAGGCTCTCCCTCCATCAAATGAAAAGCCAAATGCCGAGGCCTGTGGCTCGGGACAGGTTTGAGAACGTGCACGAGCCTGAGACTGGGACTGGACCGCTTCTCGCCAACCAGGGATCCTCCCCGAGAAAGCAGCCTTTGCAGATTGCACCAATGTGCCCACAGGAAAGAAAAAATAGGTGTTCTGAGTACGTCGGACCCAAAATTCAGAATAAAAGTCCTCGTGTGCTTCAGTGCCCTGGGGGGGAGGGGTGCGGGGGGGAGCTGTTTCAAGGAGTATGGTTTCTTCTGCTAACTTTTCCCCCTCCCCATTCCCTGGAGCATGTGTCACAGCCTGTGACACACTGCCAAGGGAACATGGATGCCGGGGAAATGTCTGCACATGCTACACGTTTGTGACATGCTATGTAAGCGACACCCTGTTTCCCGGCTGGGTTTTCTTGGCACAGGTGTGGGCAGGCGTTAGATTCAGCGCCCCCGCCCCGACCACCGTGCTTAGTGAACCGGATCACGGTTGCCCCAGAGGGGAGCGTGCATTCTGGGGAAGACGTGCCACCTCTCCATAGAGGACGGGACCCCCTCACAGCAAGGCTCGGGCCCAAGCAGAGCTGGTGCTTTAAACTGTCCTCCTTTCAAAACACAAAGCATCCTGTTCCGGCTCCTGCCCGCCACCCTCCCCCGCTGCGACCCCACCGCAGCCCTCTCTCTCCACCTTGCAGATTTGATTTCAGAAACAGATCGATGACTTCTCTCCCTCTCATGAGGGCGACCCAGTCCCAGCCATGTATTTTAAAACAGTAACAATAACATAATAAAACCTCCAGCAACAAAACACACGTATACAATACTGCATAGACTATACAAGACCAGAACCCCACAGGCCAGCTTCCGCACTAGAACTTGACCGCCCCCCGTGGGGAGGAGATAGTCCAGGACCCCTGCCCCCTCTCCCTCCCCCTCCCCCTCCACTTCCACCCTCCCAGTGTGTCAGTGAAATTTTTTCAGAAAGGGAAGCACCCAGTTTTGCCTGCCAGCCCGGGCAGGAAAAAGACGGGTAGAGAGCAAAGAAAGGAACTGGCTTCTGGAAATTCTTTGGGTTTTGGGGTTTTGAGGTTGTTGGGGTTTTTTTGTTTGTTTTTTTTCTGGTTGTTTTGTTTTCCCATCCGCCGCAGATCCAGATGTGCTTTCCGAAAGGGAACCCCACCACCATCAGGGCCCAGCCTCGGGGGTCTATCCCAAGGTCCCATCCGTAATTAACACAAGCGCTGGGCCCGGAGGTACCCAAATGCTCAGTCCGGGGTGGGCCAGATCCTCTCCATAATTCTAAGGGTCTCCCCGAGCCCGCCGGCAGGGCAGAGCTTCGGATTCCACAATCCAGTCCGGAGCCCAGGCCAGGAAGGGGGCGCCCGGTTCTTCCCGCCCCCCGGCGCCCTGCAGGCCCCGGGCTCCAGGTGCAGCGGCAGGCAGGGGGCAGCCGGTGGGAGGGGGCGCCTCCCGGGCCCCGAGGGGAGGCGCGGGGGTGCAGGCGCGCCGCCGCGCAGAGCGACTCACCGTGGCGGACGCCAGGCTGTTGTCGGCCAGCGTTAGGTGGTGCGGCTCCCAGCGCCTCAGGAATTTCGAGGTGAGGATCTTGCTGAGAAAGGTCCGCGGGTGCCGGATGACACAGACCTGGATGTCGCCCTCCTGCAGCAGTTTGTACCTCATCCCGTTGCACAGCAGAAGGGCCCGGCGGCAGGGCACGGCGCCCATCTTCGTGCCCTCGGGGGCCGGCACGTCACCCCCCAGCAGCGGCTTGGTCTCCTCGATCTGCCGGGAATCGCCGCCGCCCGAGGTGCTGGTCAGATCCATGGCCGGCCGGCCGGGCCGGGGAGGGGGCCGGGGGCGGGGAGAGGGGCTGTCCCGGCTGCCCGGGCGGCGGGGCCCCCGGTCGGCGTCCCGCACCCCCCCACCCCCCAGGAAGGTGGGGGGGTGTGGGGCTGGGGGCGCCCCGCAAGGGAGGGGCCCGGGCGGGCGGGCGGGCGGGCGGCCGGCGCTCGGTCCTTCCTGCGGGGCTCCGGCTTCCTCCTAGCTCGTCGGATGCATGCTCGCGGCGGCCGGACCGGCTCGGCGGAGGGGCGGGCTGGCGGGGACGCGGGGCAGCGCCGGCGGGGGGGCCGGGGGCCCGGTGGCGGCGGCGGCGAGCGGGGGCCGCGCGGGCGGGCGTGTCTCGGCCCCGCCGCCCGCTCGTGTGTACAGTACGTGTGTCTGGGCGGCCGTCCGCGGGCGAGTGTGCGGCGGGGGCCGCGGGGGCCGGCTCAGTTGAGAGATTGCAGAAGCCGCTCGGCGCCCGCGCGATTGGTCCCCGCGGGGTCATGTGCCCGCCCCTCTGACGTCAATGGCGGCAACGGCGGCTGCAGCCGCGGCTTCGGCCTCTCGCAGGCGGAGTCCGTCGCCGGGCGGGGACGCGAGGGGCCGAGGCGCGGCTCGACGGGAGGGGGCGGCCCCCGGGGAGGGGGCTGGGGCGGGCGAGCCCTGGCAGGCCCGGGCCCGCCCCGCCCGGAACCTGGGGAGTGGGCGGGGGCCTCGGGGGCGGGGCGCGTGACGTCACGCCGAGCCGCGCCCCCGCCGGTGCCCAGGCCGGTGTTGAGCCGCGCGGCCCGCCTGCCCGACGGTTCTGAGAACGCGCCTCGGCCCCCGCAGCCCACCCTTACCCCCGCGGCCAGCCGGGATCCGAAATGTCAGCGCCCCGAAACCTGTCCACGCGGATGGCGGAGGTGCGGCCAGGTGCAAACCCGAGGGACCGGGGCCGGGCTGGGCCGGGCCGAAGGTGTGGGGACAGGACCGCAGGCAGGAAGCTGTCCACCTGGCTGGCTAGATGGCGCCACAAGACAGAGATATTTCCTTGAATTGAATGTGTCCCGTCAGTTATCCGGGGAATGAGCCACACTGCCCTGGCTCAGCCTGCAGCACTCTGCAGGCCTCCTGGTCATTTAGAAATGTCTGCCCGCCGTGGCCCTTGGGGTCCTCAGGCCTACCGGGGGGATGGGACAGGCTCCTCAGCCCCACTCCTTCCTTCTGCCCCTGGAGTCTGATTAGTTCCTAATAGGAACCTAGACAACAAAAGCCCTCCCCAGCGTTACCGGCGCCCCCCTCCTCTGCCTGCACCCCAGCAGGTCCAGCTTCTTTACCTCTCCCCTCAGGCCGGGACCGGGTCATTCATCTCTGCATCCCCAGGTCCTGCGCAGAGCCGTGAGAGAATCATACTGGAAGCCCCTTTAGGGAATGAGCTATGGTGTCACTCGGGAACGCCAGCTGTGCAACAAAAAAAGTTCCCTTTCTGCCATCAGGAGTGGCACCAAAAGCCACGCAGCAAGTGCTCTGCTCTGAGGTGGGGCTTTCTCACATCCACGCACTTCTGCAGTTAATATCATTAAAACCCCCAGATCTGTGCCTTTTTTGTTAAGTGAAGGTGTCTCTGTAGTGAACACACAAGTGTGTGAGCATGCGTTGAATTGCATCATGAGTGTCGAAGTTTGTCCACGGCTGCCCTACAGTGGGAACTGCCCCCTCCCCCTCTCTCCCAAGAACAGACAAGATGAGGGCCCCCCAAAACACTCTCACTTGATCCCGGCCAGGGCTGGGGCCAGGGTGGAAGGCAGGGCCCCCGCATGTGTCCCTCACCAGAGAAGACGCATCTCCAGCCTGCCCAGGAGACGGGCAGAGCTGTTCTCTCCTCGTGAGCCCTGGGGAGGCACAGTTAGGCGGGAAAATGGGGAATTCACTGACACCCCACAGCCTGCTGGCAAATTCTGTTCTTGAAGTTCTGAACATCAACGGCCTTGAGAAAACCATCAAGCAAGGAGGAGTCAGGCAAGCCAGAGACCCCACCCGGTGACACAGACGTGGATGCCGGAGGTGGGGATGGCAGGTGGTTGTGACCAAGACGCCCAGGCCACGCCGCCAAGGGGGTTAGGTCTGTTGTCCGAACCTTGATTGAGCTCCTGCTGTTTGCCGGTTGCAGGAGTAATTCCCCGCGTCCTAAGCATGCACGCAACTTTTCCTTCTCACAGCAACCCATGACACAGGGTTGACCCATCAGCATCCCCTCCTGCAGGTGAGGATGCAGGGAGACTGCCAGGCTCACTTGGCTAGCCAGGACTGGGCCCCGGTGCGGAGCTCAGGGTCTAAGACCATGTAAAGACAATGACCGCACTGTGCTTGGGGCTACAGGGAGGGGGAGGGGCGTATCTAACCCAGCCGGGCTGTGGCACAGGGGACACGTCCTGACTCCAAGAGGTCTTTAGGAATCAGGTAAAGAAGGGGAAAGGTGCTCCTGGAAGGGGGGACGGCACATACAAAGGCAAAGAGGTGGGAAGACCCTCAGCCTGTGCAGGAAACTCCAGACTTTTTTTTGTTGTTTTTTATTTTATTTATTTTTGGCGGCGTTGGGTCTTCGTTGCTGCACGCGGGCTTTCTCTAGTTGCAGCGAGTGGGGGCTACTCTTCGTTGCGGTGCTTGGGCTTCTCCTTGTGGTAGCTTCTCTTGTGGCGGAGCACAGGCTCTAGGCGCATGGGCTTCGGTAGTTGTGGCGCACGGGCTCAGTAGTTGTGGCTCGCGGGCTCTAGAGCGTAGGCTCAGTAGTTGTGGCGCACGGGCTTAGTTGCTCTGCGGCATGTGGGATCTTCCCAGACCAGGGCTTGAACCTGTGTCCCCTGCATTGGCAGGCGGATTCTTAACCACTGTGCCACCAGGGGAGCCCCAGACATTTTGCCAAGGCATGCAAGGAGCCCAGGGGATGCAGGGCAGAGGCCTCAGAGGTGAACAGGGGCTGAGCGGGCAGTACCTTGAAATGCAGGCCCAGGGACCAGACTCTGCCCTGAGAGCAGTGGGAAGCCACCACGTGGGGCATGCAGGGAGCGACTTGTAGATATCACCTTCATAAGGTCACTGGCCACAGCATGACATGGACAAGATTTGCAGAGCGGCAGCCTGGAGGCAGGGAGGCTGGTGAGGAGGCTGTTGAGGGTACCCGGGAGGGAGGTGATGGGGTCCAGCAGGAAATCATGGAGTGGGGAGGCTCGGTGGCAGACAAAGCAGCTGCTGTCCACTCGAGGGACATCTGTGGACCCTCCTCTCCCTGTTCAGGGGGCAAAACTTCAGCAGAACGCGATTTACCAGGAGGCAGAGGATGCCTGATTTTATCCAGACATCCTCAACACTGCTTGATATGGTGGTTGATCTGTAAGCACTAAACAGGAACAGCATGATAAAATGACCAGCACCCAAGTGCCAGGTACTATATTGGGGGTGTTATATATATATACATATATACATATATATATATATATATATATATATATATATTTAACATCTTTATTGGAGTATAATTGCTTTACAATGGTGTGTTAGTTTCTGCTTTATAACAAAGTGAATCAGCTATACACATACATATGTTCCCATATCTCTTCCCTCTTACGTCCCCCCTTCCACCCTCCCTATCCCACCCCTCTAGGTGGTCACAGAGCACCGAGCTGATCTCCCTGTGCTATGCGGCTGCTTCCCGCTAGCTATCTGTTTTACGTTTGGTAGTGTATATATGTCCATGCCACTCTCTCGCTTCATCCCGGCTTACCCTTCCCCCTCCCCCTGTCCTCAGGTCCATTCTCTACGTCTGCATCTTTATTCCTGTCCTGTGGGGGCATTATATATCGATATTTGTTCTCCTTTCTTCCAACCAACCCAGAAGGCAAAAATTCTTACCACCCCCATCTTAAGGGCGAGGAAGTTGAGTCTCAGAGAGGATCAGACAACCATAGGGATCCAGCCAAGATTTGTACCCGAAATTCTGACCTGGAAGTCCATGTTTTTCCCGCTCCTCCTTTGTTAATGTTTTCCTGAGCAGGGACTCGGGAAGAAAGTGTTGAATCTGATCAATGTCATCTTTCAATAAGAATATTTCTTGGCCTGAGTTTGACGTCAGTGATATGGAGCCCCCAAGATGCTGCCAGAAGTTCCTTGAGAACAGAAACCAGGAGCTCCTGGTGGACAGCGGCACTCAGTGCCTGCAGGCAAATAGGCAGTGACTTTTGGTCAGACTCTCCTCTCCTCTGTTGCCTAGGCACGTGCAGGCAGTAGGTCGAGGTCAGTAAGTGAGGGTGTGAGAAGGTGGGACACGTTGATAGCTGGTGATACGCAGAGCCCCTCGCCTCCCACTGTCCCAGGTTCCTGACCTAAAAATGAGTAAGTCCAGCTGTCAGATTCCTTCAGAAGTCCCCTCCCTCCAGCCCGCCAGCCTCTGTAGGAGACACAAGCCCATCAAGTTTCCACTGATGGATCATGTACCCAGGTCATCCTTGGTGCCACGAGAACCCTGACTCTGCAGAGAACAGTGCAGGCCCCTTAGAGTTCACCCTCCCGGCGTCAAACTTCAGAGGGTTATGGAGCAGCAGGAAGGGCACGCAAGTCCACAAACGCTTCACTCTCCTCGGGCCCCCGCTGGCCAGTCGACTCACAAAGGTCACCAGACAGAGCTGCCATGTTCTGCATCCTTTGCTGGCAGTCCCAAAGAGCAACGTTCTGCTCTCACCTGCTCACTGGAAGTACCTCTCCCACTCGGGTCAGCAAGTGGGAGACTTATTACCACTACGGGCTTACCCCGGGCCGTACTGGTGGAGAAGCTACTCCGCCTGAGGAGCTGGGAGAATGCAGTCAGCAGGCAGGGAACTGCCCTCGTGAGCTCACATCTCAACCCCAAGGTCCCTCAAGTCACCCCTGGAGCCAACTCAGAGCGGAAAGACAGACCTGTTACCCTGGCTGCCCACAAAGGGGTCCCTGGTGGGGAGGAGAGCGTAGGAGCTGACGGCCAGCCCTAGGAGAGGACCACCTAAGCACCCGCTTCTAGCAGCCCTGCCCCTTCCGGCAGACGCCCACAGGTGGGTGTCCTCCTTGGACTGGTCTCCAGCAGCCTTTGCCCAGCTCCCTCCTTGCCCCCGCCCCCAGCTATGAAAGGGTGCACGAACCCAACACACCCTGCAAGAGGGCAGGGTCCATTCCAGTTCCGCGCATCCCTGTGTCCGGTGGCGTGCTGGTGAAATGTTTAACCATCGGCTTGCGGGGGGCGGGGAAGCCCTGATTTATAGCATTTGACAATTCCCCAGTTGGAAATATTCCCCCCATGCCTGTTTTCAGGTTATCAACATGCATCACTGAACGTGAAGTTGGGAAGAGACGCACCCCATTGTAGAGTGTTTCTACCCTACAGATAGAACATTCCAGGGGGCAGCAAACAGTGGCTGAGGGGCCAGACTCAGCTCATGGCTTACAAAGGCTAAAATATTTACTACCTGGCCCTTTTACAGAAGAAGTTTGGCGACCCCTGAAAGAGACATAAATAACCTACAGCATGGAGATACAAAATGTAGTATAATATGTAGTCAAATAATTAGGAAGCGGTGAGTTTTATTACCTTTTTAAGAATATGATTTATTTAATCGTAACTTTATATTAATTCAATCTTGTTTAATGGCTGTTGGACAACCAGCTTGCAAAATTCATGAAAAATTAACAATCAGCTCTCATGAGCCAGTATAGGTCAGCTTGAGCAGGTCCCTGCCTGTTCTGGCCCAGAGAAGATGCACTATGGTTATCTGTTGAATGGTTGGAAATCAAACTGCAACACCAACGTTCTAACCACTAGGCGACCTTGCCCTGCTTCCTTCCTTCCTTCTTTCATTCAGTTCCATTAAACATGTGTCTGTTAGCACCTACTGAGTGCCAAGGACTTTGTTGGGGACTACAGATCCAGCTCACACAAGATGCTGCCCTCATGGGCTCATAGTCGAGCGAAGGGAATCAGACACCCCTCCTCCCCCAATCATCCCCCCTCAAAGAAAAAAAGTATGCGAGGAAGAAAACAAACTCCTTGCCCTTTCCTTTACCAGCTCTGTGTATCTTTGGTTGATTTACTATAAAATGGAACTGCAACGGTACCTTTTTCCAGAGTCAAAGGAATTAAGTGAGATAATGAATGTTGAGCTCACAGCCTGGCACTGGGTTAGCACTTAGAATAAGCGTTGGCTATTTTGTGTTGCCACTGTCATTTTAGAACCCATGTTTCCACGGCCCTGATCGCAGGTGCTCCTCTAGATCACTTCTCCAAACGTTTCCCATCTGCCCAACAACTGGGATACAGATACCCAATACAGCACCTTTGCAGGGTTTTCAACTTTGGCGCCATTAACATTTACGGCTGGATCATTCTTGGCGGTAGACAGCTGTCCTGACGACTTCAGGGTGTTTAGCAGAATCCTTGGCCTTAACCCACAGATGCCAGGAGCAGCCACAATTTGTGACAACCAAAATGTCCCCAGACGTTACCCCATGTCACCTGGGAGGCAAAATCAGCCCCGACTGAGAACCCCTGGTTTAAAGGAAGACATTTTCCCCATCCTGTCAGCCGGTACGGGCTGCTCCCCAGCCATGCTGTGGTTCCCAGTCTGGGGGAGATTATATTGTCCACGTTCATGCAGCAGCACGTCCTTCCTCAGACGCCACTTCCCAGGGGCCGGAGGAAACTCGCAGCCAGCTTTACCAGACTGTCAAGGAACACGAGGACCCACAGGATGAAATAAGGTGCAACCTGTTTTGAGTCGTGTTTTTGGAGCCCTTTAATGGCATGAAGCCATGCCTGTAATCATATGCCAAGCACCAAAAGCAGGCGACAGAATCGTTTGTTCTTAATTTCATAGCTGCTCATGGCACTGTTGCTTTTGGGGAACGCTCTGGAAGCTCCACCTGAAAACTGTCTCAAAATTACATCATCCAGGAGAGCATTGCCGAACCTCATTTTTTTTTTTTTTTTTGCGGTACGCGGGCCTCTCACTGTTGCGGCCTCTCCCGTTGCGGAGCACAGGCTCCGGACGCGCAGGCTCAGCGGCCATGGCTCACGGGCCCAGCCGCTCCGCGGCGTGTGGGATCCTCCCGGACCGGGGCACGAACCGGTGTCCCCTGCAACGGCAGGCGGACTCTCAACCACTGCGCCACCAGGGAAGCCCCCGAACCTCATTTTTAATAGGCATGAGACGCCAGCATAACGGAACACACATTCTGTACCGATGGCATTTAATGTACTGATTGAATAATAAAATGTGCTTATTCTCCTGGTATAGGGAGAGGAGTCATGTTTTCATCCTGAAGTTGGGGAACATCCCCCTTCTGCTTCTGAGCTGATGTGAAGTCAGCCCATTTTCTAGGCTCACGTGGGGAAGAAGGGAGGAGCGGGTGGGAGCACGATTGCTACTTCACAGCCTCTGATACTGGGTGGCTGAGTGATGACTGTGCCACCCTGCCCACTTCTCTGGTTTGGGGGATTTGGGGGTGCAAAGGTGGGCATCAAAGGAACATGGAGTACCACCCGCTCTGCCTTTCTTTCTCACTCTCCCCAAATAATTAAATCTGAGGTTAATTTTTTTTTAAAGTATCACAGAGGATTGAACATTTATCTGGAACTAATCTTTGTTACACACAATCAGTGGATTCATTTATATACACACACCAAAACCTTAATAGCGGTTACCTCTGGAGTGGTGGGATTACAGGTCATTCTTTTCCCTTTTGAAATCAACATTATCAAAGTATAATTTACATGAAATAAAACGCACCCACTTTAAAAGAACAGGTTGATAAGGGCTGACGAATGTCTACATCCAGGTAACTACCACCCCAATCAAGGTACTGACGTAGAACATTCCCACAACCCAAGAAAAGTTTCTTACGCTCCTCTGCCGTTGATTCCAGCCACCCACTTCCGGACCTAGGCAACCCCGGATCTGCCTACTGTCACTACTTCTTGGACCGCATATAAATAGAGTCAAAAGATACATCCTCCTTCGGGTCTGACCCCTTTGATGCAGCATAACAATTTTTGCAATCCATCTGTGTTGGTGCACGTATTGTGGTCTGTTCCTTTCGTGGCTGACTAATCTTACCATTACACGGCTGTAACAATTACAGGGAAATATTTGTTTTCTTCTTTATGCCTCTCTTCCCACCCCCCAAGCCCAAATTTTCTACAATGAATACGCACTGATTTGTTTCACTTTTTAAAATAAAGACGAATGCCATTCGTTTGTTTTAAAATTCACGGGGACTTTATGAAGAGCCCGAAGGCCAGGCTGCTGCTGACTCGTGGAAGTGGATGCCTGGCACAGCTCCACGGAGGACTGAAGGCCATGGATCATATTTTTAAAAATAAAAACCACTGTGTTTTTCAGATTAATTGCATCTCTCTCCCACACCAGCCTTTGCGGTGAGCTGCTCAAATTGACCAATTTAAATGTGACCTCACTTCTTTCCCCTTCATCCGCTCTGAGTCAGTTGCTAAGAAGCAAAAGGAAAGGAAGTATCGGAGGGGGGGCAGGGAAACGTGTTACATGTGTGGAGTACGTGTGGCTCTTCCCAAACTTCTCCACACCCCCCTTTCATCAGCTGAGGCACGATCAAGGGTTTGTGCGAGATCCCAGAGCAGGAGAGCAGAAGGAGGCTGAAAGCACTAACTTTGGATCTGGAGCCCAGCTGTCCACCTTACTCAGGTGGGTGATACTAACCAAACCTCTTAACCTCTCGGAACCTCAGTCTCTTCATCTGTGAAACAGAGACCCAATCATGATACTCACAATCGAGCAAATGAGATGATGCATGTAAAGTGCCCAGAACAAGGTTTAGGAAGAGGTCAGTGCCCAACACATGGTAGGGAAATAAATGGTTGCTCAACTCCTGGTCCCTTCTTTCTTCAACCACAGCACGAAACTGAAACTGCAGTCTGCTTGGGCTGACAGGAGAGGAGTGGCCATTTTCCTCTACTAACTCCAGGGAGCAGACCCTCACACATGTAAAGAGACACGGGGAAGTCCGGCTGCGGCATCCAGGTATTCACCAAGACCCCGGCTGCAACAGAACGCAATCAGAGTAGCTTCAGAAAGGGTGGGAATGGCTTTTAAGGAATCGAGGGTGTCTCACAGAACCCCAAGGGCATAAAGGTAGGCAGGTCTCAGCAAAAGCCAGAAGCCAGGGACCCAGGAGCTTCTCTCTGCCCTGTGTACCTGCTTCTCTCTGACTCATCCTTCCCCCCCATCCTGGCTTTCTCTGCTGTGTTGCCTCCGCCTGACAGAACGTGACCACTCGAGAGACCAGCAGGATCAACAAACTAGGAGCTCTCTTGTGGTCCAGTTCTAAGGGAAGAACTTCGTTGCTCAGTTGGCCCAGATGCCTACCCTAGCCAGTGTCCGAGCCGAGCTGCACAAATATGGCTGCTGGCAACCCGCTCCTTAGAGGTGAGAAGGACGGTCAGGTGGGTCACTGTGATCTGGTCAGACCCCCCCCACCCCAAGAAACGTCTTATCCCAAAGAACAACTACTTCTTTCATTGTGTTCCCCAACCTTGTGCATTTCTTGACTTTATTAATAATAGTAGCAAATAACCACATAGGGCTTACTGTGTGCCAGCCACTGGTGTAAGCACTTCGCCTATGTGGATTCCTTTAAATTAATCCTCACAAAATTGCAATGAGGCTTACTGTGCCCATTGTACAGATGAGGAAACTGACAAGCAGGGAGGTTAATTAACTTGCCAAGGTCACACTTGAACTCAGCCAATCTGGTACCAGACTCCTTCTCTTAGCCACCACGCCATGTTGCCTATTTTAGCCCCAATCATGTTTTTTATAATTTCTCTGTTAGCCCATGTCTCTCAAAAAGAGAAGAAAAAGACGAGGAAGGGGATGAACACCATCTCTGACATTTCGCAAAAGCCTTTTACAGTAGACAATGGAAAATGCTGGAACTTTGCTGGCTGTCCTCACTGTTTCATTTTGAGCTGTGGGAGTCAGGGGGGACAGGCATGACAGCATTGTTATTGCCTCTCCACGCCGCCCTGTGACACTCCCCTGGCCTGGACCACCTGGGGCAGGACCTGTAGCTTCTTAACCTGCATGCAACGGGTGCTCAGTAAGGTGGTTTTTGCCAAGAAAATGTGTTCCCCGCATTACAGTTTTCAAAGCACTTCCAAAGACAGGCAAAGAGATCAGTTAATATACTGTCCCCGTGATACCTCAAGGAAGGGGAGTCCGTGGGAAGAACAGACACGTGAGAACCCAGCCAACGCTGAACAACCAGGCCCTGGGAGGAACAGGAATCACGGCAGGGTCTGCACAAAGCCTCCTCTCTCCTCTCTGCCTTTTGTCCTGATCTCTCTGGGATTCTGGTCCAGTGCCTCATGGGACTCTGACTGCCTCTGCTATGTGTCTGGCACTGGGCCTGAAATGGCCAACTCAGCCCAAGCACCAGGGCTAAGTGGGCACCATCTCCCAGCTTCCCACCACCTCCAAACGTCCAGGTGAGGAATCTGATGGATGGCTGGATTTTATCCATACAGGCCCCGAGTCTCAGGTTCTTTGGCCCCAGGCTCAAAGAAGGAAAGTAACTTGCCCAAGGTCTCCCAGAGGGGAGGCCACCAAGTCAGGATACTGGCCTGTCAGCACCCGGACTCCTTTCCTGGGCTGCTGTAACAAGGCACCGTAGCCTGGGTGGCTTGGACAGCGGAAATGTACTGTTTCACAGCTCTGGAGGCTAGAAGTTCTAAACCAAGGTGCCAGCGGGTTCGGTGCCTTCTGAGCGCTGAGAAAAGGACCCGTTCTGTGTCTGTCCTGTAGCTTCTGCCAGTCTGCTGGCCATCTCTAGCTTGTAAACAGAGGCATCTCCCCAAGCTCTGCCTTCAAGTTCAAGGCATTCTCCCTAGGTATGCCTGTGTCCAAACTTCTATTTTTATAAGGACACAGTCATACTGGATGAGGGGCCCACCCTATTCCAATGTGACCTCATTTTAACTTATTACCTCTGCAACAACCCTATTTCCAAATAAGGTCACAGTCCTTATTTGGCGGTACTGGGGGCTAGGACTTAGACATCTTTTTTTTTTTTTTTTTTCCCCTTGGTTGTGCTGCGTGGCTTGTGGGATCTGGACCGCCAGGGAATTCCCCTTTGGACATCTTTTTTGAAGGGCATAATTTGACCCCTTACAGAGCCCAAAGCCGGCTTTGGAAGTACCACTCCGTTCTACCCCAGCCAGTTCTCACCGTAACGCCCTGGTTCCTTATGGCCCTGGAAGGCTTTGCTCATCCTGTTTTCCCTGGAACAGGCGTGGACACAAGTCTGTCCTCCAGCTCACATGGGAGCAGTTCCCAGGAAGCAGCCGTGATTCAGGAGGACCCACTGGGGCACCCTGGGCGGGGCATTAGGGAGCTTTTATTCAGACGGTGGCCCATTGTCTGACCTTCTCCACCATGCTCCAGTGTCATCAGGCAACTGCAGAGGCATTAAACCTGAACAGCTCACAATGGACTAATGAATTTCATTCAGCGTGGATGACAATGACCCAGGCATCAAAGCTGGCTGGTGTGACCTCTGGCCTTGCGGTTTCACAATGGTGATGGTGGACAGGTGGCTGGGTCCTGGGCCAGAGATTCAGGCAAGTGATTCATTTCTATATTTATTCACTTCTCTATTTGGTTTGGCTAAAAATCTTCAGCAGATTTTCCTCGAAGGTGAATCAGCCACACCTACCCCGATGATTAGCTGCATCTCGGAAGCCCAGGATCTGGGTTCAGGAAAAGTCGGTCCTGCCCATTTCTTCAGCCTTGACAGACATCAGCAACCCTTTGTGGAATGCTACCTAAGATCTCAGGGCAGGAAGGGGCAGGGTGAGCAGTGGAATCCAGGACGGTGTAGCTGCAGTCTGTATTCATTTGGTACTTTGACTTGGTGACTCACAGTTTTGAGCCTGGACTGGGTGTTTGCCTCCTTGAAAGGAAAAGTGCTGAGGGCATCACCAGTGCCTCCAGATCCCAGCAGCTGCGACGCCCTCCTTCATCCCCGGGGAGCAGTCAGTGAGATGGAACATTGGCCTTGCCACAGCTAAAAGAAACCCCTATGGGGCTTTCCGTCCACCCCTCGTATTTTGCAGGTGGGAGAAACTGAGGTTCAGAGAAGAGAAGGAGCCTTACCCAAGACCACACAGGTGATGGATGGGTGGCAAATCCAGGCTCAGAGCTCCTGATCCCCCAACCCAGAGCTCTCCCCCACCCCCAAGCTCCTGCTTTTCTTCTCCAGCTGCTGATGGAGGATGCCGGATCCTTTGTATTTCTCATCTGTCTGCCTGTTGTCGGAGTCTGTGGAGTCAAGTCCCTGGGGGAGGCTCATCTTCCTCTTTCCCATCTGCCCCAGCCCCTCGAAACCAGGCTGTGCGCTCCCTCGCCGTCCTAATGATGTGTGCTGTTGCTTCCTCCCTCTCCTGGGATTTCTGCAGCTTTTCACACTTTACTGCATTTCCTCTGGGCCTCCCTCCTGGTGTCAGCACCCTCAGCCCCCAGGAAGGGGCCAGACCTGGATCCTGGCCCCCAGATTCCACCCGGGGCATTTCTTTTGAGCCCCTCTGGCTCTGTTTCCCACCTCGACACTCCCTCATTCTGCCATCTTCAACTGCCCGATGCTGGCGGTCCTTCCTCAGGGCCTAGTGGATAGGGTGGGCCCAGCAAACAAAGTGAAGACAGACCCCCTTGTGGCTACAAATCAACGTAACTTTGAAAAGTCTAGCAGCCCAGGAATGCTTTTAAACTTTTTTTTTTTTTTTACAAAAAGTATGTATTTTCACTTGGGAAAAATCAGAAGATATAGATGAAGAACAAAACAAGTCATAATGGATGTTAATTAGGCAGCTACTATATTCTAAGCACTATGCACATATTAGCTCATTTAATCCTCAAATGAGCAATCCTACACGACAAATGACATGATTTCTTCAACAAATAAATGGCAACAAAACAAAACAAAAACATGACAGCAAGGAGAGTGTTGAGGTTAAAAGAAACTTAAAAGTGCTACCAACTGTAGAGAGACAGGTAGATAGATAGGCAAGTGACAAAGCACAGTAAACATGTCAGTGGTTCAATCTAGGGGGTGACACACGCGCTCACTGTAAAATCCTTCTGCCTTCGCTGGATATTTGAAAATTGTCCTATTAAAACTCTGGGGAAGGGATTTGCCTGGTGGCGCAGTGGTTAAGAATCCGCCTGCCAATGCAGGGGACACGGGTTCCTGGTCTGGGAAGATCCCACATGCCGCGGAGCAACTAAGCCCGTGCGCCACAACTACTGAGACCACGTGCCACACCTACTGAAGCCTGCACACCTAGAGTCCGTGCTCCGCAACAAGAGAAGCCACCGCAATGAGAAGCCCACGCACCGCAATGATGAGTAGCCCCCGCTCGCCGCAACTAGAGAAAGCCGGTGCGCAGCAACGAAGACCCAACACAGCCAAAAGAAAAAAACAAAACTCTGGGGAAATGGATATATCAGGCAAATGAAATGTGTGGAGCTTGTGGATTCCGATTCAAGCAAATCAAACTTAAAAAGCATTTATGGGACAACCGAGGACGATTACACACTGATTAGACTTTAGATGATTTCAGAAATTGTTTTTTAAAAAATTTTAGGCATGATAATGGTATTGTGGTGGGTTTTTTTTTAAGAGTCTCTTTGTTTGGGATTTGCTTTAAAATAACAGCCGGAGGAAGGGTGGGGAGGTAGAGATGAAACAAAATTGGCAATTTATTGCTACCTCTTGGCCCTGGGTAATGGAGGTTCACTAGACTATTTCTTCTTCTCTTGTGAAGGCTTGAACGTTCCCATAATAAAGAGTTAAAAAGAAGAAAAACACTCATAGTTTGCACTTGAGGAAACTGAACTGAGGTTTAGAGATGTCAGGTTATTTGCCCAAGATCTTGTAGCCAGAAATCCCTTAAAAGGGATTAAAAAAAAAATTCCTGGAACTTCCCTGGTGGTCCAGTGGGTAAGACTCCACGCTCCCAATGCAGGGGGCCTGGGTTTGATCCCTGGTCGGGGAACCAGATCCCGCATCCATGCCGCAACTAAGAAGCCCGTGTGCCCCAACAAAAGATCCCACATGCCGTAATGAAGATCCAGCGTGCCACAACTAAGACCCTTCACAGCCAAAATAAATAGATAAATAAATATTTAAAAAAATATATTCCTACCTGACATCCTATCATGCACTCTTCACACCTTGGTGAATTATCCAGAACTTCTGTGCATGTCAAAGGATTGTACATGACTTAAAATATGTGTATATACACTGCCTGACTCCATCCCTGGGCAACATGAATCATGTCAGTGTTGTCCTCAAGCATCTCTTTCTGACGTGGAACTCCGGAAAAGGAACTCGCCCATACAGAGGGCCTTCTGAGCTAAGCAGTCCCGCCCGGCCGATTCAGAGGGTGCTCGTGGAGCCTCCAGCTTTACTGCTAGTCATGTGATTGTCCCTGTTCTTACAGAGAAGGAAATGAACTCAGAAAGGAGAAGCAGCTTGTCCAAGGTCACAGACCTAATCACTGATAGGAAAGTCATGCCCGTATTTGATGATGTGACTTGGTGAAGGTCTGTCTGCCCCTGTTGCCTGGAGCCTTCAGCAGGGCAGCAACCTTGTTGGCTTCCCTCACGGCCATACAGCACCTGAACACGAGAAATAAAGCCACATGGACAAAAGAACGCACAAAGAGGTGTGGCTGCGATTTGAATCCCCCCTCCGCCAATCAACTACTATACTAGGCATCCTTTTTGTAACAAGACCATGGTAAAAGACACATAACATATAATGTACACTTAACCACTGGATAAATGTACAGCTCTGAGCATTAAGTGTATTCACATTGTTACACAACCATGACTACCATCCATCTCGAGAACTTTGCAACTTCCCAAACTAAAACTCTGCCCCCGTTAAACACTAACTTCCCTCTTCCCCTCCCCCCAGGCCCTGCAACCACAGTCTACTTTCTGTGTCTATGAATAATCTGACTACTCCAGGTCCCTCATATAAGGAGACTCGTATGGCATTCTTCCTGTGTGTTTGGCTTACTTCACTTAGCATAACATCCTCAAGGTTCATCCATGTTGTAACGTGTCAGAATTTCCTTCCTCTTTAAGGCTGAATAATATTCCACTGTGTGGACAGACCACATTTGTTTGATCCATTTATTTGTGGATAATGGACATTTACGTTGTTTTCACCTTTTGACTATTGGGAATAATGCTGCTGTGAACACGGGTGGACACACATCTATTCGAATCCCTGTTTTTCCTTATGGGTAGATGCCCAGAAGTAGGACTGCTGAAAAATACTGCAATTCTCTTTTTTTAGGCACTCTTCTTTTTTTTTTTTTAAGATTTATTTATTATTTTTTCATTTATTTTAGGCTGCATCAGGTCTTAGTTGCGGCACGCGGGATCTTCATTGAGGAACGCGGGATCTTTTCTCGTCGCAGTGCGCGGGCTTTTTGTTGTGGTGCGCGGGCTTCTCTCTAGTTGTGTCACGCAGGCTACAAGGCGCGTGGGCTCTGTAGTTGTGGCGCATGGGTTCCAGAGCACGAGGGCTCTGTAGTTTGCGGCACGCAGGCTCTAGTTGAGGCATGCGAGCTCAGTAGCTGTGGCACGCGGGCTTTTAGTTGCCCCGCGGCATGTGGGATCTTAGTTCCCCGACCAAGGATTGAACCCTCGTCCCCTGCATTGGAAGGTGGATTCTTTACCACTGGAACACCAGGGAAGTCCCTAGGCACTCTTCTGAATCAATTTTTAGGCTGCATGTTTCACCTAATCAGGCACCTTTCCGTGTTGCCATGTTTTTGTAATTTTGGTGGCCAGTCGTGGGTCCCAGCAAGGTCAGTTCCTGCAGACTTGCTGCCCTCCTCCTGAAACCTCCTTCCTGGCTCAGCCTGGTCCACCAGAGAAAACTTATCCCTCATGACTTAGTTTCATGGACTCAGACCAGCTTCGGGCCACTGGATCACACCTGAGACTTCCCTGGGTGTCCATTTCCTAATTGACATTATGTGATCCTTCAGGCCATCACAAGTAGAACCTCCCCCCTCACTATGGAGGCAGCAAGTGTATCCTCCTCTCCTCTGCTCTCTCCCTTCCCCGTCTACTTCTAAGTCTCTTCCTTGGTCTGCATGACGCTCAAATGTTATTGAAGTAATTAAGTAATTACCTTCTCTCCTGGGGATTATGTCCAACTTTTCAATATTACTAACAAAGCCACAACGAGAAGATCTTTTTTTCCACGCTGTTGAATCAGTTCCTTAAGATATACTCCCAGGAGTGGGATAACTCATCACTGGATTTGGGAATCGGGGAGGAAATAAAAGAAAAATGGCAGATTGGGAGCCCAGTTCACCAAACAAGGGAGGCAGAAGGCGGTGCGTGTCGGGGAGAGAAAGCGACTGTTGAAGGAAGAAACTCTTCTTTCCACTACAGATAATACCTCTAGTGGGTGGAATGCTGGCGCCCAAAAGATACGTTCCACCCACAACTTGTCAATGTGACCTGACTCGGAAAAAGGGATTGGCAAATATAATGCAGGATCTCAGGATGAGATCCTCCTGGATTAGGGTGGGCCCTAAATCCACTGAGAATCCTTAAAAGAGAAGGGGAAACGGACAGAGACGTGGAGGAGAAGACCATGTGAGATAGAGCAGAGGTTGGACTGACCCATCTATAAGCCAACAGATACCAAGAACTGCCGGAGGCCGTGCGAAGCTCAGAGAGGAGCCTGGGACAGATTCTCTCTTGCAGCTTCCAGAAGGAATCAACCCCGCTGACACCTTGACTTCAGACTTCCGGCCTCCTGAGCTGTGAGAGAATATGTGTCTGTTATTTTAAGGCATCAAGTTTGTGGTCATGTGTTATGGCAGCCCCAGGAAACTAGTGCCGTATCCATCTCTGCAGCCCCTTCCAGAAGGACACGGCCACAGCTGCAGGCTCCAGCTGGGCTCATCCTGGGAGCAGGCACAGACGTCACTGTTTTGAGCACTGAGCCCTTTTCAGGAGGAAAATCCCCGGGTGTGCCGTGAATACTGATGTCAGGGACCGGGATGCCGGGGCCTCGGCCCACCAGGGAAACCAGAGCACGAAATGGGGTGAGTCTGGCCATTGGCAATCCATCTGGGAAAACAAAATTCGATTTTTTTTTTCATCCATGGCACATGCAAATAAATCCCAGGTGGACTGAGGCCAGAAAATGAGAAACAAAGCTTGGAATTATTTAGTAGAAAATATAAGACGGTATTTCTACGACGTTGGTGTTGGGAAGGATTTCTTAAACAAGATCAACCTTGGTGCTTGAAGCATTTGACTACGTTGAGATGAAAAACCTCTGTACATCAAAGGAGACCATAAACAAGTATAAAGGTGAGCCAGAGACCAGCTGAAAAGGCTTGCAATGCAGGGTAGTATCCAGGATCTACAAAGAATTCCTACCAATGAGTATGAAAGACACTCTTAACTCCAACTGAAAAATGGGCAAGGTACGAATAGGGAATTCACCAAAGCAGACACAAAACACATGAAAAGATCTCAATCTCACTAAAAACTGGGGGAAGAGGGGGCAAATCAGATGACAGTGATATGCACCTTCATCAAATTGGCCAAAAATGAAGAATTCTGGCAATGTCAGCAGCTGTGAACCCTGAGAAGCAGGAAGGTCTATATGTCCCTGGCAAGCGTGCATTGGTGCAACCAGGGTGGAAAGCCATGGCCTCACTCGTGTCATAGGGTGAACTGTGTCCCCTGCCCCCCAAATTCATATGTTGAAGCTCTAAAGCCCAGTACCTCAGGACGGGACAGTGTTTGGAGATAGTTCTTTAAAGAGGCAATTAATTTAAAATGAGGTCATACGAATGGGCCCTCACCCAACAGGACTAGTGTCCTCATAAAAAGCGAAAAATTTGGACACAGAGACACAAACACATAGAAAGAGAACAGTGGGAAGACTCATGGAGAATGCCATTTACAAGCACCGGGATGCCTGAGGCCACCCGAAGCTGGAAGAGAGGCCTGAAACAGACTTTCCCTCCCAGCCTTCAGAAGGAACCAACCTGCTGACACCTTGGTTTTGGACTTCTAGCCTACAGAACTGTGAGAGAATACATTTCTGTCGTTTAAGCCACCCACTCTGTGATATTTCATTACGGTAGCCCTGGGAAACCAATACAGCCACCAACCAAAGAATGGCTCATTAATTGTGGGACATCCGCCCAATGAAATCCTACATGAGAAGGAAAGCAATCTACACAAGCAAGCTGCAGAGTGACACGGACAGTATCATACCATTTACACAAAGTTGGGGAGCACAAAAAATGCTAGATCTAGGTTTTGCAAACATAAATGAATAGAAGTAGTATGAAAACAAGCATAGGAAGAGAAACTCCAGAGAGGGGTGGTATGTCCCTGGAGGGAAGAAGAAACTTAGCTACAAAAGGGCCCCCTGAAGTCGGGACCTTCAGCTACACCTAGAATGTTTCTTTAAAAGGATTGAGAGAAATAAGGTAAGACTCATGCATTCAATAAATGCTGAGTGCCCACCAGGTGAGGGGCAGGGGTGGGACCCATGCAAAATTGCCCCCAAGAGCCTGGGTAAATGCTTCTTGATGCATACCCTTCTCTGGGCATCCATGCCCTCCTTCTCCCCAGCAGACATCACAAAAACACACAAGGTGAGTTTCAGAAGGCAGCTTTTTACCCACATCTGTGAGCGTGCATGCACGAAAACACACACCGACTTCAAAAAGAACAACACGACACGGCAATCTCCTCTCCCTATTATTATTATTATTTTTTTTTGGCATAAAGAAACAGAAAAAATTCAGGTCCATCTTTCACATCGTGGTAATAGGAAAGAAAAGAACAAAAATATAGCAAGAAAAAAGCTGTCAGCAAGACAACAGGGACCCAGTTTTCAGCGAAAAAGGTATGCATACCCCAAAGCTGTAACCTCGCAAAGGCCCAGGAGGAAATTCAAAGAGGAAACAAATGTATGGAAAATGGTCAGCCTCAGGAGTGGCCGGAATCCCCACTCACAAACCCTCCCACCTGCACACGTCGGGAGCGACGGAGGTGAAAAGGCTCCTGGGGCCTGAGAATTCCTACCCACTGGGCCCACAAATGACAGGGAGCAAGTGACCCTCAGAGAGGCCAGGCGTCTGGAGTGTGGGAAGGGGCCAGGCTGAAGAAGGTCGGGGACACCAGGCCATGTGGGGAGGCCGGGGGCTCCCCAGAGATAGTCTCAAACACAGATGATTTGTGAGTGCCTCAGCCATGGGGCAACAGAGTAACTGTCATAGAAACTATGATGAAAGCACCGCTTTACTCTATTTCCAGTTTTTTGAATAACGCCCAGTGCTGGGAAGATGGGGGACTAAGAAAAGGAGAGCTTCTGTGCACACGGGATCTGAACCATCCATGAATCACCCAGTGCCCATTTAGGGTGTGCTAGTCAGTTTCAGGCACTGGGGCTGCCCTTTCATCCAATCAGCTGGTTTCATACTTACAGCAAGTCTCTGTGGGGCACTGGTATGATCCGACCGTCACTGGACTCACCAACTTGTCCGGGTTTGACTGGGACATGCTTGACTTCAGCACAGAAAGTCCCGCATCCCAGAAAAACAGGCACAGTTGGTCACCCTACACTTTTTGGGTGAGGAAATCTGATCAGAGAGGTGAAGTGGTCGGACCAAGGCCAAGATGCCAAGCCAGGGTTCAAAGAATCCACAGTGGCACAGGTAAGGAGCAACAGAGAAATCAAGGGCACCCAGATCAAATCAACTTTGAGGGCCCTGGACACGTGCTCTTTTGGACAGAGCAGCTAAGCCTCAACACTGGGTGAGGGCTGGTGAGTTACGCAGGCCCGGCTGCCACCCATGTCAGTGTCTAGAGGGCTGTCTCCTTGTAAAGCAATTTGGCTACTTGCAGTTCGTGCTATGAAACTGTAGAGCCTTTGACTGAATAATACTATGCTTGGAAATCTATTCTAAGGAAATTATCTCTTTTTTTATTATGATTAAAAAGCTCCTGGAGGACTTCTCCGGTGATGCAGTGGTTAAGAATCCACTTGCCAATGCAGGGGACATGGGTTCAATCCCTGGTCCGGGAAGATCCCACATGCCTTGGAGCAACTAAGCCCGTGTGCCACAACTACTGAGCCTGCGCTCTAGAGCCTGCGAGCCACAACTACTGAGCACACGTGCCACAACTACTAAGCCCGTGTGCCACAACTACTGAAGCCCATGCACCTAGAGCCCGTGCTCCACAACAAGAGAAGCCACCGCAATAAGAAGCCCACACACCACAATGAAGAGTAGCCCCCACTCACCACAACTACAGAAAGCCCGTGTGCAGCAACGAAGACCCAACGCAGCCAAAAATAAAATAAGTAAATAAATAAATTTATTTTTTTATAAAAGCTATTGGAAAGAAAATGTTCTCTGCAGTATTACCTGGAAGAGAAAAAAACCTGAACAGTCCACAGGGGGCGATGGCTTCGTACCTCATGACCCATCTTCCCAGGGACATTGTCACACAGCCACAAAAATGTAATATGGATGACTGGCAACATGGAAAACTCTTACGATGTACCTTATGGAACAGGATAAAAATGTCTCTTGTGCCTACAACTTTGCAAAATGCTCTTGATTGAGGATCAGGCTGGAAGGGAATATGCAGAGTGGCTGGCATGATGAGGATAAGGGAAGATTTTTATAAATTAAAGATAGTTTTTAATCTCTTTATATTGTCTTTTCAAAAGCAAGAAAGAAGAATTTTCTGCACAGATAGGCTCATGCACATGGACAGAGACATCACTTACCAAGACGGTCTTTGTGGTACTGGTGGAAATACCAAATGATTGGAAACAACCTGAAAATCCATCAAGGGGGAATAGTTAAATAAAAACTGGTACATCCAGGGACTTCCCTGGTGGCACAGTGGTTAAGAATCCGTCTGCCAATTAAGGGGACATGGGTTCAATCCCTGCTCTGGGACTATCCCACATGCCGCGGAGCAACTAAGCCCGTGCATCACAACTACTGATCTTGCACTCTAGAGCCCATGAGCCACAACTACTGAGCCCTTGTGCCACAACTACTGAAGCCCACACGCCTAGAGCCCATGGTCCGCAACAAGAGAAGCCTCCGCAATGAGAAGCCCACACACCACAACAAAGAGCAGCCCCACTCACCGCAACTAGAGAAAGCCCGTGCACAGCAACAAAGACCCAACGCAGCCAAAAAAAAAAAATAAACCTGGTACATCCATACAATGGAGTATTACATAGCTGTTAAAAAGAATGAGGCGGCTATAGTTACAGGACGATCATTAAGATACATTAAGAAAGAAAGAAAGTGTGTAGAGAATGCTACTATTTGTGTAAAAATCACACACACACACACACACACATACAGCTATACCTATATTCCTATATACGCAGAGACTGTCTCAGGAATAAATTCTGTGGAGGTCTATGGGTGCCTGGATGACACGGGTGGGAGGGCGCTTACCTCCCCTCCATGCATTTGGTACGTGTAGTGGGTTAAATGGTGATCCCCCCAACCCAGATACAGATACCTGAGGCATTCTACAGATTCAATGCAATCCCTATCAAATTACAATGGAATTTTTCACAGAACTAGAACAAAAAAATTTTTAATTTGTATGGAAACACAAAAGACAGAAATAGCAACAGCAACCTTGAGAAAGAAAACAGAGCTGGACAGGCTCCCTGACTTCAGACTATATTACAAAGCTACAGTAATCAAAACAGTATGGTAATGGCACAAAAACAGAAATATAGGTCAATGGAACAGGATAGAAAGCCCAGAAATAAACCCACGCACCTATGGTCAATTAATCTATGACAAATGAGGCAAGAATACACAATGGAGAAAAGACAGTCTCATCAATAAGTGGTGCTGGGAAAACTGGACAGCTACAAGTAAAAGAATGAAATTACGCCATACACAAAAATAAACTCAAAATGGATTAAAGACCTAATTGTAAGGCCGGATACTATAAAACTCTTAGAGGAAAACAAAGGCAGAACACTCTTTGACATAAACTGCAGCAATACCTTTATGGATCCACCTCCTAGAGTAATGAAAATAAAAACAAAAATAAACAAATGGGGCCTAGTTAAACTTAAAAGCATTTGCACAGCAAAGGAAACCACAAACAAAACAAAAAGACAACCCACAGAATGGGAAAAAATATTTGCAAATGAAGCAACCAACAAGGTATTAATCTCCAAAATAAACTCATGCAGCTCTACATCAAACAAACAATGCAATCAAAAACTGGGCAGAAGATCTAAATAGACATTTCTGCAAAGAAGACATACAGATGGCCAAAAAGCACATGAAAAGATGCTCGATGTCACTAATTATTAGAGAAATGCAAATCAAAACAACAATGAGGCATCACCTCACATTGGTGATCATCAAAAAATCTACAAACAATAAATGCTGAAGAGGGTGTGGAGAAAAGGGAACCCTCCTACACTGTTTGGTGGGAATGTAAATTGGTACAACCACTATGGAGAACAGTATGGAAATTCGTTAGAAGAATAAAAATAAAATTACCATATGATCCAACAATCCCACTCCTGGGCATATATCTGGAGAAAACCATCATTTGAAAAGATACATGCACCCTGATGTTCCCTGTAGCACTACTTACAATACCCAAGGCATGGAAGCAACCTAAATGTCCACTGACAGAAGAATGGATAAAGAAGATGTGGTACATATATACAATAGAATGTTACTCAGCCATAAAAAAGAATGAAATAATGCCATTTGCAGCAACATGGATGGACCTAGAGATTATCATATTAAGTGAAATAAGTCAGACAGAGAAAGAAAAATATCATATGATATCACTCATGTGTGGAATCTAAAGAAAAAAATGATACAAATGAAGTTATCCAAAAAACAGAAACTGACTCACAGACTTCAAAAACGAAATTATGGTTACCAAAGGGGAAGCATGGTGAGGGAAGGGATAAATTAGGAGATTGGAATTAATGTTACACACCACTATATATAAAATAGATAACTAACAAGGACCTATTATATAGCACAGGGAACTCTACTCAATATTCTTTTTCTTTTAAACATCTTTATTGGAGTATAATTGCTTTACAATGGTGTGTTAGTCTACTCAATATTCTCTGATAACCTATTGGGAAAAGAATCTAAAAAAGAATGGATATATGTATACACATAACTGAATCACTTTGCTGTACACCTGAAACTAACACAACACTGTAAATCAACTATACACCAATATAAAATCAGAATTAAATTTAAAAAAATACAGGATATCCAGGGAGCTGCTCACTGTGGCTGGGAGGGTGGGCTGGGGGTGGTGGGGGAATGTACACATCACCCTGGAGACGCAGGGAGACAGAGGGAAGCCACATGACCCAGGTCAATCGTGGAGGGGCGCTCCAGGGAGGGGTGCTCTCCTGGCCTGCCTACAACCTCCTGTGGGTCCACGGAGGCTCAAAGCAGTCCCAGGGATGTCGTGTGGATTGCAACCCTCCCCCAAAGACTGCACTGTGGTTGTTCTTGTGATCCCATCAAGGGGGAGTAAGGGCTCTGGATGTCATGCAGATCCATTGGATCCAGTTCATTAGTTCATTCATTGATGCCACAAGTACTGACTGAGTGCCTACTATGTGCCCAGCCCTGCTCCAGGCACTGCTGACAGAGCCGTTACAGAGACACACTGTGAAAGAGACAAATACATGGAATCAAAGGTACGTCAGGTGCTGCTAAAAGCTAAGGAGGAAAAGGAGGTAGGGGTAGAGGGCGGGGAGAGGGGAAGGTTTGATTTTAGGTAGGACAGGCCCTTCACTTTCGTTTTAGAATGCATCAGTAGGTACTCAAAAAATATTTGATGAATGAATCGTAAAATATAAAAGGCGCAAGAGACTTTGAAGATCATCTGCTCCCAAACTCTCAGTTTATAGGTGAGGAGACTGAGGCTCCGAGAGGCTAAATCGTCAGCCACGTGTCACTGTAGCTATGAGGTGACTCAGCAAGGAAGAGAAGATGCTGGGGTCGTCTGCCTCGTGACGCCAAGGCTCCGCCAACGGCCCTCCCTGCTCCTCATTCATCACAACCTGGGGAGGGCAGGGCGACTCCACATCCGCCTGTGGCTGGAAGCAGTGAAAGCCTGTGGCGCCGCCCCTGACCCGCGTGTGGAGACGCAGGGCCGGCTCGGTGTCGGTGTCGGTGTCGGCGCTGGACGCTGAGCCTTGCCTCGCCTGCAGCTCTTCTCAGCAATCTCGGGGGATAACGAAAAGGTGCCCCCCTGCTCCTGGCGTGCGTTTGCAGTGACTTGGTTTACGCAGAGCCCAGCCAGCATGTGGGGATCACGCACGAGGTCACCGATGGGCTACTGGCCGGGCCTGTGCTGGTGCCCCAGGGAGCGGCCCAGGAGTGAGTAAGCCATGCCGCCCCTCCAGACACGGCCATCAGAGGTGCTGGGAACACGGCTCAAATACCGCAGCCTGCAGAGCAGGGGCAGAAAGTGAAGATCTGGGGGCTGTGACGGGGAAAGGGGCCTAGGATGGGGTTCGGGGAGCAGCATCGGTGATGCGACTTGAAGGATGGGCAAGCTGGAGATGGTGGGGGTAAGGCCAGGAGGAGAAAGCACGGCCGGGCTCAGGGGCAGGTGTGTGGTTCGGTCCAGAGTCCGGGGCTGTACATCTAGAAGGGCAGGGTCATCAACGAGGCTAGTGGGGGCCTGGCTGTCGTGTCTTTGATGGAAAGGCGCGGGAGGTGTTGAGCGCGGCAGTAAGGGAGAATGGAAGACGCTTCTCTGGAGGATCTGAAGTTCCGGATTCATTTCCTAGTTTCCTGTGTGACCTTGGGCGTGTCACCTGACCTCTCTGAGTCTCAGTTTCCTCACCTGAACACGGGACTAAGAATCCTTCCTGGGCTGCTGTGAGGAGCAAGTGAGCACGGTACCAAGCAGGAGCCGCTACTAGGATTCACGTCTTTGACAAATATTTATTGGGCACCTACTGTATGCCAGGCTCTGAAGCTGACCTGGGCTTCAGTGGTGAAGGGCAAAGCCTTCTGGCTTCCTGGGGGGTGACGGACAAGTTATCAAGGCTCTCAAATTCTGGTGGGTGGGGCCTCGGGGCAGGGAAGGGCATCGCCCCAGCCTGGCGGCATCGGGGTGAGCTTCCTGAAGGAAGAGGAGACACTCCCTCGGTGAAGAGAGGAAGGAACAACGCAAGCCAAGACCCGGAGGGACAGCCTCACCCACTAGCCCCCTGTGCTCCTGGACATGTGCGCTCCTGGACATGTGTGCTCCTGGACATGTGTCCCCAGAACGTGTGTGTGGGGGAGCCACTGGCACTTGGCAGCGGCAGTGGGCAGGAAGGCTAGACGTCCTGTAGTGTGCCCGCCAGTCCCCACGACCGGGATGGGCTCACGTCCCGCGTGACGGTCTGACGTCTCACCGGGCATTCATGTAGGCAAAAACCCCGCTTGAAATGATCTGCGTCTAGAATCTAACTTCATCTTACATATAAATGCAAATTTTCTTTTCCTGCCCCGTTTTAATAGTCACTGGATTTTCCAGGAACGCCACCACCATGTCAGTTGAGGGAAGGTTGTTCTTTGTTTCATTTGGACATTAACCAAGTGCTGGTCACCATTCTGGAAAATCACGTCACCAACGGCCTCACCCACGGGGCACACCTGTGACTGTCTGCACTTGTGGCCGCTGCCTTCCTGGAGATCCTGGTACAGGACAAGCTTCTGATTCCCCACATCATTTTATGACAAATTACCTTCCTTTTAATCCTCCACTTTTACGTTATAATGAGGGAATTATATCGCTGTTTTGGAAATCACACATACAGGCAAATTACATACCTATGAACTCAACTTCAAGAAAGAGAGTCACGTTACAAAATATTCGTTTTATAAAAGAAGCATCGGAGGACTTCCCTGGTGGTCCGGTGGTTAAGACTCCATGCTTCCAATGCAGGGGGCACAGGTTCAATCCCTGGTCGGGGAACTAAGATCCCACATGCCGTGCGGTACAGCCAAAAGTTAAAAAATAAATACATAAAAGCAGCGTCGGGTCTGAATGTTTGCGAGCCCCTGAGTCAGGAGACAGACAGGGAACTGGTTTTATGATGGTGTCAGCCAGGGCTCAGTGGAGGGACCAGCTAGCCTGGGGCACCCACCAAGGGGCATGCAGACCTCAGGAATGAGTCAGTGATGTGGGAATGAGTCAGGATGGGGGATCAGAACCTCGCACCACCCGCTCCAAACAGTGCCCTCAGGCGGAGATTTCAAAAGAACCTTTGCCTGGTACTGACTCATCTGTGTGCTCATAGGTGTGTCCTGGGAGAGGATTGTGATCCCGAGAGCAGCCAACTGCACCCAGTCGCCCCGATTTGGGCAGGCAAGGTGGAGGCTCCTTATGGCAAATAAGACTTTGAAACTGAATCCACCTGGGATACGGTCGGCCTTTACGGCGGGTGAATGACCCACCAACGAGGGCAGGGAATGTCGCGAGAGACACTTCCAGACCAAATGGCAGGTCACTTCAGAGGACATGATTCAAAGCCCCTGGGTTCACCAGAAGAGGGAGGGATGGACTTTCTATTCGTAAAAAATGTGGTTTCCTTTGGGATAAATGTGCAAATATTTAAAAACTATCAAGACGAGTGTCAAATTTCCAACCTGCCTGGGACCCCCGTGGTTGGATCCCGGCTGTCCCTTAGAGGAATGAGGCCAGAGCGCCAGGCATCGGCCAGATGACCAAAGGCCTCGTAAATCACATCAAGGAGTTGAAACTTAATCCCAAATTTAATGGAAAGCCTTCGGTGGATGCTGACCAGGGAGCAACGTGATCAGGTCTGCATCTTAGAAAAGTCAGTTTGGCTACAGGGCGGACAATGGGTAGGAGGGTTCAAGACTAGGTGAGGAGTCTCGCAGCATGCTGGGGGAGGGAGGCAGATTGTCTTAGGGGGCAGGAGATGACAGTAGGGGCCGTGTAGCGGGGAGATGAGGTTGGCCCAAGAAATCTCGGGGGTGTGGGCACACAGGTGGTCTGGACTGTCCAGGGGGGAGATGTCAGCGGCCTGGCTTAGCAAATGGGCATGTGCAACCCTTCTGTAGCCCATGCCCTGGGCAGACACTGCTCACGCAATCCTCCCAGCAAACCTCTATGGCAGGTCCATTGTGATCATTTCCATCTGACACGACATCATTTCCATATGACATGATCGTGTCATTTTTAAAGACAAGGAAAGAGAAACAGAGAGCTTAAGCCCTTGCCGTGGTCATCTCAGTGGGACCTCATTCTCAGAGATTCCAGGGCTCTTTCGGAGGCAGACTGCCAGGTCTCGTGACTGACTTGTGCTAAGGAAGAATGCGTGTCTGCGTGGACTGGCCAGGGTCTCCTCAACCTCATTCAGGAACAAAGAACTCAGGTTCTTCTGTCCAGGCAACGGCCCCTAACTCAAACCTGCTCATGCTGGGAAGGTGGCCCTGCAGAGTTGCCTCGCTGAGAAATGGGTGGTAGAGTGTTCCTGGTGGGCAGCCGAGCTGGGTGGGTGCCGCCAAGAGCCTCTTGTCTGAGTGGACACAGCTGCCCCACGCAGGGAATGGACCAAACCCTCCTCCCGCCTCCCAAGGTCACAGGCAGCTCTGATCAGGGCCAGCAAGGGTGCAGGACGCCCCTCCCTTCCCGCTTCTCCACCATCACCGGCGAGAGTCACTTAAGCCCTGTCCAGAGTCCAGCGGTCTTTCTGCAGAAGACCTGGCGGGGTACCGGCTGGAGGCCAAAGCGCAGAACCCCCCCCTTCCCCCACCTCCACGCCTCCCTGGGCGACCGCGAGAGCAGGAGACGCCGGCCCTGTGGGTTTGGGGCGCCCTCTGCTGGACATTTTCCACTGTCCGCCGTGTGATGCCGGCACCTCCCTCTGGACTGGATATTTGAGTGTTTTCGGCAGGCGGGGACACGAGGCATGTGGGGAGAGGATCTTCTTTCTCCTCAAGCTGGGAAGGGGAGGCAGTCACAGGGGTAAGATGGCCGGTCCCCAGCCGATGGGAAAGAATACGCAGGGCAGATGAGCCTACGTTTTTCATTTCAATTTTTGTGTCCCCATCAATAGCGATCTGCCCTGCTGGGAGCCCCACTCCATCCCTCCCACAGGCCGTCTTCGATCGCTTACCTTATTTACGAGTCACAGTAGCCCTCGATAATCACAGTACTAAAATTATTTTAATGAATATCACTGCTACTACTACTTAATTTATTGGATATTATTTATTAGCTATTGGATTCACAATAGCCCATGATAATAGTATTAAAATTATTTTAGTGGATATAATTATTCCTACTTATTTATTAGATATTATTTGAACGGCTATGCCAAATCTTCTTACTTATCTGTGGGTATTTTATTCAATATTATTTGTTGGATTTGGAAATTTATTAGATATAGGATATTACTTACTGTATATCAGATATTACTTATTGGATATTGGATTCACAGTAGCTCATAATTATAGTATTAAATTCATTTTTAATGGCTAGAACCGCTCCTATTTATTTACTGGATATTTGATTGGATATTATTTGAATGGACAAAACTGACAGAATGTGTCCAAGCCTCATTACCTCGTTTAATCCTCACTTCTATTATCAAGCCCATTTTTCAGATGAGAAAACTGAGGTCCCCAAAGATTAAGCCCCATGCCCAAATCACAGGCCAGCACTCTCCCACCTTCGCCTTGCGGGCCCCTCCCGCTGAGCCAGACAGCTTGCACACACACACACACACACACACACACACCCCGTCCCCCCACCCAGCCCCAAGGCGGTGGGAAAGTTCTAACTGGGCTCTGACTAGCGCAGGGAGCCACTTACCTTCCGCCACCCGCTGGTGCAGCTCTGTCTGGTAGCTCCTTACTTGAGAAGCGGCGGAGGCGAGGGCCTGGCCTGACACATGCGCACCGGAGTTCCCGCAGCGCCTTCTGCGCTGGGGGTGGGACTTGGGGATTCCCATCACCCCTCCCTGCGTGCAAGTGAAGAAGGTTTTGGCCGAAACCATCTGTGTGATCAGGAATGTTGATTAAAGAAAGGTCATTTCTTGGCCGGGGAAGAACAGCCTCTTCCAACAACATTCTTTCAAAACAAATCCATCTCAGCTCTGTGGGGTGTGCGTCCCAGGGTGCTGAAGATCCCAGCACGTCCTAAGGGGCCCCTTCAGGTTTTCTTTCTGGAGACACACCTGAGCTAGACATTGGGCGGTGGGGGAGGAAGGACGGATGCAGAATTAGCCCTCACTGAACACCCTCAACCAGGTTTTCCAGGCCCCGTGCAGGGTGTTTTCATTGGCTATCTCACCAGCTCATTACCCGTGGGGAGACTGAGGCACAGAAATGTTAAATGACTTCCTTGCCCAGGGTCACCCAGCTGGGGCATGACAGGCCTAGGATTTGAACTCAGACCTTTCCCACTCCAAAATACCCACGATTTCCCCATTAAAGTGACATTTGTATTTGGCCTGTGGCCTGCTTTGACTTCCAGATCTTGTTCTCCTCCACGTTTGCACAAGGCCAGTCCTATCCTGTCTGGCAGCAATACGCAGTGTTTAAGTGCACGGGCTCGGGGATCAGCCCACCTGGGATTTAATCCTGAGCCCACTACTCACCTGCACCAGGTAAATGCCTTCATCACTCTGTGCCTCAGTTTCCTCATCTGTAGAAGAGGGATAGTGATAGCAGTACCTACCTCCGAAGGATCCTGTGAATGAGTTAAATTAAATGAGTTAAATTAAATGAGTTAATATTTACATATGTGAAATTCTTAGAGTCTGGTACAAGATAAATGCTCAACAAATATGGGCTTTTAATCACTGATGTAGTTGCTCTCAGCCCTGGTTGCGAATCAACCCAGGAGCTTTAGAAAAATGCCAACATGTGGGTCCCACCCCAGAGATTCTGATTTAATTGGTCTCAGGTGGAGGGAGGCCAAATGTAGGTGTCAGAGCTCCCCACGTGATGCCAATGCTAAAAGGTGAGATGAAACAAAAAAAAAAAGGCGAGATGCACCAGGCCAGAGTCTCCACGGCAGGGCTGGTGTCCTGGGCACCCGGGATAGTGGGCGGCACCCAGCAGGTGTCAGGAAATGCTGGAGGGCTACTCAGATGCCCTGTAGGTCTATGTCACTCTATTCAACATCAAGATCACAAGTTTGGATCTCATCTCCCATCACTTAGGAGGGAGGTCACCCACTCAGACGCAGGTCATCACCCCTGAAATAAAGACAAGCTCTGTCCCATCCTGAAAGTCCCTAATCCAAACATGAAATCATCCCAACTCTGCTTCTGCCAAGGGCTGTGCAAGTTCCGCCTGGACTACGCCAAGTCCCTGGAATTTCCGAGAAGGGACTCGCCCCGTTTCTTTCTAAGTCACCTGCTGCTGGCCCCTGGCTTCCCTGGAATGTGCCAGGAGGAGAAATTCAGGTCCAGTGAAGATGCTGGGGCAGGCGGAGGGCTCTGAGCTCCGGCCCACACCTTCCAAGTCACCCAGATCCCTCTCCAGCCGAGGAGGTTGATACACGTTGACTTTATACCATTTTACAAATGACTTCCACTCTCTGGGTCTTTGTTTCTTTGTCTGAAAATACTTCGTAGGTTTCAGTGAGGATTCAAATGATTGAAGACATTAAGTGGTGGTTATTTATTTATTTTATTTTTATAAATTTATTTATTTTTGGCTGTGTTGGGTCTTGGTTGCTGTGTGCGGGCTTTCCCTAGTTGCAGCGAGCGGGGGCTACTCTTCGTTGCGGTGCGCAGGCTTCTCATCGCGGTGGCTTCTCCTGTTGTGGAGCATGGGCTCTACGCCTGTGGGCTTCAGTAGTTACGGTGCGCAGGCTCAGTAGTTGTGGCTCGCAGGCTCTAGGTGTGCGGGCTTCAGTAGTTGTGGCACGTGGGCTCAGTAGTTGTGGCGCACGGGCTTAGTTGCTCCGCAGCACGTGGGATCTTCCCGGACCAGGGATCGAACCTGTGTCCCCTGCATTGGCAGGCGGATTCTCAACCACTGCACCACCAGGGAAGCCCCTTAAGTAGTGGTTATAATACAACAGTCACACCCGTTGTGACGGGGGTGGCCCAGGCGCATCACATGATGAGGGGCAGCTGGCCATGCTGAGTGGGGAGAGGGCTGCAGGGGTTCAAGGCCCAGGTATGGCCCTTAGAGGAGGGGTCAGAGGCTGGCAGAGAGCAGACAGAGAAAAGTGCAGTTGGCACCAAAGTCAGACCCATCCCCTGCTCCATAAAACGTTCCTAACTGGGACCTGATTGCAGACAGAGAACACACTCAGGGACCACCATGGGTTCTGTTTGCAGCTCTGGAGCCAAGCATCTCATCTCTGCTCTTCTGTCCCCAGCTGCAGATCCCAAGCATGGGGACCAAGCCAGAAAATGCCACCCACCCAAGATGGCGTTTCCCCCCAGAGACATCAAGGGACCCACATTTCCAGAGTCCCTCCAAGCACAGAGCAATATGCCTACACAGGCATGACGTGCATCTTGGGTAAGCCTCCCGGCAGCCTTTCAAGAAGATGCCAGCCTCTGCTCTCTGCTTTGAAGGCAACTGTGGCTTGGAGGGGTTACATGCTCCAGAATCCACACCCAAATTTGCTCAAGTGTGAAGCCACACCTTTTCTACTCTGTTTGCATGCTAGAATCAGATGTAGCTGAAGTATCAGCCAGGGGTCTAAGGGACCTCCCTACATTATCTGGTTAAAATTATATGATGGAAGATGCACAAGTCTAAGACGCACAAGTCTAAGTCACGTTCCCTTATGGGGGGACAGGTCACTCTCATCTCCAGCTTGATGTCTTGTGACAAGGGGTCGGCCTCCCAAGTCTTTGTTGACTTAAACATTCATTTATTCATTCTTTGAGCAAATACTTATTGAGCACTTCCTGGCCATGATATGAAGCACTACAGACCCAACAGGGAACAAGACAGACAAGGTCCCTGGGCTGACAGAGCCGGCATTCCAGGGTGTGGGGGGAGCCAGGTGAGCAAGGAAGAGACAAAAAAGTAAACAAACAACAATGATGAAAGACTGTAATAAGGGCTATGTATCGGTTATGTGTTGCTGCCTAACAAACATTCCTAGACATACGGCTTAGACAACCATCATTTATTTCCTCCCAATTCTGCAATTTAGGCCAGACTCAGCTGGGCAGTTCTTTTGCTGGTCTTGCCTGAGGTCATTGGTAGCCTCAGCTGTTATCGGGTGGCTTGACTGGGAGTGGGGTGGCTGGAGGGTTTCAGCTGGCCTCCCCAGTGTCTTCTCTCTCTCCATGTAGTCTCTCGTTATCCAACCGTGTACCTGATGGCTTCCTCACATGGTGGCCAGAGGGTTTCAAGAGGGCAAAAGCAGAGCTGCAAGGCCATTTGGGGCCCAGGCTTTGGAACCAGTGCTACGTCACTTCTGCCACTTTCTACTGGCAAAGCGAGTCTGCAGACCAGCCCAGATTCAGGAGATGGGAAAATTAACTCCCCCTTTTTTCGTGGGAGCAGCTGCAAAATGATATGGCCATGTTTTTCAATTTACTCCAGGCTAGGAGATGCATACCAGGTGCTGAGGTAGGGCAGAAGTCAGAAATGAGGCCCATAGACATATTTGCTTGGTCTCAACCGTGTTAAAAAAAAAAAAAATCAAATTAACTTTAAATGCAGAAACCAGAGCATTTCGTGCAAAACTCCAGATTGTCCAGCTTCTGTCCAAAACAGAAGTTCTGGCAACACCTGGCCAGCATTCCCACATGGCAGCAGACTACTTGCTGAGCCGTGGCTGCCACCACCAGATGGGTATCAAAGTTCTCACCTCTCTCTGCTGATTTCTAACCCTGAGGCTGAGCGTCTGTGGCCAGTTAGGACTCTTCAGCTACTGTAGTTCTGACGGTAGAGCTAAGGAGGTAAGTGAAACATTGCTCCTACCTGTGGAAAACACAGTAGACCGAGAAGAGCCCACGTTTGGTTATTTGTATCGTGTATGTCATTTGTATTCGCAGAGAATCAGCAGTTGGTTCTTTACACCTCTGCTTCACTTTTAGACCCTTCTGGCATCTTCCACCCTTCTGATACAGAGTTGGAGGAGAGGAGCAGGGAAGTTCTCCATAAAGACAAGCCATTGATGCTGTACCTGAAGGATGAGAAGCTAGCATGAGTGAAGGGAGGGGGCACAGCATATGCCAATGCCCTGTGGTCACAGAGGGCCCCTGGGGCTGAAGGGTGAGGTGTCAAGTGGCACAGAATGAAGCTGGAGCCGTGGGCAGGGGCCCCCTGGCAGTGGTTCAGAGGCCACGGCATGGTCGGGTTTCATTCTCAAGGCAGTGGGACAGCAGCAAAGGGCTTTTACGCTGGGGAGGAACATGGCGGGATTTCCAGAGACTGAGAGAGCAGATGGGAGGGGGCTAGGATTGGGGGGATGGGTTTTTATAGAAGTTGAGCGGGATTGGCAGAGAGCACTGGTGAAGACAAGAGGGCCTGTCTGTCGAGACGCCTGTCTGTCTGAAGGAAGCCTGGGTAAAGAGAGGCCTCCAGTGACTCAGGTGGCCCAGGGCCTCCTGCTGTAGCCTCTGTAGGGTAGGAAGTTTGAGTGGCTCAGACCTTGAGGAGTCGGACTGGCAAACTGGCCAGCGAAAGCCTTGGCCAACTCTGGAAGCAGATGCATCGTTTCCGAGATGGAAAGGAATCTGGGAGACGGGTGGGTCTCAGCTCTGGCTGAACATTAGAGTCACCTGGGTCCTATTCCTGGGCCCCCCCAGACTAATCAAGGCTGAACTCCTGGAGGGTGGGGCTGTATGAGTTTCCTATGGCTGCTGTAACAGACCACCACGAACTGAATGGTTTCAAACAACACACATTTATTATCTCGCAGCTCTGGAGGTCAGAAGTCCAACACTGGTCTCACTGAGCTCAAATCAAGGTATCACAGGGCCGTCTTCCCTCTGGAGGCTTCAGGGCAGAATCGGTTTCCTTCCTTTTTCCGACTTCTAGAGGCCACCCACATTCCTTGGCCTGGGGCCCTGCGTCACTCTAACCTCTGCTTCTGTTGTCACCTCTTCTCTTTGGTCCTCCTGCCTCCCTATTATAAGAACCCCTGTCGTGACACGGGGCCCACCTGGATAACCCAGGATCATCTCTCCCAGCTCAAATCCTTAACTCAGTCACATCTGCAAAGTCCCTTTTGCCACATCAGGTCACAGATTCTCTGGTTCAGGGATTAGGACATTGATGTATCTGGGGGCCGGGGGAGCATCGTTCCGTTAACCACAGGAGTTAAGGTATCGCAGGGTTTTTTCTGCAGAGAACGCTGCGAGGGAGGGCCCTGAGCACAGCTGGCTCTTCTGGCCATGTCTCCAGGCTGGGTGCTGTGTGGACCCATCAGCGTGGGGACTGTGCTAGTGCCAGTCTCCCTGTGTTCTGTCTGCTGACAAAAAGAGACAGCATAAAGGCGAAAGGACAGTTGTAGGAAGAACCTGGGCATGGGTATCAGATAGACCTGGGTCCAAATGCCAGTTCTGCCTCAGACCAGCCACATGACTTGGAGCAAGTGACTCAAATGGCTTGTGATGTTCCTGTCTGTTAGGGGAGGGTCACAATGATCTCTTAGGAATGCTGTGAGGATAACCGGCTCACCACTGTATGGTAGGTGTCCGATGGGTGCTTTCCCCCCAGAGTCCCTGGGCAGCTTAAAGGATAGGGGGAAGGCAGCTAAGGGGCACCGACACCCCAGGCAGGTGATACCCCTCTTCCTCCCAGCTGCAGTGGGGAAACACAGCAGTGGCAGTGATGGAGAATCTGGCCAGGCTGGAATTGTTAGTCAGTTTCCCCTTTCCTGGCCATAGCTGATAAGTATATCCTGCTGGATAAAAATACATCCACCCTTACGGTAAGATTCCCAGGCTGGGAATTCTCCGAGCACCCCCCTCCAGCCTGGGGAGCGCAAGTTGCCTTTCCCTGCAAACATGTTAGGAGTGGCTATGGTTCCTGGGCGAGGGGTCCGGCAGCCGTGCCACACTCTGAGGCGGGGAGGAGGCTGCTGCTACCGCTGGGGAAGCAGCAGGCCAGGCTGGGCCGTAGTGCAGGGCACCCTGTTAGTAAGTGGCAGTGCCGACGGAGCCTAGAGGCAAGAGCCCTGTGACCAGCACAGGGCCTTGCCGTGCGCCGGCCGGGGCTTGGTGCCACGTGGTAGCCCCTTCAGCTCGCACTATGTCCCCAGGATGGTCCCGTTGTCCCTGAGGCACAGGGGGTAAGGAACTACCCCAAGGAAGCAGTGGTGGTGGAGACCGGATTTGAACTCAGCTGTCTGGTATTTAACAGGTAGACTGGCTCCTGCTGAATCGAATTCAGAAAAGCTGTTCTGATTTTCAGTTTCCTGATGGTGAGGAAGGGGTCTGTGGATCACCCCAGACGCCAGCTGACACACACACAGGCGGCAGACCTCGCACACCAGACACGTGGCACTCCCGCCCGGGGCCGTCTACAGTGCACAGCACTGGGGGTAGGAAACTGGATTCCCATTTCCTCAACCTTGCCAACGACCCAGCAGCTAGTGTTGATCACTTTTCTGATTTGTTCCCTATACTTGATCCCTCATCCTTTTTTTTGAGGCTAACTTCACATAACACAAACCATTTGGAAGTGTGCAATTCGGTGGCATTCAGTACTTTTCACGACATCGTGCAAGCACTTTTCCAAAACGTGTTCTTCACCTGAAGGGAATCCCCAGGCCCATGAGCAGTTGCTCCCCGTTCCTCTCTCCCTCCAGGCCCTGGCAACCATGAATCTACTTTTGGTCTCTAGGGATTTGTCTTTTCTGGACATTTTGTATCAATGGAATCATAGAATACATGGTCTTTTGTGACTGGCTTCTTTCACCTGGCGTGTTTTCAAGGTTCATTCGTGTTGGAGCATGTATCAGTGCTTCGTTCCTTTTTACAGCTGTATAGTATTCCACCGGATGAACAGGCCACGTGGTGTGTATCCATTCATCTCTTGGTGGACATGTGGGTTGTCTCCACCTATCGGCTAATGTGAGCAGTGCTGCTGTGAACATTGGTTTGAGCCCCTGTCTTCATCTTTCCTGGGTATATATGCCTGAGAGTGGAAATGCTGGGTCACATGGTAACTCTCTTCAACTTGCTGAGGAAACGCCAAATGGCCCCCCATAGCGGTTGCACCGTTTTCCATTCCCACCAGCAGTACACGAGGGTTCCAATTTCTCTACATCCTCAGCAACACTCGCTATTTTCTGTAGCTGTTGTTTCATGACAGCCAACCTAGTGTGTGCGAACTGCTTATCCTTCACTGTGAAAGTGGAGCTGAGATACCACACAGCCCCACCTCCACAGATCCAGCTGAGAAAGTGGATTCCCAAGGTCATCCTAGAACTCAAACCCTCTGCAGCCCCGGGGGCGACTTTATTAGCAGGGAATGCGTTGCACGCAGAGAGAGATCTTTGGGTGAAAATGGACTGGGGCCAGGGGAGGCCACTGACACAGCTCTTGGAAAAAATTCGTGGGGACAAAGAGGATCATGCCCTACTCACACCGAAATTTCAGAAGCTACTCCAAAACCTAACAGGCAGTGAACATGAATGAACTCAAGTTCTCCAGAAAGCTACAGGTTTCTTTTACAACAAAACAACACCACACACACACACACACACACACACACACACACACCCTCAAAGTTGGTTTTTGTTTTTTAATTAATTAATTTATTTATTTTTGGCCACATTGGGCCTTCATTGCTGCGTGCAGGCTTTCTCTAGTTGCGGCGAGCGGAGGCTACTCTTCGTTGCGGTGCACAGGCTTCTCATTGCGGTGGCTTCTCTTGTTGTGGAGCACCAGCTCTAGGCTTGCGGGCTCAGTAGTTGTGGCACTCAGGCTCAGTAGTTGTGGCTTGCGGGCTCTAGAGCGCAGGCTCAGTAGTTGTGGCGCACGGACTTAGCTGTGCCGCGGCATGCGGGATCTTCCCGGACCAGGTCTTGAACCTGTGTCCCCAGCACTGGCAGGCAGATTCTTAACCACTGTGCCACCAGTGAAGTCCGGTCTCGGTTTTTTAAAAAAATACCTTGGCTCTCATCAGCTTCTATTCCAGCTGAAAACATGGTGGCGGCACCAGCAACGAACCTCCTATTTCAGCTCCCATAGAGGAAGTCTTCCCTGACTGACGCCTTCGGCCACAAAACTGTTTGATTTTCCATCCTTGGCCATTGGGCAAACACATGAGCAGCTTTCAAGAAGGTCTGTCCCCTTTCCAGAGAGACAGGCTGTTGGTCCGCCTGGCCTTGAATCCAGCTCTGCCCTCCCACCACTGAGCCTGAGTTTTGGCCAAGTGATAACTTCTATGGGCCTCAGTTTTCTCTGCTGTAAAATGGGTTGTTGTGAGGATGAAGTGAGTTAACACGTGAGGTGCTTAAAGCAGTCCCTGGCGCACAGTTGGTCAAAACAAGATACGTGTCACTCTCTGAAGCCAGCAACAGTATCAGGAAGGTGACACGGTCAACGCCCATTGTCCCATCTCCACCTGCATCAAAACTGGCAAAGCGCCCCTCCCCCACCACCTACAACAGGCAATCTGGGGTCTATTCTTCCAGAACTGGGTTCCTTTGCAGGGCAGGCTTTGAGCAGACTGACATCTCAGGTACTGTAGACATAAAAGGGACCTGGCAATGATCTGGTCCAGGGTTTTATATAACAAGGAATTATGTCCTTGCCCTCCAGACAAGGAAATCCAGTGACCTAAGTCTCATTTTATAGACAAGAACTGGAGGCTCTGGGAGGGCAGAGACTGCTAAGGTTTCCCAAGGGTGAATGGGCACAGCCAGGACCCCTCGGAGCTGCTGGTGGAGGCCTGGGCATCACAGGGTCGGGCTTCAGGCTCCGACAGCTCCGACTACACCCTTCCGCAGCCAGCCAACTTGGGCACTGGTTTCTGGCCAAGTCTTTGTTTAAAGAAAGGGTTCCACAGCAACCTTCCCACCCCCCTCAAAGATAAAAAGGCTGGCAGACCGCTGGACCATAGAACCTTCTCGCTATTACGGAAGGTGGAAAGAATTTAAAACCAACTTCCAGAACTACCTGACGCTATGCTGTACGACTGAAGAGGAATATTCCATTTCTTCTTCTTTCCAGGTGACCTCAGGAGTGATTCTGGCCGACTTCATGTACGTAACCTTGACATTACTGGGAGAGTCTCTCTTTGCCCCGTGTCTTCGGTGGAGATCTGCCTGTGACATTTTTCAGGACCCCTGGTCTTTGCAGCTTTGTAGTCTGTGGGCATGAGAGCAAGAAGAAATTACAGAGAATTCTGTTTGTCAGAGACAGAATTCTCCAACGTATAATTAGACCGCTGAGGTCAGGATCCTCTATTCCTCGTAAGTCTAATTTCATTCTCTCTTCCAAGGAAAGTAAATTTGAAACTGTCTTTTGGGGGAGTCAGAACGGGGACTTATTCTGATAAGGGATGGAAGACACCAAGGCAAAGACTGTGGAGTGTGGTGAAGGAGTGTATCTTACACTGTGAGCCAGGATCCAGGGAGCTGATACCCAAACCGTTTAAGATGTGGTGTAAAAAACAGAATTTTCCATTCAGAAGTCAAGCCAAGCTGTATCGACAACGCTAACTTAGTGGGAACCACTGTAAAAATCAGAACCAATTACAATGCCTTCCCCATCAAATTGTTTTATTAGGTTAATTAAACAGCTTAAAGACGATTCGTTTGTTCGGTACCCTTCTAGAAAATATTTCAAGTTTTAAATGAACTTCCAGTACATAAAACAAAATTACTTTACCATAGACAAATTTCAGATCAAAATACAACACTCTGTTTCTGTTTTCTTACAGTTATAAAATCCAGTCAATACAAACTACATAAAAAAGATAAAACACTTTCACTGATCCTTGGTACAAGAGAACAGCACGAATGCAGTTATGTTCCCAAAGCACAAATCCTGTGCTCGTGAAACGGGGTGACCCCGTAGTTACCCCACAATAAACCAAGCTTGTAAACAAAGTGCGTGCTACTTAATTTTAAGAAAGTTAACATAGCCTGTTTGCATCAGTATTACTTGTAAACCATAAAGCAACTTCGTAAGAAAGGTCACTAATTCAAAATTACTTCAACTTCACTAAAATTTCGTACCAGCAACGGAATAGAAAACTACTCCACAGAAGAAACGAATACGCTTGTACCACAGGATGTTTGAGACGTGACGTTTCAATGAAATCACATTAGCACAATTTCTCTGCTATCCTACTGAATTCGGGGAGGATAACTCTACAAGTTGCAACTTCCCAGTACTTGAAATATTTTGAACTTTCCATAGCATGTCTTTTGTCTAGCTTATGTCTATTTCATTGCAAATCTCTGTTTTTTTCAGTAGTAGGTCTTTCTTTAAAGATCGAGATACCTCATCTGAACACCTGAACATCTGAACACCTCATCTGAACATCTGTAACCTCATCGGAATACACGTCTAAGTAGACTGCTCAACTTGGAATCTTACCAGATAATAAAAGCTGCAGGATTTAAATTAAAAACTCTTCTGTATGTACCATGTCAGAAAATATAGATATGTTAATTAAACAAAGACTTGCGTTTAAGAGGATGAGTTTTGATACGGTATTTTGGGAATCTGGTATTCATGGACTTTGCTTTATGGTATTAAAAGCATTGAAAATGACAAAACAAGAGTGTGCTGAAAACTGGTTCTTGACAAGGGCAACTGTCACATATGGCGGCTGGTGCCGCACAGGCAACCAGGCAACAGGAGTGTCGCTGGTTGTTCTGCCGGACCAGGGCCCACTGTGAAGATCAGCCCTGAGTCTGGGAAAGTCAAACTGAATTTATGGCCCTGTTTCAAGGAGTTCCCTTGGTAGTCTTCTCTCACAGCGGAAGACTGGGATCGGTGAGAGAAAACCAATGAATGAATCTACACGTTTTAGAATGAGTGATGGATGGACCCCATTCACAGACAGGTACGAGCGTCTCTGTCACCAGGAACATACAGTGTGAAAATGAAGTCTGCCAGAGCCTGCTTGAGGTACTTCTACAATAGTTTCTGATGAGGATGGGAGGGAAGGGGTGGAGGAGGGAGGTGCTTTTGTTAAATCCACTGATCACTCCAAGCTCTGCTGATGCAATTGCAGAACGGGCCGCGACAGGTGTTCAAAATGTTCTGCCGAAAACACGATTATTTTTTCATGGTCGTCACAGTTCACAAGTGGTATGATCGAACACAAAACAAGTACCGCTATGTCACTGGCGACTTGAAGGGGTACAGGAATGAGGAACCAAACAGAGGCTGTGTCACAGATGCGTCAAAATGAAAAGAATCCCATCCGCAGAAAAAGCCACTGATATTTAATGAAGCAAGTGTTGCTAAAGCGCCTGTGCTTTTCTCAACTAAAGGCCACTTGAGACATTTCCCATCATAAAATCATCTACCCCTTGCAACCTGGCTGATTTGTTTGCACGTAGAACTTAAATTTTGAGGTCCCCTATAGGAAAACAATGCTGTAAACCCACCGACACTGAAGGTTTGTTTTTAAGCTGATGATACATACCCTTTTGCCCCACGTACCGGATCCTACGTAATTTTATACAAAGCATAGGGTCCAATTCAGTGAGCATATGCTTAGATTAACAAGAATACATTTACTTTCTAGAGTTTTTTCTGAAGCAAAAATTCCTTTTGAAAAAAATACATAAAGATGGTCTCTCTCTTACTGTAAATGAGGAATTCTAATTTCCGATCCTAGTCACAACTTGGAGTGCAGTGTGTTTTTAATCAGAGCTAAATAAGAGGAAAGGACGAGGTGGAGCCCGCACGGCGCCTGGCAGCTGGGTGCTGATGTGGTATGTCTGGCATCTGGGGCCCCTGCTTCTGGCTCAGAGAGGAGCCCTAAGAACCTCCGGGGCAGGTGTGGAAGGTGAGGCCGCCTGGGGCCCTGGGGAGGCTGTTCCAGTCTAGCTGCTTAAGGAGCCGCAGAGATGCACCTGGCCATGCCTGGGGTGGGAGGCTCTGGGCCCCGGGTTCTCACGTGGGAGGAGCAGAGCAGTGCAGACTCTGGGAGCTGCCCGGCCTGGGCCACTGCTCTGGCTCTCTGGCGGCGGAAAGTGCTGGTCACAGAGGCCAGGTGAGGGATCCTGGAAGAATGCTTTTTCAACACGTGTTTTAGGCTAAATGTCTGGGGAACTAGAAGAGCGCCCCCCACTCTTTTGGATACATAATTCAAGCAGTTAAAAAACCAGACTGGGAGAGGCCACGGGATGAGAACAGAGGGCAGGCGAGGATGCGATTGCCAAGAAAAGTAGGTAAATAAGCGTACACTTCAGAACGCAACCGAAATACCTCCCCCATCTTGACTGAAGTTCCTCAACCGCCCAGAAAGAAGTGTCAACTGCAGGAAGGGCCCATGTCCTCGGAGATCCCACCCACAGTCTGTGCAGGCACAACGGGACATGGGGAGGAAAGTGAGCCCTGGTTCAAACAGAGGGTTAGCAGTGAGTGAAGACAGCCGAGGGGATGGGCAGAAGGCACACGCCCGGAAAACAACGCGGACAGCTCCCTCCCTCGGACCTGGACCTGGACCTGGACTTGAGTGCCTGTCCCAGCCTCTGCTCAGTCCCTGGGCTTTGGGGCAGGTGGGGTCGGGAGGAGACACAGAGGGGGAGTGGCGCCCCTGCAGCCCCGTCAACTGGGAGGAAGACTGCAGGGGCTTTCACAGAAGAGGGAGGGACAGAACCCGAGAGGAAGCAGGTCCTCTGGAAACGCTTCTCCAGGGATGACAAAGTAACCCATCAGCGAGGTGCCCATTCCTGGAGCTGGGAGGGGCTGGAAGAGGTCAGCCGACCCAACTCCCCCCAGTGCACGGTCCCCTCGACGGCATCCCAGGCCCTGCTTAGAAGAGTCCGATTTTTACTTACCAGCTTTCTTAAGCCTGCAGAGGCACTAAGGGATTTAGAACAAAGAGTATATAAACAGCAAGAATCACTGTCTAGTTAACATGGCTTTAGGGAAATCTCTAGAAGTACGTCTATTTCTGAAGGTTCTGCTGAAGGTGGCTGTAGCCGTGGGCCAGTGGCTGCAATCAGGAGGCCGTGAGCGAGCAGAGAGGACGGAGGGGAGGGAGGCGGGGAGAGAGCACACGTCAGGAGGAACAGAGGCCCTTCTCCTCAAAAACAATGTGAAAGCTAAAGTACAAACGTTATCCCCCCCCCCCACTTTTTTACTAAACTGTTCACAGAACCTCATCTGCAAGAAGCTTTGGAGCCTGTGACAACATCCTGTCACCGTGCAAGACCCCCATGGTTGACACTGTCACACCCGCTAGTCACAGCTGCACGGGGCATCCTTGGGGTGATTCTCCGAGCTGAGCGCTCAGAACCACAGGAGGCACCCATTTCATCACGAGGCAATTCTAGAAAGTTCTAAGAGCGACAGAAACATTCTGCCTCTACCGTTTCTGCCTCTCGGCTTGAGCAAGGCGCTCTGGGGCACGCACATCTGCTCCTTCTAAAGCCCCCCCAGCAGGCCAGAGCCTGGGGCCTCCAGAGAGCCCACCACCCCGGCAGTCATCCTCCAGGTGGCCTCCCAGGTGCTGGTGCCCAGAGTCGGCAGCTCAGTGCAGTTCCCAGGGCCCATCAATGCAGCATGTGGATGGAACAGACTTCCTCTTCGGGCTACCAGCCCCCAACACAGACAAGGGCACTATTTTTTTAAACAGTTGGCTTATGTTCAAATTATCAATGACTTCCCCCCCCCCCACCCGCCACACACAATTTTTTCTTTCCCTTTCAATTGGGAACTATCTTCTCTGAACCTAGACATAAGACTATATTTAGCCATGTTATTAGACTGCAAAAAAAGCACTGCAGACCCTAACACCCAACACTTTCCTCTGCCGTCTATAGTTTTATACAAGTTAGTAGTGAAAACGTTAAAAATGCATACTGCTAGATTACCCCCATCCGTGCTGACACAAGGGCCCATTCCTATCAACACTGCCTGGGTATTTCTCAGCCCTTTTAAACCTATTTCTACTCCCTTTTCTCAATCACAAAAATATCAAGAATGACTTTATCAAATGCCTTATTGAAGTCAAGATAAGCTGGGTATGTCACGTACCACTAAATTCACCAGTCTGTAATCTGAACTGGAAAGGAAGTGATTTTATAAAACGATTAAGTAGCTCACTTTTGGTATCACTTTGTTAAATAACCCTTCTTTACCTGAAGGTACAGAAGTTCTACACACACACACACACACACACACACACACACACACACACGTAACACAAAGTTTCTTTGTTTTTAGGTTCCACATAACATCCAAGTTCAGAAAGCATAGTTCAGGTATACTGATCTCAAACAGAGATCGAGAAAACATCCAGTTTATTGGACTAATATAGACTACTACCTTTAATATTTTAGGGAAAAAAGAAAAATTCAACTTCAGGAAAGAGTTTTAAATATTACTAGAGTACTTCATTAGGCAAACCCTGAAATAAGGGATATTTATAACCACTCTAAATATTCTAAACACATATTTTGGGGTGTTTCCGCTGTCTACAGTTACCTTGAATTGAGGTCTTAGAGAAGTAGGAGGAGAACGGTGTCATGGATCCAGAAAATAATTTTGGAAGTGCAAATATGCATTTACTCGTGTATTGTGGTGGCAGACGTGAGAATGAAGAAAGCACTAAGGGTGGGGACACTCAGCGAAGGGCGAGAGCTAAGACCATGAGCGACTAGAGGCTGAGTCGGGCGGCAATGGCAGCTGAGATCCCAACCACCCCATCTGTGTGCAAGACACCAAGTTCTCACCATCCTTACTCCACTGATTCCTCACAGCAACCCTAGCAGGTAAACACCCATCATCTCTTTCTACGGGGTAAAGAGCTTTGAAGCTCACGAAGCAGCCAGCGGCCAGCATCTCCAAACCCATGTGCACCCGGCCCTGAAGCCCACGCGTGCTCACAACCATTGGGTTCACTTGGGACAGTACAGAGAATGTTTACAGATATTTTCCTCAAAACAATTACAATACAAAAGCTTGGGGCTTTAGAGGGGTGCACCTCGGTTCTCTGGGCAACCACCTAAGGGAATGCCTCATGGCCGACGGCTAGAACCCCCCGAGGAGGACTTTGTCAGCAGCAAGCCCTTTAGCCTACAAAGCACAAGCACATCCATTAAATCTTAATAAGCACAAGGACAGTTAAGGTTTTAGATCTCACCTGGTATGTAAGTTATTCCTAGTATGCTAAGTTTTTAGGAATGGGCATAACTCTTTTTGGCCATGAAGGGTACTGGGTAATTCCTATAAGAAGTCACCCCCGGAAGGGAAGGTCTGTCTACGAGAAGTGATGGGCCCCGCAGCTCCCCCTCACTCACCAGCCAGGTAGGCGGACAGATGCTGGCGAGGACAGCACCCACACGTGCCCTGTGCAGATGGTGCGTACGGGGGGAAGCTGGGGACATTCCACTGACACACAAAACAAACCCGATCACGCGTCATTTTAAGCGTGATGCAGTTCTGTGTTGTTTGGTCAACTCAACCCTGCACTTTCAGAGTTTCATTTTAAAACCCCAGGTTATCAGAACTAAAAGAGAAGAGGAACTTCTTGATGAGCCCTATACTTTCATCAAAATTAAGATTCTTGGGAAACAAATTCATGAAACTACACCTAACAGACCCTTAAACTGCTCCCAATAGCACCTTATAGAATAGGAAAAACAGTAGCCCCAAGCATCTAAATCCCAAACACTGGGTCAAATTACAGACAGACAAGATTTCCTGTCTGATCTGAATGACGATGGCAATGAAGCCCTCTATTTTACACAGCAGTGGTGTTTAAATATACTACTTTTCTACGTTATGAAAACATAGCCTTGTAAAGACTCTTTAAAGTTCAAGTTGAGTTTCAAGTAATCACTTTGCAGCAGCTCTAGGAGAATTATTGTTCCTCCTGATTAAAAGTGCCTATTTTTTTTAAAAAAAAGTAGTAAAATGGAAACTACGCCTTAGAGAATTGTATTCCTCAAGGCCACTTACTGCTTGTTTCCAGGCTTTTGTTAAAGGACAGAATGTGTTGAATTCTTCTAAACTGGCAGGGGATCAAGCACAACACTACATAATGAGGTAGCCGAGAACAGCGTCTTTCCTATAAACACGAAGAACAAGGGAATACGCGCATGTGTAATTCTCATCCAATTAAACAGGAAACATGATAAAGCAAACTGTGAACCAAATTCCTCGGTTTAACTTGAAAAAATTTAACCCAAGGTTCTAAGGTACAACTTGTGTGTAATTGATGAGTGAGAGGGATAAAAATAAGGTACTTAAAAAGCTGTACTGATATGCTAAAAATAAAGTTCTAACAAATATAATTCACCAACCAGAAAGAAAGATGAACCCACAGCCACTCGGGATTTGAAGTGGCCATTCATTTACTTGGGTCACAGGAAGTGGCTAAGCTTTCTCCGCGTCATCTTACGCAATGTGTACCCAGACTTCGTGGGCTGTCACCCCCTCCTACCTGCACCTTCTCTAGTTCAGATCACAGTGATTTAAGAGTCTACAACAACTTTGTTGGGCCATGAAGACGTCAATATCAAAAATTATAATTAGCCTAAATTTCAGGTGAGTAGCAATTTTAAAAGATGAGTTTTTATCTCAACATGAAAAAGAGAAGGCAACAGACATTTCTCACTAGATCATTATGCAACGTTATTAGCTATTTGATCTCATAAGAAAGGGAAGGAGTTTAAAAATCCATTCGTTTAGAGAACTTCAATGATAGAATTGAAAAGAACTAACCTTCCTAAGCAGTATGCACCAGTCCAAAGAATATAGAGCTACATCTGAGCTTCTCACACGTCACATACTGCAGAGACCAAGTCGAGATATGTTTAAAATTAAAATAATAGAATTACCTCTGAAACAAAATCAAAAAATTTAGAATTTTTACTAGCTGGTTTGCCCAAAAATAGAGGAAGTCTCCAGTTCAAGACCAAGAGGACTCCGCTGCCAGCAGGCAGGATTAACTCACCTAAGTTCACACTCCCCTCAAATGTGGGCAAGTGGGGCATTCCTCACCCTTGTACCATAAACTTCTATCAACCAGCTCTAGGGAATACTTCAGGGATTACTAGAAAGCTAGCAAAATGCTTCCCTCAACATTCTAAGACACAGTATCTTTTCCCTTACTGATTAGAGGTGGTAAGAAAGGGAAGGATAAATGAAGCTTCAGCTTTTAAAAGTAGAAACAGCTTCTCTCTCAAACACAAACGCTTATGACTTCTGTTCTTACAACTTTAGTAAATTCTTAAATTTCCCACAGCTAAATGACAAAGAAAACCAAAGATCTTTTAGTTTATATTTGTGCAACTTGCAAAGGATACGTTTGGGGGTTTAAGTTATACCATAAATGATTATCATGTGATTAAAAATACTTGTATGCCTAAAAAATTAAGTGATATTCTAATACACTGAACAGTGAAACTGGTAATCCAAAGACCAGATTCCACTTTTTGGCTTCTACTCACATCTGAAGCGGGGAATGAAGCTGTATCTACTGGGCCTCAAAGGCTGCTTTCTGTCCAATGGAGAGCACTGCACCCATCACAGAGATGTGAGGATCAAAGCAGTACGTTCTGGAAAAGATTTTGAGCCCCATAGAAAAAGCAGTGAACAAAACCCAACATTAGATGCCGTAAACATTATTGGGTGTGCTGAGTACAGGGTCTCAAAAATCCTCCAGAACATATGGAGACCACAGAGCTGTGCGTCACATATAAGTCAGGCACTTTGCGTTTTTTATTCTGTACTGGTTTCCCACTCTGTATTATGAGGCCGGCCTATCTGTGTGCAAAGTTTCTCACTTAAAAGTAAGTCCCTTTCAGTCCTGTGTAGAACGTCACCTGGATCACAAGGACACTGTATTCGTTGGTCATTTATTGACTACCTACCGTGTGCCAAGCACTAGGATTAGCAGAACACTAAAGTAGGGTTCCTGCCCACAAGGAGTTTAGTCTAGAGGGAGGGCAGGATTTCATCTGCCTCACTGTGAAGCTCCCCAGAAACCCAAGCAGAATTCTGAGTAGGTGCTCAATCAACACTGTTGATTAAACCCAGGGCGGGCTTTTCTGTGCCGGTTGGAGTCTCTTCTCTCACAGCTCCAGGGGCAGCCACTGAACCAGAGCAGCCTCACCCTTCCCTTCCCTTCCACTGGGTGCTCTGTACGGGGGTTCCAGCACCTTCAAAACTGATGTGGTGAAAGTGCCGCCTCATTCTTTCCCCGGATAATCACGTGGCTTCACCTGATCACAGGCAGCCTCCTCTTGAATCAAGAAAGCCAACATTCCGGAAGGTAATACCGCAGTGTTTGTAATGCTCCTTGGAAAACTTTTGGAGATCCCTGGTTTGGTGCAACGAAGCAGGAACACACCAAACGGAACCCCAAAGGACCTAAGCAGCTAACACATTTCTCTAAAAACCTAACTTGCTACCCTGAGTAACTGCAGCGCCACAGCAAAGGAGCCCTGTCTTTACCACATCAATATAAAGGATGTATCTCCCAGGCATTGCCTAGGGGACTCCTCACTCATAAATGACAAAATGGCACTTCCACAGCATCACCGAAGAAAGCGCCGTCATTAAAGTGGTCGTGCAGGATAACAGAACACTTCAAGGCAGGCAACATGCCGTCCAGCATCCCCCAGATACTCTCTTCTGCTGGTTGCACAGTTTGAAAAAAGCCTACTGTCAGCTATCAACTCCTCATAGCAGTAAAAGACACGAGGAATTTAGAAATTTCTTAGGCCAGATCTTTATAACATACCAACTATGAGTTGGTAAACACTAACACTGTTTTTAATATGCTAAAGAAAAGAAATGCAAATGCCAAGTAAAACTTACTACAAACTACAAATACGTCAATATATACACTCAACATGAGTTAACACAGTAGTATAAACCGAAGGACCACAGGCTCAAGAATTTATCTGAAGCACCAGGAGACAATAATATATGTAGTATGGAACGACAATTCCAAAGCTAAACATATACAAACAGACTTAGCTAGTCACATCACACACATACACACACTCACACACACACTCTCTCTCACACTTTTACTCTCACAGGATATAAGCACTATCACAAAAAAATTTAAAACTTCATTTTAAATTAAACACTTAAATCTTTGAAAAAAAATCTGTATTTGGATGTGTTAAACAAAGAAACAAACAAACCTACTTTAGACCGTAGCCTAGAAGAAATACTTTAAATTACTCTAAGCTGAGACAACTTTCCTTTTGTTGGTGGATAATGAAAATAAATTGCACTTCCCCCAAAGATACTGTATTTAAAATTTTAAGACCTATCTTTCGCTGCCAATTCCAATATACACCTGATAAAAGTGCCTAATGGAAAAAGAAGTATCAAAAATTTACCAAGAAAGGGTATTTCAAGGCATAAATGGATGGTTAAAACACAAACCTGTGTGAAATTAGTTAAAAATTTTTTCACGATACTAAAGTAACTGTAATTTACAAAAAAGTCATGATTAATTTTGGAATATAATAAAATTAAATACATGCCTACATTTCAATGTAATATTTTTATATTATTATATAGTAAAATAACAGTTTGGCACTTAGCAGCTTTTCTTGTTTATTGCATCCCATATTATGCAGCAAATTTAATTTTAAAAAAGTTACCTAATTTCTGCAGCTACAGTGTCAATGAACTAAATTAAAAAAAACAAAAAAAACCTACTTTTATAAAATGAATTGACCAAGTCATGCAGGCACTGCTAATACTGCAACAGGGACCCATTCACTCCTAAACAATGAACCGTCTCCTTGGAGAGGCCTGGCGTAGCCTGGGAAGAACTTTAAATTTCAGAAATTAAAGAAAAGAGAATTGCTGACTGTCATGGCTTTAATAGGACATCAGTTACCACTTTAACATACCTCAGCTGTGGCTTCTGAAGGCCAAGGTTCTGTTCTGTATGGGACATTTTATCAAAGAAAATCCACTTTTTCAGAAATTTATTTCCTCTAAAACTAACATCTAGTTGTACAAGGAAAGTTTTCTTTCTTTGCAGTGGCCATGCAGTTTGCTTTGATTAGAAGACACCCAAGGTATCCTGGGGAAAGCATGCAGACAACTGCTGACTGGTACACGGTACAAAGCAAAGAGGCTGGCTTTGACTTACGCGTCAAATCTGACTGTTATGTGAATGGCCGGCAAATCTGGCCCAGTGCCTCTGATAGAGAGGAGGAAAACCCTGTACCTCCTTTTACCCATGTCTCTGCCAGGATGGAGAGTTAATGCGCACACACAACATTCTTTAGAATTCCCACAGACAAGGCTGCTCAGTGACTTTTCTAGCACTGGATTGACTTCTACTGTTCCTGGGTGGGAAAAGACAAGTGATGTTTCATATGCATGGGTAAAACATACAGACATTCCAGGTAGGAAGTTTCTAGGAGAAATTCCTATTCTCAAATTTATAACCAAAGGATACACTTATACATTTATTAATCATTAAGACTAAATGCTGCTTCTTATAGCCATATACTAAGGGGGGGGGAAGCTGTAGAAAACAATTAGAAATGAAGAGCTCTATATTAAATTGATTAGAAATCTGATATTGCATAAATTCAAATGATGAAGTCATCAAGCACTTTGAACTCCTTGGTTTCACACTAAGGTGGTATAATTCGAATGGAAAACAAAATATCTTACAAGGTAAGTACCACTAATGACAGACTTTTTCCCCTTTGAGGAGTGGGGTTGAGTGGGTCGACATGGGAGTGAGAGGGAGGGAAGGAGGAAAGGATTAATTTGCTCTACAGGAACAGAATGAAATTAAGTTGAGGTAGTTTATTCTACCAGCCAACCTTTACTTGTAATGTAATTTGTCTGAAACTCGTACTAGTGAACGGCATTGAGAAAATTCTGCTACAAAGACTAGATTCTTAACGTGGATTTGCATTCCAAGACACGTTTTCAAATCCTAGACAGTAGTAAACAAGACTCTGTGTGCTTTCAGACAGATTACTTTTAAAAGTTTTTGATCCCTATATATTTCCTCTGGACTTTTTTTTTTTTTTTTTTTTGGTCATAGCAGACCTTTATTATTTGTCCGGCTCAGGTCCTTCTTTTACAAAATCTCCTACTCACTAATATCCTTATATTTATAAAACAGTTCTGGTTAGTTGGAAAGGAAGACTGGCACTGCATGAGATCCTTCGCAACCCCAGAAATGACGGCATGACACATCTTCATCTGAATTAACACAGAAGTCAGCAACTTCCTTTAAATTCATGGGAGGGCTGCCACCTGACTCCTTAATTTATTGACTCCTTTGGATTACTAAGATAGAATGTCATAAAAGAGAAATTTTATCTTAGTTTCAATTCATCATAATTTAGTTTAAAAAAGATTCTTAGGACAGAGAACTAGTAGTAAGTGGAGACTAACTGGCATTGAGTCCAATCTAACATTTTAGGCACAAACCTTAAATTGTTGGGCAGAGTTAGGCATAATATCTCCTTCCAAGTGCAGTGGAAAAGCAACCCCGGTATGTTTGGATATGTTGATATATGCATGTTTGCTCGTTTGTTAACCAAAGCCAGGTATTCGAACAGAGCGGTCAGGCAGACGTGAGTTCCCCGCGGGGAACATGCACCTTGGTGCTATAACTTCCTGATTTTACATGACACGGATTCCCACTTCCCTTTTCCTCTGACGCTGACTAGCCCGGTTGGTCTAGGGACACATCTCCTGGAGGAACTGACTCCTCCTCGTTTTTTTTCAGCAGTTACGTGTTCTCCCGAACAAGAGCTGGAAGCCCAGGCTTCTAAGCGTTAGAAAACCACTCGTGTTACCGCACAGAGGCCGGCGCAGAGCAAGGGTCGCCTGCCATCTCTGTCCCCTCGCAGAGCGCCGCGTCCCGGCGCGCTTGGTCAGGAGCTCCGCTTCCGCGCCGCGGCCCCGTCAAGGTGAGTGAACGCGGATGCGGAACAAGCCCTGCTGAAGCTGCAGGCGGAAAAGCTTGCAATTCGCAATACGTAAGGCTGCACACCCGGTGCGGCGGAGGTCGGAGGGGAGGAGGGGCTTGGTGTGGTGCCAGGTTCCCGTGCTCCTTTTGAACTCGCGCACGTAGTCGTAATTGGTACCTGCGCCGTGAGAATAAGCAGAGGTGACACACCGTGCCTCGGAATCACCGGGAAACGGTTCCGACAAGATCACTGTAACATTCTGACCTGTATCAAGATCTCCGATGACATAGATACTGGCTCCTATGGGGACAGCTCCGTACACAAAAGAGGAACTGGCGGGGATGCATAAATTCTGGTCATTAAGATAGATCCACCTGAGAACAAACAGAGGGACAGAATGAAGGAGGTCAAAGGGTGTCCACGACATCTCAGCAGACTGAGATGACAAAACTCTGAGCCACCTACAGTACAAGGCACGACACCGACACCCCTCTTCTGCGGACACACTCATTTCCTTCCTGTCACTGAAGACTTAGTTGTGTCTGTTCCAGAACGTCGCACATAATGCATCATAGAGTGCACTATCCAGTCCGCTTCCTTCACTCAGCACAGTGTGAAGGAGGTTCATCCATGCTGTGGCTTCATCGTTATCTCATTTCTTGTCATCTTAAGCAGGATCCCATTACATGGTACAGCAGAATTTGTTACCCATTCACCTGTTCAGGTTCATCTGGGCAGCCTCCAGTGTCTGGCTATTGTGAGTGAAGCTATTTTGGACTTGAGAGGGCAAAGCTCTTTTGTGGGCTTACGTTATGGGATTGCTTGGTTATACGGTTAAAGGTGTATTTCCTTTGATAGGAAAACACCACACTGTTTCCCAAGGTGTTGTGCCATTTTGCATTCCAATGAGCAACATGTGAAAACTCCAACTGCCCGGCATTACTGCCAGCTCGGGTACCGTCGGTCTTTGTCATTGTAGCCATATGAGTGGTGTGCTTTTCCCTGAAGACCAAGGGTGCTAAGCATCTCTGCATGTGCTTACTGGACACTTTATGTATCTACTTTTGTGAAATTTCTGCTCAAAGATCTGCTCATTTTTCAAATTGGCTTTTCTGTCTTCTTATTAAATTTTAAGATTCTTTTTATTTCATGGATACAAGTCCTTTGTTGGATACGTGTATCACAAACCTTTTCCCCAGCATGTAGACTGTCTTTTCATTATCTTAATGGGGACTTTGAGAACAGAGATTTTTAATTTTGATGAATTCCAGTTTATCATTTTTTTCTTTTTATAGTTCATGCTTTCTATGTCCTCCTAGGAAATCTTTGCCTACTCCAAGGTTGCAAAGGTTTTTTAAATTAAAATTTCTGGAAATTTTATTGTTTCAGTTTTTACACTTAGGTCTTATGATACATTTCAAGTTAACTTTTGTGTATGATATGAGGTATAAGAGTCAAGTCCTTTTTCTCCCCCATACGGATACCTAGGTGTTCCAGCACCACTTGCTGAAAAGACATTTCTGTCCCCACTAAATTGCTTGGTACTTCTGTTGAAAATCAATTTAACAGCCACTAAAAGGAGCCACGACTCCATGAAGAAGTGGCTGACTCCACAGGAGAGGCCGAAAATTCAAGATGAGCCTGGATCATCTTGCGCTGCCACACAGGAAGAGCTTAAAACAGGATGAGTTGTGTCAGAAGGACACTGGAGCTGATATGCAGTAGCTCCCAATGGCCACGGTGGGAACAACTGGAGCAACACAATGAATAATGATAGTCCTGGACAGATAACTCACAGAATAAATATCCGTAAGTCCATACTGATAAAAACAAATGACTGAATACATTAAAAAAAAATTAGGGAGAAGGGGCAGGTCTTCTTTACAGAATTCCAGCTGACAAAGGTAGAAGGAATGAGGGAAGCAGAAAAATCACCATTAGGCAAAGAGCACAGTGATAACTACTGCAAGGCCAGTCCACCAATGATGCTAAATTAGTGGTGAAAGTTTAAGGAGAAACAGTATACTCCCATATTCTCAAATTCTCTCTTCCAAGATACTCATTAATTACAAAGGGAGAAGTAGTGACTTTACAATGGGGAAACCCAAAAGATGCCACCTTAACCAAGTCGTCAAGATTAGCATCACCAGTAACGAGACATTATCGACATCATGCTCCCCCTGACGCCGGGCAGAGAAGGGCCCAGGAGCACTTCTGTGGGATTCCCGGCCCAAACGCGCAACCTCAGCCTCATCGCGAGACGTCATGAGACAAACCCACATGAAGAGATATCCTAGTAAAAAACTGACCAATAACCTTCAAGGGTGTCAAGGTCATGAAGGACGAGGAAAGACTGAGGAACCGTCACAGATTAAAGGAGACCGAAGAAACTCAACAACTGAAAGCCATGTGAGGTCCTGGATCGGATCCCGGAGCAGCGAGGAAAAGATATTAGTGGGCAAGCTGGTGAAATTTGAATAAAGTCTGTAGTTTACTTAATAATACTGTACCTATGTGAGTATCCTGGTTTTGATATCTGTACTACGGTATGTAAGATGTTAACATTAGGAGAAGCTGGGTGAAGCTGGGAGAAGCTTTTGGGAACTCTTACTATTTTTGCCACTTTTCTACAAGTCTAAAATTATTCCAAAATAAAAGGGTTTTTTTGCTTTAAAACAAAAACAAATGACTCTGCTATGTAATAATATTTACTTAAGGTAGTCTGACCAAACAATTTCCCTTTAATAGCTAAAGGCATAGCCAGGTCAGAGCAGACCTCAGTCAGATCTTGGAAATGTATCTAAACCCTTCAGAACTACCAGTGTCTGGGCCTCCACTCACCATCAGAGCACGAAGATGCCCTGGCACCGTTCCCGTGTGTCTAACTCTGCCATCAAGTGTCCAAGAAGCCACTGGCTAAGGTCTACGGCATCTTGATGTTAAATACAAATGTAAAATTATTTCACTAAGAACAGCACTCTTATTTCAATGAGCACTCTTCCCAGACTGTTATATAAAGTAGTAGCTTCCATATTTTTAATCCCAAGAAACCCAGAAGCAGAATGATTTGCCCAAGATCATGGAACCACTCAGAAGCAAAGCTGCTGTAAGCTGTCATCCCCCTGAGTACCTTTACCTAACATCCGATTCCTCGAACATCTAAAAGTTGACTGGGATCAAGCAGTTTGCTGGGACTGGGAGTTCAGTTTGGCCCCTGCCTCCGAGTTGCCTCTAATAAATAGGAAAAGGGAAACATCTAAGAGCTCTCAATGCAAAGTGAAAACGGGGACCCGAACAGGCCTTTGAAAAAAAAGTTGGAAAAATGTCAAATACAACAACTGGTTTGTTCATATTTTATGTCTTCAAGGCTAAATAAACATAAATAACTAAACCTCGACATTTCAATTCTTCCCAGGTCCTGAATCAAACAAAGCCGATGAGTACCCCCCTGCCCTGTCTGCAGCTGAGCCACTCCCAGGATGACCCTGTTGGAGAGGCATACAACCCTTCCAGCAAGTCCACCAACAGGGCCGCAGGCACGCCCACGAGGCAGCTGGTACTTCTTCTGAACTAAGACATACGCGACTAGATCATCTACCGAAAGAACGCGTCAGAATACAAGGGCATTCCTCAGTAATTCTGTAGAGTTGAGAATTCAACATAATTCCTCCCTGGAATAAATCCACAAAGCTGAAGACATTGGTCTATGTGGACTGTCTACCAAATTTGGTCCAAAGCAGATCAGTGATTCAGAGTTCCTGGGTTTCAGAAAAACAATCCTGTGTGATCTATTTTATATAATGCTGAGGCTTCAAAGTACATAAAATATGAGAATTTAATTGGATCATATATTTAGCTGCTGCTTTTAAAAATGGTATAAATGGCATGTACTTCTGCATTTCTTTCTCTACCATTTTTCACCTCGTTGACCTTGGATGACTGAGCTAACCCAGTCTCTCTTTCGTCATTTGTAAGTTGGGGACGCCATCACCAAGCTCAGGTGTCTGCTGTGAGGATGACATGGAACAGCCAATGTAAAGTACTTTGCACAGTGTCTAGTACATAGCAGGCATCGTGAAGTAGCAGTAATTTTTGTAATGGACAAGGCAATATTATGCCTTTATTACACTGTTCTCAAACGTGGGCTCCTCGGGACTTGCAGGCTACAATGATGTGTCCTCTGGTAACTCAGAATTAAGAATCCCCCCTCCCTCAAAGGAAACTTTAAAATGGGGCAAGCTTCAGAGAGAGCAGAGAGGGAGGGGTAAGACAGGCAAGGAGAGAAGGTGGGAAGGAGAGAAGGAGGGGAGAGGGAGGGGAGAGTGAGGGGAGAGTGAGGGGAGGGGGAGGGGAGGGGGAGGGGAGGGGGAGGAGAGAGGGAGGGGAGAGGGAGGGGAGAGGGAGGGGAGAGGGAGGGGAGGGGGAGGGGAGGGGGAGGGGAGGGGAGGGGAGGAGAGAGGGAGGGGAGAGGGAGGGGAGAGGGAGGGGAGAGGGAGGGGAGAGGGAGCTTCAGCGAGGGCTCGGCTGAGCCTCCCACAGAGAAGCAGCTACAAACTCTAGACAAAATACAAAAGACAGACTGCCTGAGGGCTCTGGAGACCGAGCAGAAGCAGGCAGATTTGGGAAAGAAGTTGAAAGCTGAACAAGCACCCACATGGAATGAGTTTCCAGTTCCTTGGTAGCTCCGTCTGAAGGCAGCCTGGGGCTGGCAGCTCTGGGGAACAAAAGCCCTAGAGAAAACCCTGCGGTCTTTCTGGCCACCGGAATCAGGGGAGAGCATCTTGGGGCAGCAAGGATCACTGAAGTGTGCGGGGGTCTCAGAAAGATGGAAGGTACAGAACTAAACTGACGGACATCCACCCGAGTCACGTCTGACTGACACTGGAGCCACGAATGCTTGCACCTGAGGCTCCGTGAGTCTAACCAAGTCTACTGTCTGCTAAATGCCCGGAGCAAGTCTCTGAAGCAACAGCAAGAGACCTCGGGGCCTCAACAATGTCATGTTCGCAACGCCCCGGACACAATCCAGAATTACTCAACAGAAGAGCCAGAAAAATGAAAACCCCTTTGCAAGGAAATAAACAATCAACAGACGCCAACTCTGAGATGACTCAGATGCTGGGATTATCTGCCAGACAGGGACCTGCACGCAGCTACCATAACGATGCTCAGTGAGGGAAAGGAAAACACGCTTATGATAAAAAGATAGGAGAAATTAAAAAAATCTAATATGCTACCTGAAGAAGCTAGAAAAGGAAGAACAAAATAAACCCGAAGTAAGTAAAAGGAAGGAAATAATATAGACAAGGGGAGAAACCAATGCAACAGAAAACACAGTGGAGAAAATGAACATGGATGCGTAGCTGGTTCTTTGAGAAGATAAGGAGAAGATAAGCGCAGCACAGAGGGCGCTGGCGGGACCGCAAGGCTGGGGAGAGGAAAGGGCTTCTTCCCTGGTGTCGGTGGCCTTTTCCTTCCTCCATCTGCTCTGCCGCCTCCTGTGTGCCGGGGGACCAGAGTGGCTCTCCCTCAGGGTGGTCCTTTGCCAGCCAGCAGGCAGCTTCCACGCACCAGCTCTGGCCCTGGCACCCCAGGGCTCTGCCACGTCTGGGGCCACTGCACACCCTCCTCCACGGAGGTAAACCCAGCCTTGCGGGGCAGGGAGGGCTCTTCCCAGTTTGCTCCTTCCTGGGGCACTTTCCCTCGGCCCTAAAGGCTGTAGTCGCGCTTCCTTCATCGGCTGTTTCTGCATTCTCTCACCTGTTAGCAGCTAACTATCTTCCTAGTTAATAATTACGTACATTAAAGCTCCCCTGTAGATGACGAGGTGGTTTCTGTCTCCGGGCTGGACCGTGACTGAAGCGGATTTGGTTAGGAGCAGCGTTCATCTCCCATCCTCCTGCTCACGTGTCTTACAAAGGCATCTGTAGTATGTGCTACTTCCTAAGCCTCAGACCCAAACAGCATAACGTGGTCAACGGGGCAGACCAATACAGTACGGCACACCAAGGTGATCAAAATCTCTGGGGCTAATAATATACTGCACACGGCAAAACTGACACAGTCCTGAGGCAACACTGTACAGGGGTACCGCTGGTCCTGCCAGGTACAAGAACAGCTGCTGGTGGTCACTGAAGACTGGTGTGAAGAGAAGGCATCAGCTAAGGCAGCAGCGGCACCAAGGCCAGGGACTGTGCTGCATAAAGACCCCACCCGCGGGACTGAGTCTGTGATCAGCTTAATCACCTGCTTAAGTTTATGAAAGCTCACGGTTATTTTCCAAAATCCACTTGACTTTTCTACGTTTTCTAAGTGAATTAAGTGGGGATATGATACGTAGCACGACTCTTGCATTTTCAAGTCTTTGACGGTGGCACAAATGTCTGCACATTCCTCAGGATGCAGTACTGCTTCTGGTTTTCTATCTCGGCAGGGAAGGAAAGTTCCAGTGACTTCCACTTAACCCTTGCTACCATAATGGTCCCTTACCCACAAGTCAGAGAACCACAGGGGATTCAGCCAGTGGTCAAAGATGTCTGTCCAAGTATACATTCAGGCATCAAAAGATGAAACTGACAGATGTAGGCTTCAAAGAATAGTTGACATGATTTACCTATAATATAAAAATGAGAGAGGGAGGGCATCTCGGCTGAGCAAATGCACAGAGACAATAAAACACAGGATGGCTATAAGAAGTGAGCTGGAGTACAGAACATGTGAAAAGGAGAAAGCGAAAAAGGCTCAACATTTTTCTCAACCTCAGATCGTGGAGGGCCCCGAGTAGGAGGCTAAATACTATTATCTTTACTTGGTAAGCAATGGGGAAACAGGAAGAATTTCCATCACAATGAAATGACCAATGTCAGATTAATCTTTCAAAAGCACAAGTAGGTGAAACGTATTAGAGACACTGGTTAGAAGACTTTGCACATATAAAAGAGTGAGCTCACTGGAGTCAGGGCAGAAAAATAAAGGGGGGGGGATGTGTGAAAAATACTACAGAGTTTAAAAAAAAAAAGAAAAAAGAAAAAACTTGGCAACTCATGAGATGTGAAGTGTAAGAGAGAATCAAAGATGACCTTATTTTGAATATGGACCACTGGGAGGATGGTAGTACGAGTAAAAGAACAGGGATACAAGGAACAGAAATAGAGGTACTGTGTTTCTGGATATATGAAGTTGTTGCCATGACTTGGTAGAAATAATGGCAATTTTTTTTTGCTTTCCTTCACATAGTTTTGTTTTTAGTCAGAAACACAGAAAATAGTAAGATATGGCATTTTTCCAGGAAAGTTTTAACCTAAAAATAGGGAACAAAGACAGGAAAGACAAGAGATTACTTAAAAACAGTAAATGGTCTCCAATCTAATGCAGGTTGTTCATCTGGCAACAGTTTCCAGAGTATGCACATATCACACACTTGGAAACATCTGATCTTTAAAGAAATAAACTACTTATAGATTTTTTTTCCTTCTATAGATATTTATGGGAAAGCCTATATTTTTAAGGCAATATTGTGTGGTGGCTGAAAATGTGGACTCTGGGGCCTGAGTTCAAATTCCAGCTCTGCCACCTGCTACCTGTGTGTTTTGGGGCACATTACTTAACCTCTCTGTGTTTTGGTTTCCTCGTATGCAAGATAGGAATAAAAAGAGCAACTATATCTCAGAGGGTTGTTTTGAAGATTAGATGAGTTAATACACGGCACTTAGTGTTATATGCATGTTTAGTGTTATCTAAACAAGAATCCTATATATCAACAGAAGTTAAGCTTTCTTCATTCTGTTTGTGAACCAACACTGGAAAGCCTGAATATAAGCAAACTAAAGATAATACAAATTTTATCTGGAAATGCTTTTAAACAGCAAGGAAGAAGCAATACTCACGTTTAACAATTATGAACTGAAAGCAAGTAATATACTCATATCTGAAGCTTCTCAACTATATTAATATGAGACAACCTGATAGAAATCTAAAGGTTCTAATAATTGCTAGCATATCAAGGGCAGATAAAAAACTTTACAGCCAGATTTAAGTCCTACACAATCAAAATAGGGACAGAAAATGGTAAAACCATAAGCAACCCTGATTACTTCAGCAAGCGAGTTTATAGCTCTCTAGCTCACACTGTCCAAACAGTAATTCAGTCATTATGACAAAGGCTTATAACAATATTTTATCAGAAACCAAACGTACTGACCACTGCTTGTTAATGAGGTTGGGCACACTGTTTTGGGATTCATTTGGGCAAGAAATTAATAAACTACTTCATACCTTGAACAGTCAGCCCTTGCAGTAACATATTATGGAAGAGAAGTGTAGCAAAGTCCTTGAAATTCTGCCCCCCACCGCTACCAGAGCAAGCATTCTCAAACTGCTCTCACACGTTGTCTAGTAAATTTTCCTAAGACTGTTTGCTCCCTGTAATTGAAGGAAAAAGGGGGGGAAAAGGCTATGCAAATATCCTAACTTTAAAATACACTAATAGTTAGGTAACATTTATACATATTTCTAAAATCTTGGCGACCGCTCATTGTTTGCCCTTATCTAAAATAATAAGAACTTGAACATTATATTCTGGCGCCCCCTTCTGGTAACACAGTTGAAATGCTATCACAAGATTAACTTCAGCAGGGCAGTTTCCCTGTAGGATTTGAACATATTACTGCAATAACAATACTGTTTGGTGGCTACAACAATATAACGTGTCAGAGGAGGGAAGTGAGGGGGTTGGAAGGATGCTGCCTACTTTACAAGACATATGGCAGCCTGTCAGATGTTTTAAGAATCTCTGACACCACGTTTACTGAGTGTCTGACACTGGCCAGGTATGATGCCAGAAGCTAGGACCCAAAGCTGAGCTGGAACTTGTCCTGAAGGAGCTTCCGTTACCTCTATCACATCCAAGAGAGAGATGTATAGGATCCCAGACTGAGGAGCCTGACTCAGACTGCGAGGTGTGAGAAGGCTTTCTCTGGGCAGTGATGATTAAGCAGAGTTTTGGAAGAGGCCAAATTAACTGGATAAACATGGGAAGGGAAATATTAGGCAAAGAGAATAGTACAAAAGCACAGACCTTTCTCACAGCTTACCCTTCCCCCTCCCCATATCCTCAAGTCCATTCTCTAGTAGGTCTGTGTCTTTATTCCTGTCTTGTCCCTAGGTTCTTCATGACCTTTTTTTTTTCTTAGATTCCATATATATGCATTAGCATACGGTATTTGTTTTTCTCTTTCTGACTTACTTCACTCTGTATGACAGACTCTAGGCAAAGTGAGAGAGTGGCATGGACATATGTACACTACCAAACGTAAAACAGATAGCTAGTGGGAAGCAGCCGCATAGCACAGGGAGATCAGCTCGGTGCTTTGTGACCACCTAGAGGGGTGGGATAGGGAGGGTGGGAGGGAGGGAGACACAAGAGGGAAGAGATATGGGAACATATGTATATGTATATGTATAACTGATTCACTTTGTTATAAAGCAGAAACTAACACACCACTGTAAAGCAATTATACTCCAATAAAGATGTTAAAAAAAAAAAAAGCACAGAGCTGAGACAATCATACCATGTTTTGGAGGAAAAAAGTCACTCAGTGGGACTCAAGTGACGCATCTGGGTTGAACAGTGGCAGAAACAGTAGACATAGGCCAAATCACAAAAGGCCATATCTGCTAAGTTAAGGAGTTTAAACTTTCTCCTAAAAGCTATCAGAAGTGTCAAGGTCTGATCTACATTTCAGAAACATTCTTCTATGGCTTTCCTATGAGTTACCAAGATTTCCGAAGTCACTGAATAAATATCTACTATGCATTAGACATAAATAGATAAATTCAATGAAATAATTTGAAAACAAAACTAAACAAAGCAAAACATGCCTTTGAAAGCATAAAGAAAAAGTTGCAAAAGCCGCATGAAACCATTCATAAATACCTTTTAAACTCATCGTGGTAGAATTCCGACTTGCAGGTTACCATCTCGCCCCCCTGGATGTCCTCACGACTTCTGACTCCCCCAAATACATACAGTTCCATGGCGACTCCACAGGCTACAGCTCCAAACCTGAAAGGCCACACAGGGCATACTAGGTATTAGATTTACAACTCATGACCCGATTCCATAATTCCTCTTACGCTTGTTTTAGCTCTGCGCCATTCAACGTTTCACAAATACATGGGTCTTCCTTTTTCAGGAAATGGCTTATTAATTTAATGTTATATCAACCAAATGCCAAGTCAAATAAAAGATTAGCTGGAAAGAAGGGAAAAACAAAAGCCAGGTAAAGGGGGCTCTGCACAGTCCTTATCCAAGTTCTCTCACCTTCTCTCTTTCAGTGGACAGATAGCGGTCCACTGCTGGGTCCGTGTGTCATAACATTCCACAGACTCGAAGAGTTTTCCATATGATCCTCCACCCATGGCATAGATTTTCTTTTTCATAGCTGCATAGCAGCCAATCTGAAAGGAGAAAGCAACAGTGGGGGAGGGAACATTTATTATTAAAGTTGGGCGAGTAAATACCAGCTTGGCTAGAGAGCACTGGCAAATATCTGGAAAAGGATCTGACTTCTAATAGTAAGACTATGTATGGTGCCTTCCCATATTACAACAGAGGCTTTTAAAAATGAGAAGAGCAAGGTAATACACACACTGTTAATCCTCAGAAAAGGATTAACTCCATCTAATACTATTCCGCTAAGTGAGTAAATAATCCTAACTTTTAAAGAGGCTTCCCAGGCTCTCTGTTCTCACCACTATTTCAAGAGTCCCAGATGTGGACTCCTTGGAGCAAGACATCATTCAATTCCTGCCCCAAGTAAGTCAGTCGAAAGGGCACAGACGGTGAGAGATCATATTAGGAGTAAATCCCGGTACCCACGGTGTAAAATACCTAGGGCGCTGGACAAGGCTTTGGCCTGATGATGAAACTCCAGCCTCCACCAGGGAAAAGAAATACAGACTAAGCTGTAAACAGCTAACATGAGCCATTTGTTTTCATCCTACTCAGCAATGGCAGTTCTCTACCTATGGATTAATGTTTCTCCCCAGTCCTGCACAATGATTAAGAAAACAGGTTTGGGAGACCTGGTTCCTTCCTAGGCTAGTGCAATCACAAAGCATTTATCAGGTGTGGGCCTTGGACACAGCAGCACTGCCCAGAGCCCACTGCCAAGGTAAACGCTCTCACACACCGTTTCCTAGCTTGGTGTGTGGCTGGTAATAGTGAAGGCAAGCTACCCACAAAGACAGAATTCTATCATGTTAATTCTTTTAACACTATCAATTGTGTTAAAAGGCATACGTAGGAAATGAAGAAACATAACTTTAAAATCCAATTTGTGAATTAGTTATCACAAGATATCGTTCTCACCTTTCTAACCATGGTTAAAGCGGGTTGCTTTGTCCAGGTTTTAGAATAAATATCATAACATTCCATGGAAATTAGCTCTTTTTCACCATCTTCTCCTCCTAAAACGTACAGCATCCCATCTATCTCCACAATTCCAAAGTTATGTCTTGCCTGAAAAGACATCAAAGATCTTTGTAGACAAAAGGCCAACTATCAGATTGAAAGCTGATATTCATACATTTAATAAATATTACAGATATTATTATATTCCAGAGTTCCAGCAAAGAAATACCAGGCTCAAAACCATCTCTCTCAAATATTTCTGATTTCCCTAGCAGCTCACTCTTCTATCACAATAGACCGAGAACCCAAGTCCAGGAATTTCCCGGAACGAGGGAACTACACACGTGGTGAATTCACTGGCAGAATCCTTACTTTTTACTCACAACAGCTCACGATGAGAAAGAGAACTACTACCGTGTGGCTCTGTAAAATGATCTTTGTACAGCAGTGGGCAGCAAGTGGTTCCCAGCTGACGTGTGAAGTCAAGTAAGATCCACGTCAACAGCACTGCCTGCGGCTGGAGAGGTGGGGGTGGGAGGGCGAGAGGCCCGGGCTAAGGCTGCCTGGAGCAACAGAACCTGATGTGTTTCACACGCATCCACTCACAGCACTTCCTGGGCGCCCAGCCCCACTCCAGCGCTGAAGGGAGAGCGCTGACCACACAGACGAAATGCGCTGCCATCATCAAAAAGCTCGTGCGAACCATTGAGAAAGATCTAGTGTGTGAGGAGGTTCTACGTGGTATGAAGAGAAGGAAAGCAGGGGAGGGGGCAGGAGAGCTGAGAGGCCGGGGGAGGCCTCGCTGAGAAGGAGCCACATGGACAAACACTGAAGGAAGCAAGCGGCGAGCCACGTGGGTACCTGGCAAAGGTCCCAAAGCAAGTGCACTCCTAGGAGGCTTCAGAAGGAGGAGCGAGGGAAGGCACAGGGAGCAGAGCCGGGAGGGGGGCACGAGCGTGCCAGGCAGGGGGGCTTGGCGAGGCTGCTGCCTCTTTCCTTATACTCAAACGCAAAGCAAACAAAAGTGCTAAAGGGAAAAAAGAAACATCAGACAAATTACAAAAGCAGTATTTTACCTCGTTCATTGGTGGCAGTGCGGTCCATGTGTTTGCATCTGGGTCATACTTTTCTCCTGAGCTCAGGGTCTGCTTATTTTCGTCTTGGCCCCCAAATACAAACAAAAATCCTTCTGCAAAAAATCAAAGAAGACACGCAAGGAAGTTGAAATGTAAGTTTTCAACACCTATCTCTAGTCAAATACAAATGCCGTAAGGGCAGAGATAGGATGTGGAGATACCTTCTCTGACAACAACGGGTTCGAGATCTTACCAAGCCTGGGTGACAGAGCCAAATCTGTGAGTCACTCTGACCATTTCACTTGCCTCGGGATCTCTGAGTGGATTCCCACTACCCTGCACCTTAAGAGGAAAGCTGACACCACCCACCCGGTCAGCAAGTGACTTTGAGTTATCTCAGTTCATCTGTTCTGTTCCCCAGACTCTATTTAAAATAGTCTTCTTAAAGGAGAAGAAGCCAACAAGACACTATGGTAAAAGGGAAGGGAAATGTGGGCCCTAGAGAGGTTACCATGCATGGAAACCATTTTGCTCTGAGGGCGTTTAGCAATCTGGGAAAAATGCAACCTTTCTCTTAATGGCTTTGAGGGGATGAAGAAGATAGAAATCTAAATCCCAGGCCCACAGACGGCGTGGCTTCTGGCAGGAAAGCCTCGCTGAAGTTCTAACCATCAGGATGAAGGCCAACCAGAATTAGAAGCCAGATTTAAATCTCCTTGCCTATCTAGGAAATCTCAAAATTGGAATTCGATTTACAGTAATTACAAATTAGTAGTGTTTTCAGGCAACTGGCAGAAAAAAACACAAAAGTTCTATGGAAGAAAGTATGTTTATCTAAGTTTTAGATTCTAACATTCTAAGATTTTAAAACATCACATTATCCCTACAAATAATTATTATTATTATTTTTTTTTGCGGTACGCGGGCCTCTCACTGTTGTGGCCTCTCCCGTTGCGGAGCACAGGCTCCAGACGTGCAGGCTCAGCGGCCATGGTTCACGGGCCCAGGCTCACGCTCCACGGCATGTGGGTTCCTCCCAGACCGGGGCACAAACCCATGTCCCCTGCATCGGCAGGCGGACTCTCAACCACTGCGCCACCAGGGAAGCCCCCTACAAATAATTTTTAATAAAACAATCTTTGGCACTCAGCCAAAGATACTCAGGTGTACAAAGAAACCAGACTCTATTAAGAAGAAACAGCAGAAGCAGACAATAGGGAGTAGTTTTGCAAAGACTCCAAATTTCAAATATTGGAGTAATCAGAAAGACAATAAAACAACAATGCTCACTATGTTTTAAAAAAGACAAATGTGAAGGTAACTCTAGAAGAAGGGACAAGAGAAGTGACATAGTAGATTTGAAAAAAAATTACAGAGAATTTCTAGGGAAAAAAAGATAAAAACAGGTTAAATAAAAAATTCAATGGATGGATTTAATGGCAGATCCATCACAGTTAAAGAGAGAATTCATTAAGTGCAAGATAAATCAAAAGAAATCACAGAGCAACATGGAGAAGCAAAAAGATGAAAAAGAAAACAAAAAGAAGGTAGAAGGCAGGGGCTGGAGTAGAAAGGTCTAGCCATGTTTGATCTGACTTCCAAAAGCAGAGAGACAGAGGAGAAGGAGCAAGGATGACATATGAAGACATAACAAACAAGAAGTTTCCAGATTTGATGAAAGGCCAAGCTACAGAGTCAAGATGCCCAACAGTCTCCAAATATGGTAAAATTTCAAATAAAATGTTGCCTAAGCACACTACAGTGAAATGGCAGAAAAATCAAGACAAAAAGAAAATCTTAAATACAGCCCTGAGAAAAGGCAGAACTTTAGATCTGACAACTGACTTAACAACAGGAATGACAGAAGTCAGTGGAAAAACATCTTCAATAATAGATGCCAACCTAAAATTCTATACCCAGCAAAAATATCCTTTAAGGATGAAGGCAAAATAATGACATCTTTAGACAAACAAATCTAAGAGTTTGCTACCACTAGACCCACATTAAAGGAAATTCAAAAGGATGAACTTCAGAGAGAAGGAAAATGGTCCTAGATGGAAAGTTTGAGGAGTAAGAGGGAAAAACAAAGAAAGTGGTAAATATGTGGATAAATCTAAATGAACACTATCTACAGATATGTGTATAAAACAGATAAACATATATATGTAAATAGTTACTTATAAATAACTATGTGTTTTAATACTGTAAGACTATGGAATATGAAAAATAAGAGTATAAATGTACTATTTATACTACTAGACTTTGTTAACAGTACAGGCTGTGGATTCAAAAGTGACCTTCAGGGGACTTCCCTGGTGGAGCAGTGGTTAAGACTCCACACTCCCAATGCAGGGGGCCCGGGTTCGATCCCTGGTCAGGGAACTAGATCTCACATGTGTGCCACGACTAAGGAGCTGGCGAGCGGCAACTAAGGAGCCTGTGAGCAGCAACCAAGAAACCTACCTGCCACAACTAAGACCCAACGTAAGCAAATAAATAAATAAGTAAATGTTAAAAACCAAACCAAACATAGAGTGACCTTCAAAGGAATGTAGACATAGAATGTAACTTCTAACCTGGTAGAGAGGGAAAAAACCGAATGACAAAAAAGTCAATCAATTTTTTGAAAAAAGGCAAGAAAAGAAGAAACACAGAATGAGCTGGACAAATAGGAACTACTCAGTCATTTCACAACTTCAATGAATACAACTGGGCACAATTCCTCTCCTCATTGTTTCAAGTTTCTGAAACAACCACCTCTCTAGGAAATCTGAAAATCAGTGATATAGGAACCTTTGTGGTAGGTGTGCATGTGTGAAAATTATGCACATGTATACACATTATGGTAGGACAACTTAAGGACGCTAATTTTAAGAAGGAACAGAGAAATCAGACCCACATCCTGTTGCCTACACCACTCCATCCACCTGATTATCATTGACAAAAACTTCAATAATTGTGGAACCTACGATTCCATTTCTATTCCATAGCTTTAGGTATATCTAAAATATGGTACAGTGTGGCATAGCTTAAAACTTTCAAGGTAATGTTTGTGGGCAAGCAGAGACTATAAACGAAGAACTGCTAACAATAGTTAGAATGAAGTGAAATGGCACTTGCAGGATGAAGCCAGCAAGGCAAATCCAAGGTGAAGAGAAAGGCAGCAAGGACAGCCTTCCCCATCACCTCCTGGAGAGAAAGCTTTGAATAACGTTCCAAACTTGTAAACGTCAACCGAAACATACTTCCTGTCATAAAACAACTTTAAGCCAGAGCTAAGTTAAGCAGTATTTTCTCAAGTTTCATCTGAAATGCCTGCTTTTGTGTGACGCTCTTATTTTGGATATAATTACATGTGGCGATTCTACACTGCACAACTTTCCAAGGTGAGAGGCTATCACGGCTCAAAGAAGTCCTGCCCTCAGGTGTGATCATCCAGCTAACGGGTGGTAAGAGTCACTGAGTTTTGCTCTTCTATCAGTTAAGTCATCCAATAAAATGCTCCTCAAGTGACGTCTTAAAAACAGCTACGTATTTAAGATTTTGGAACGATGAGGACTGACGGAAGACACTCTTCTTACCATAGTCTTGGAAGCTAGAGCCACCCTGAAAAAGTCACCACAGAGGGATAATAAAATTATTTCTTTAAAAGGTTTCGAGTCATTCTGCACAACTCTGAAATGACATTACTTGATCCTGTGTTTAGGTAAACTTGGTGACAGCACGGTACCTGCTGAGAGGACTCCGTGGTTGATTCTCGGCATGCTTAAAGGGGCCAGTTCAATCCACAGCTGCCGATTAGGGTCATAAAGGGGGCACATACATCGCATCGCTGCTGTTGGCTTCCGCGAACTAAGGCGAGAGAGAACTGATTAGTAGATAGTATGTTTTATGTACTTCTGCTTATAATAACTAGGACTAGTTTTACTACGCTAAAGAATGTTTCAGACATTTAAAAAAATCATTGCTATTAGGCTTTAGATACTGAAAAGTGTTATACATTTCTGTTTACGTGGAAATCTCTCTTCCCTTACACCACCACCCATCAAACCGCTCACAGCCACGCTTACACTCTTTCCTCTCCGCCGACGGTCACAATGCACTCCGAGTAGCCCCGGGGCTTGAAGCTGGCGAGCATGGCCTCACCCTGCTGCGGCTGGCTGAGAGGGATGTTGCTGCACTCTTTGACAATCTCTCGGACTAACGGCTCATTCAGCATCTGCTCCCGTAAATAGCTCGAGTCCAACCCTGAAACCCACAGCGCTGACATGACATCCTTCATGTGGACCTGGAGGGCAGAAAGCACGGGGAGGAAAAATGGAGAATACGTTGTACATTTAGAAGATACGTTTTCCCACTCCTGGAAGACTAAAATTATTGACAGTCAGATTATCAACAGGCAAGTGGTAAGGGTCAGTACTGCGTGAATGTGTTTACGGCCCCTTTTCTTTCTACTTCCCTTGGCCTTGATAAATAAAAGTTTAACTTAAAAAAAACCATCACTTCAGATTTATATTTGATGTATCACTGCGAAGTTTTAAGCAGCTTTCTTTAATGCCCTACAGGGTTCCCACAGCAACAGGAAAACTTAGAAGAACCCTGCTATGATTTGCCTTATTTCACATGCTTGGATGTGCTGTGAGTTACATCACATTTATAGAAACGTCATATACAGGAAGAGCTTGATACAATATGGTCAACTAGATAATGAACATGTGTCAAAATTAACGTTACAAGAAAAATCTGAAAAAGCCAAATTTCAAAAAAAAAATCCTGAGTACTATATAATCATTTCTTCAGTAATTACTGTTAAAAATTATCTAACATGTATAATGTGAATGATATACTTTTTAAAAAAATATTCATGCATTTTACTTGTTTATTTTCCTTATTTATTTATTTATTTTCTGGCTGCGTCGGGTCTTATTTGCAGCACATGGGCTCTTTGTTGAGGCATGAGGGATCTTTTCATTACGGTATGCAGTCTGCTAGGGTTTCTCTCTAGTTGCGGCATGTGGGCTTCTCTCCAGTTGTGGCGTGAGGGTTTTTTCTCTGTAGTTTGTGGCACACGGGCTCTCTCATTGAGGCACGCGAGCTCACTACTTGTGGTGTGCGGACTTAGTTGCCCCGCGGCATGTGGGATCATAGTTCTCCGACCAGGGATCGAACCCACGTCCCCTGCAGTGGAAGGCAGATTCTTTACCACTGGACCACCAGGGAAGTCCCTGAGTGATATACTTTTCATACTCAATCATCAGATTTGAACCAACTGACTATAGCACTCTACGTACATAAGGTGACTAGTTTTTCTGGGCTTTGAAATTGTCATTTTAAGGTACACTCTTTTATACCCTGAGTAATAAAAGCCAACAGTCCTTACAGCACCAAGTTCAGATTAACCACAGGATGAGGAACTGCCTCTTGTTTCCCAGCAGCCGTTCCATCTTATATGCCCTCGTCACTTTAAGGCAAGAAGAGGGTCAGAGAGAAGATACTTCAGTGGTGGCAGCAAGGTGGAAACTCTTCTATCCCCTTTCCCAATCTACCCCACCAATGGGGAAAACAGAACACTAACTGTACTAAGGAGCTGAAGCTACGAATGTGGTTTCTAAGTGGACATGCTCTTGGGCCTGCAGAATTTAAAAATTACAAGATAATCATTAAAATGTCAGCCAAGAGTTACTAAGAACAATTAACAATGCAGTTATGCATTCCGAAAGCCACTCTGAAGCCTAATATATTTCTTTATTTTGATATAGTAACTGGAGCTAGCCTCTAGTATATAAATAGTAGACTTAAAGCCTTGTGATTTAAAGGTGAAAGCTCCCTCCCCCAATGTATTAACAATGTGGATCTCAAGCCTGATATTCTCTAAGACCCTTCCTTCCTAGGCTGTCACTCCTAGAACCTTCCTATTTGGAACCTCATTGCCATGACAGCCCCGGAATGCTCTCCCACTCTCTCCTCCAGTGGTGTCAGTCACTCCAGGGAGAGCTCAGTGCCAGAATTCAGCCCTCTGCCAGAATTCCATTCTTTTCTCACCCCACTTCCTGCATCAGAGTCCCTGTAGGGTTAGCCCACCATCGCAGAGGGAAGGATGCTGAGAGCTAGGATGAGGAGTATAGGGTGCGTTTCTATACTCTCCAGCTTAGCTTGAAATCCCTTTCCCCTTAATAACAACATTCAAAGGATATCATGTGACTTGTAAGTATTACTATTTTCATTGCTATATGATGAGTTACATGGACTTTGGTAGACTGGTCTGAACAACAAACTGCTTTAGTGAGGCTATAGGAAGATGTTTTCCAGGTTATGGTTTAGATCACAACCGTGTCAGTTTTTCAAGTTGGAGGAGAAAAATAAAACATCTAGAATTTGGATTAAAAATAAACAAACAAATGAACAAATAAGTGAAAAGGCAAAGTCAGAGCACGCTATAAAGTACGGGTACCTTTCTTATTTCTGTATCATGTGCTATCCATCGGATGACTGCTTCAAATACATATCGTTCATTGCCAACGTTTAACTTCTCAAGAGAAATCACTTCTTTAAGCTTTTGAGGACTCAGTTCTAGGAATTCCTCTGTGCTGCTGACATCTCGGAAGTGAGTCTCCAGGTATTCTGTGGCCAGGTAATGGACGTGGTGCAGGCAGTAGTGGAGTGCAAAGTCTCGGATTCCGATGCAGTTCTCGGCGGCAATGCAGCCTTCTAAGAACTCACAGCAGAGGGTTTTAAGATCCGTCAGCAGGAGCAGGTCTGCTGCCTGCACAACATCTTGGATGGTATCTTCGCTCAGCCGGATCTGTAAGAATGATCATAGATAGTCTATGTTTGAATGTATATATTTAGAACGCAACCACTAATCTATCAGGCTGGACCATATGAAAGCTCCATTTGTAGAGGTCAAAGATGATTGAAAACTAGCAATTTCATACGGTTCAGCTTTGTTTTCAAGAATAGTCCGAGGGCACCAAGGCACCTGCGGACAACATAGGCAGCGCGTGGCTGATTAACTTTTCCCAGCTCTTCCCTTCCTTTACCGAGATGAACCACCAATATCCCTGCCAAGGTGAACTGTCCATGGGGCTCGCTTCTATACTTAGAGAAAAACCTCAAATGACTGAAATGCTTAGGAAATGGCAAGTTCCGCATTCTATGGCAAACTGAAGGCGATTTCTTTAAATGCTAGCACCTGAACTAATGAAAATCCTGCCTCCAAATACATTAAGTTCACTTCTTTGCCAAATGGTATGTGGAAGATACCACACGGACCCTTGAAGAGAGGGAGAGCCACACTGCCCAAGGGGCCTCATTCTGAACACCAAACATTGCACTTGGTGCAAAAGATACAATCTGGTCTCAAAGCTACTTTCTGGAATAAATCCCTAAGAAGATTTTTTTTTTTTTTTTTTTTTTTTTGCGGTATGCGGGCCTCTCACTGTTGTGGTCTCTCCCGTTGCGGAGCACAGGCTTCGGACGCACAGGCTCAGCGGCCATGGCTCACGGGCCCAGCCGCTCCGCGGCATGTGGGATCTTCCCGGACCAGGGCACGAACTCGTGTCCCCTGCATCGGCAGGAGGACTCTCAACCACTGCACCACCAGGGAAGCACAATTTTTTTTTTTTTTTAATCATTGTGAACATTTACTTCCCCTTAATTTTCTTCAATTTCTTGACTGATGCTTCTTCCTCCAACCCCTTCACAGTTTTTCTACGCAACAGTAAGGCAACATCAAGAAACAGGCCCCTAAAATACTGTCACAATCACGAACGGTCCAGACTCTCCGAAAGAATTTATTTATCCTCCATTAGGAAGCGTTAAGGAGAGATTTCACAGTGAAGTGCAGCAAGAAACATTTTACCACAATTTGCACATTCTGTACCATAGATAAATAAGGTTTCAAGTTTCCAATGCAAGCCTGAACATGAATACACTCCTCTAACTTGTTATAACTGCCACTGAACTGATTTTACAAGTTAGATAAGAGTTTGGACCTAAGCCTGGTTTTGTGATGCTAAAGAGCATTGCCAGTATTTTAAGGGCTGTCCCCAAATTGGTTTAAATTCATTTATTTTTAATAATCATACACATAACCTTATTTCCACACACCCACCACCCAGTGTTCAGAGAAAAGAGAAAGTGATAACATCATGAAATGAAATAAAAAAACTTCAAAGAGGATGACGATCACCGAGTTTGACTCTGGACAGAATGAACATATTTAGAGAAAGTAAGCAGTACACTCAGAATACTTATGTAGGAGACAGAGCCTTTACAAAAGGAAAATTAAAAGAAGAATGAGGAAGAAGGAATAAAGGAGAGAGCAGGACATGAGCCCTCAAAAGGAGTAAAGATAAAACGTACTCTTGCGCAATGAGATGTGAGGCACATGAACTTCTTCCTAATTCACACCCAAGATTATCCTTAAGAGTCCTCATGCTATACACTTGAAATCACACAAACAGGGGAGTAGTGGGGTGGAGGAGGGCAAAGAAAGGGAAAGGACCACTAGCCACTGATCACTTTCTTCCTTGGCTTTCACGAAATTCCCAGAAATATAAATGGGTACAGAGACTAAAGGGAAATCAGAAAGAAAGAATGTGGGGGAACAGGGATGTTGGTCCTCCTGAGGCAACAGGACGGAGGCATCATGAGTACGATGCACGTGCCTGTCCCTGGTGTGAATCTCGAAGTCTTTATTTCTACAAAATAATCCCCACCGCCCAAGGAGGCTCCCAAGTCCATGCTGTGGAGACAGAACGAGTTCCCCGATAGTGTGGGTACAAAGCAAGACTGGAATGAAGATTTAAAAAACAAAAAGACAGCAGTGAATGGAGCATCCCATGTTCCTCATGTCTCAGACTGGAAGGTGGAGCTCAGGACGGTAGAAACAAAACCTGGGATTTGGGTAAGATCTTACTTAGTCTGCTTTTCCTTCAAGGGCAGAGCCCCGGAAGAACACCCTTGGGTGCCATGTCCAGGAGGAGACCCAAGTCAAGCACACAGTGACAGAAGATGGAGATGGCGGTGTTGCTCAGTCACAGAGTGGATGAAGGAGACCCTCACCCTGAGCTTGAGGAGCCTCTACTCAGTCCTCCTTCCTCTGTGTCTCATCATACCTGCCCACTGAAGATGTAATCCAGGATCTCTCTCATAACCATTACCGATATCCCTTCAAGTTCAATCTTATAGGTTGATCCATCATCTTTTGGAGGATTATAGTTTAACTTTGTCCTAAGAAAGGGAAAAAACATGTAAAATTTCTATGAAAGAACAGAAATAGCTAGAAATATTTATGCACTAAATACTCTATAAAGTATATGATACGTATCCATATATGAATCACACCTAAAACATTTCGTTTGTTAACTTTAGAGCAACATATTTTTTATGACTTTTAACTACAAAGCATTTGTTCCAGGATTCAGAGTGCTACCTCTTAAAAAAAACAAACGAAACAGACAACCAAAGCACTAAGGTCCATGTGAGCAAGGATCTCTACTTCACCCTGGGAACCCTACGCCCTTTAGGCTTATTTTTTTCCCTGTATTTAATTATCCAATTATTTTCAGTAATGTAACAAGGACCCCACAAACCTACCACCCAAAACAAAAGCTAGGACCTTGACGATAACCTGCTTCTAACCAAATGGTCCTCGCCACCAATTCATTCCTCTGCTTCCCCATCTGAAGTAACTATTATCCTAAATCCCACCTATATTCAATTTTCTCTTGCTTTCTTTTTTATTTTTGTATCCATGAAATATATATAACCTATAACATATATAGATTTATTGATAATCAATGTATACATATAATTTTAAGTTTTTAATTTTATAAAAGTGTTTCATGCTGTCTGTAATCTTCTGGGGCTAACTTTTTTCATTTAATATTACATTGCTGAGTCATTCATCTTGCTGCATATCACACGCGTTCTTTTGCTCTTTCTGCTGTATAGTATGCCACGTTCCTGTTGATGAGCCCCTGGGCTGGGGCTCCAGGTGTTTGGTATTGTGAACAGTACTGCTATGACTATCCTTGTATATGTCTCCTTTTGTGATACGCAAAAGAATTTCTCTTGGGTGTATCCCTGGGAGTAGAATTAAGCTACTTTCTTCTCCAAAGTATGAGCTAATACTCAATTATTCTCCAAAGTAGCTGGAGCAGTTTTTAGCCTCATCTGGTATATGTAAGGGGATGTGTGGACCCACAAAGTCTATGACACTTATCTCTGTCCCACTTCCTAATCCTCCAATGCACGATCCAGTGAGCGAAGTATGGTCTCTGGTGGTGGTTGTGACCTGCCTTCCCCTCATTACCCAGGTGCTAAACAGCTCTTCAAAGGTCTGTAGCCCCGTGTTTCCTCTTCTGTGAAACACATGTCCAGTTGAAGTCTCTCTCTTTTTCATTCATTCATTCATTTATTTATGGCTGCGTTGGGTCTTGCTGCACGCGGGATTTCTCTAGTTGCAGCGAGCAGGGGCTATTCTTCGTTGCAGTGTGCAGGCTTCTCATCGTGGTGGCTTCTCTTGTTGCAGAGCAGGGGCTCTAGGTGCACGGGCTTCAGTAGTTGTGGCACAAGGGCTCAGTAGTTGTGGCTCGCGGACTCTAGAGTGCAGGCTCAGTAGTTGTGGTGCACAGGCTTAGTAGCTCCGCCGCATGTGGGATCTTCCCGGACCAGAGCTCGAACCCGTGTCCTCTGCATTGGCAAGCAGATTCTTAACCACTGTGCCACCAGGGAAGTCCCTCAAGTCTCATTTTTAATTGAGCTAATCACCCTCCTCATATTGAGGTGTAGGCGTTTTTTGTTATCTTCTTGATATCAAACCTTTGGCAGACTTGACACTTTTTTTTAAGGTGATGAACAATGTGAAGAATAATTTTTCACAGTCAACACTTTTTGTGCCTTGTTTAAGAACAGGTACTTTACCCAAGATCTAAAAGATATTCCTAATTTAGCAGCGAGGGAAGCTCAGACACAACCTAAGTTGCATTTAATTACCCCCCCAAGGCTCGGAATTGGTAGGATGAGGAAGCTGTGGAAGGAGGGGTGAAGGATGAGCTAGTTACAGAAGAAGAGACTGACAAAGTCTTAGGAAATAGGTGAGTTCCCAGATCCTTGCCCCACATAGATACACGACTCCTCTGCCCTGTTTAGTAAGGCTCCCCAGCTCCAGTGGAAGATAAGTGACGTGCTCTGGAGAGTGTGAGATGGAGCGGGCGTCTCTGGACAGGGGGGTAGCAGGCACATCTGAGGGTAGGTGCACTGCACCAAAAACTGAGAGAGTCAAGAGAGTATCTACATATTGAATGCTGAGATCAGCAGTCTTTTTTCTCAATTTTGCTCCTAAAATTACTGAAGGCCAGGCCTACATCCTCCAGGTGAGAACCTGATGACTCTTCTGGAGGATTTGATCAGCCCCAAAGGAAAGGTCTAAAGACATGGGCACAGATCTGCCTCAAGAAAATGACCCAGGTGGACCATGCAACAATGAAACCCACTGTCACTAAGCCAACCTATGGGCTCTGAGCTTCCCACGCACTGTGGGGAGCACTTCTGAAACTTCTTCACTTCACACCACACGGAAAAAATGTAATATGACCCTGGGGTAAACAGATGAGGCTGTGTGCAGGGCCAGGGGGATTCAGCCTCCCCAGATGCTGCCCTGCCACTTGGAGGGCTGACACCATCATTATCTTCACACATTATGACATCTTTTTGGGGGGGGCACGTGGGTTAAGAAACTCTGCTTTAGAGCCCCACTCTTAAAACTGAGCAACTCAATAGATGCCTAACAAAGAAGAAAGACAGAAACCAAAACCAGCAGAAAAAAAGTCAACTTGGAGGAAGTACAGATCTCACGCAAGATGAAAAGTCAAGGAAAAAAGAAAACCTCTCATTAACATTCCCAGAGAGAAAAAAGAGGATGTTGTGCTCGTGAAACAAGAATAGGATGCTCTAAAAGGGAACATTCAGAGAACAACAACAACAACATTTTAAAGACTACAAAAAAAAAATTTTTTTTTAATGTAATGTCAAGATTAAAATTTGTAGAAGTCATAGACTTGTAGACTTCAAATTGTAGAACTTGTAGACCTCAAGTCTGCCAAGAAAGCAAAAAAGACAAAGGTAGAAAATAGGAGAAACAAGGTAAGAAAACTGGAAGATCAGTCCGGAAGGTTGAACATCTGAAAAACAGGAATGCCCATGCCAAAAAATAAAAAATAAAAAAGAGAATATTATCAAGTAAATGCTCATAACAAGGGATAAAAGTACGCCTTTCCGAGGCATGTCATCATAATACTTCAGAATACTGGAAACAGAAAAATTCGTAAAAGCTTCCAGAAAGAAAAACAGGTTACACAGAAAGGAATGGGTATCAGAACGGCTTCGTACTTCCAAATGGAACTTTAATAGCAGTGTGGAAATGACTTCAAAATTCTGAAGGAAAATTATTTTCAACCTAGATTTTATAGCCAGCCAAACTACTCATCAAATATCAGGACAGAATAGACATTTTCAGCTATACAAACTCTCAAAATAATTGATCTTCCATGCAGCCCTTCTCAGAATGCTGTTGGAAAAAACTGCCCCAACAAAGAGGAAGATTCTGGACTAAAAAAAAGACATGATCCAACACAGAAAAGCAGGGAAAGGAATGGTGAAGAAAGACCCTAAGGTAACAGCTCTGCACCAGCAGAAGGAAAGCTGGTTCATTCTGGTACAGCAGGATGCCTAAGCAGGCCTTAGGAGGGCAAAACTGATGGAATATATAACATATGTTTTAGACAACTTTGTTTCCCCCCTATATTCTGTATCTGCTATTCCTACCTCTACAGTTTCTATAGAACTAATAATTTTACTCAAAAGGCATTTCTTTTCTGCTTGCTGCACCCTAGGTGTACCTATATGACTGACACTTTGACTAAAAGTGAAGAAAAAAACTTCAGTCAATTCTCAGTCAAGAGAGAAAAATAACGTAAGTAGTAAGAATAACACCTAAATCATTAATATTTGGCTCTGAAATCTATCGTATGCAGACATGTCCTCCAGGAATGTTTCACTCAGGATGTCATGACTATTTGTATTTCTTAGTCACCGTGCTGGTTATCAACATATTGCCTCTCAGCTTCAAGTCCACCCTTTTTGCATGCTCTGTGAAAATGGCTCTGAGCCTTTCCAACAGTTTTTCTGCGTTAACTGGTATGATGTTAAGCTTCTCAGTGGAGGGTGCTGGAAAGACACTGAAGGAGGAGAGAGTTTTTGCTGCCGGGCTCTGGTTCTGCAGCTGGATAGGCTCCCGCAGTGCACAGCTGCCAGCAGCACCCTGCAGCTTTCCCTGGAACTCCCAGAGGCAGTTTTGCAGTCAACTGTTTCTGGGGAGACACCTCCCTGTGAACAGCTTTCCCAGACACCTTAAAGGACAGATTTCTGGCACGTTCCAGAGGGCTGATTTCAAGCAAATTCCACCAGTGTGGCTTCTCTGCCATGAGGTGAGCTGTGGCTGTGTGCCGTCCAATAAAGTCTGGATCTCAGCCCTGGGTACACCAGCTATTCCTTTAATTTTTAGAGTTTACTTCTTAGTAGCCAATCCCTTATTACTCTAATCTCTTGCTGCAGTTAAAAATTCTTTACAGTAAACTCTCCTTGTTCAAATTACTATGTGGTTTCTTTCTCCTGACTAGATACAGACGAGTCTTGCACCTTTTTAAAGGCAGTAGCTCTAAAACGTGTTCAGATAGAGGGGCACCACCTAGAATTCAAGTTGTTCAAACAAGAGCTGGCTGTGCCTGCCCATGGGCTGTGGACAGTGCAGGAGGAGGGGGACCAGGCTGACGGGGAAAGGGGTTACAAAGAGACCGTGCAGTGTGTCCCCTTTTTATTTTTCAACCATGCGACTGGATTTTTTTTTAAAAGATGACTATACAGTCATCTCTTGATATCCTCGAGGGACTGATTCCAGGACCCACACGGATACCAAAGTCTGCAGATGCGCAAGTCCAGTAGTCCGCCCCCCGTATCCTCACCCACAGACTCAACCAACCATAGATCGTGTACAGCTGACCCTTGAAAAACATGGATTTGAACTGTATGGGTCAACTTATACGTGGATTTTTTTTTCCAATTAATCTGTGTATAAGTAAACCCGTGCAATATTGAAAAACATCTGTGCATATGTGGATCTGTGCAGTTCAAACCCATGTTGTTCATGGATCAACTGTACTATCTCATCTTTTCACAATGAAAAATGTTTCCTTTTAAAGAGTATGGTTTTCTTTCAGCAGATGGCAGGGTACAGACAATGGCTAAGAGGACAGAAAAAAAGACTCCTTTAAATATGAGCATTCATCATTTCAGATCCATAAAGTCTGACCCTTTTTAGAGCCCATGAAAAATGAATCACTGTTACTCTTGAAGTCTCTAAATGTCTTGAGGGTTAAATTATAAAACCTTATTTTGATTACGGTTTAAATTCAGATCCCAAGCTTCCCATCTTTTGGTCCCACTTCTGATCTCTCCCTCATGCCGTCTGCGCATGTCCAATTCCTGCCATCTTCTTAGGAGCTGTTCGAATGTCGGCCTGGCAGTGGCTCCCCTTCACCTGCCCTACCCCAGGCTCCACCTCCGCCCTCACTGCCCTGTGGGTGAAAAGAATTCCTCATGTTATCAATTTCCCCAGCACTTGATATTGTGGGATCATCAGGTCCTGTCTGTATGATGGTATTTATGTACAAAGCCCATTTCCTCTCTCCTTTATTAACCTCAAGTTCCTTGGGGTCAGAGTCCTCTTTATCACTATAACCCTACAATGTAGCCTGTCAGTTTACAAAGAATAGATGTTCAATAATGATTTGTAAAATAAGTTTTTGAATTAACAGCAGTCTTTAAATATCTGAAGAGCTGTCACAGGAGATGTTTTTCCTGCAGGATCTCAGGTACAGTGAAGCAGAGCTAGAATCAATACCAGGAAGAACTTCCTAATAGTTTCATGCATTCAATGTTGAAAGGTCTGAAGCACAGAGCTTCTCAAGCTTTCAGAAGGTCCGTGGTGGGAGCTGAGTTTCTGCATTGGTAACACTCTCAGTGACGCAGACCCCTCCAGACCTCTCTGAGTAGCAAGGGGTTAAGTGATGCTTCTCAAATTATCCATGTGTGTTTTTGTATTTCTAACCCATCTCAGATGAATCTTTTGTAAAATACGATAAAAATGTAATGGGGATGAAGTGTACAGCACGGTGCCTAGTTAATAATACTGTACTGAATACCTGAAAGTTGCTAAGAGAGATCTTAAAAGTTCTCACCATAAGAAAAAAAATTTTGTAACTACGTGTGGTGACAGATGTTAACTAGACTTATTGTGGTGACTCTTCTGTAATATACACAAATATTAAATCATTATGTTGTACACCCTGAAACTAATATAATGTTCTATGTCAATTATACCTTAATAAAAAATGAATGAGTTATTAAAAAACAAAATTTAAAAGACATAAAATACAGGCCCCAATTCTTTTTTTTTTTTTGCGGTACGCGGGCCTCTCACTGTTGTGGCCTCTCCCGTTGCAGAGCACAGGCTCTGGATGCGCAGGCTCAGCGGCCATGGCTCATGGGCCCAGCCGCTCCGCGGCATGTGGGATCTTCCCAGACCGGGGCACGAACCCACGTCCCCCTGCATCGGCAGGCGGACTCCCAATCACTGCGCCACCAGGGAAGCCCCCCAATTCTTTTTTACATTTTTTTTTTTTTTTTGGTTGCGCTGACCAGGGATTGAACCTGGGCCACGGCAATGAAAGCGCAGAGTCCCAACCACTGGACCGCCAGGGAATTCCTGTGGCCCCAACTCTTTTATCATTAGATTCAACGGACATAAAATTATTCTGTCAAACTGCTACAAGAGTTTCTAACTTTTACTCTCCGTGTGTACTTATATTATCATGGCCAGGTGACAATTCACAGACCATCACCAGCCTGCAGGTGACGTCTCAGGAGGCTGATATCCATCCGTCTGTCAGGAACATAGTGAAAGTTGGCCGTTAGCCCTTATCCGTCTTAGACACTAAGAGTCACTCAGACCTGCTGTGAAACTGTCTTGCTTCACAGCCTGCTGTCATTTGCAGTTACTTCCTTCTTTCACTTCTATTTTTTAAAATTTTTTATTCGAAGTATAGTCGATTTATAGTGATCCAATATTTTTATAGGACTTTTTTTTTTTTTGGCCTTGCCGTGGGGCATGCAGGATCTTAGATCCCTGACCAGGGATCTTACCCCCACTCCCTGCATTGGAAGCACGGAGTCGTAACCACTGGACCACAAGGGAAGTTCCCCCTTCTTTCATTGCCTGGATACTTGCCATCCCTTTCTCATTTACAAACCTGGACTTATTTTCCCTCTTCTTGTCTTCACTTCCCCCTCCCCCATTCCCCAATTAAATCTCTATATCCCTTCAGTTTTTGTTGCATTCTGTTTCACATTTCTTTCCTCCAGTAAATACCCTGATTTTCCCAATATCTACCAACACATTTTCTCTGTATTTTCCCTTTTTTAATCTAGAATTTTCTCACCTTGAACATCATTTCTATCTTCTCTGCCACATATAACTGAGAATTCAATGAACTGGACTGAATGAGTTAATGAATTAAAAAAAAAAAAAAAACTAAGCCAAAGGGTTAATAACCAATAGTTTTGTTTCTAAAGTTAGTCCATATATATCAGGAAGTAAATCAACTCTTCTGTTTCCTTTCTTATTTTAATTACAGTATAGTAGATATACAATGCTATATAAGTTCCAGGTATACAATATAGTGACTCACAATTTTTAAAGGTTATACTCCATTTATAATTATTATAGAATACTGGCTATATTCCCCGTGTTGTACAATATATCCTTGTAGCTTATTTTATGCATAACAGTTTGTACCTCTTAATCTCCTACCCTAATATTGCCCCTCTCCCTCTTCTTTTCTGTTTTGTATCTCCACCCCAAGAAGATATAGAGTCATATATAAATTTATTGGAAGTCACAAAATCCTTGTTTTTATTATTATTATGTGATGTCAATTTACAAACTCTCTCCTAGAAACTGCCGTAGACTTAAAACATCACTTTGAGAATTTCATAACACTCTTTGAAAAAACTAGAAATAATGGGGAGTATTGTAAGATTGGGCCTCCAGTGTTCAGATATAAATATCCATGCCTATCACATTCTTTCCCAGTTTTCTGTTTCTAGGGCAAAACATTCCCCCCCTCTGCCTCTGTTCTCTCATTTGTAAAAAGAAGAGGTTAAATAAGGTGATCTGAGGGCTTCCCCACCCCTGAGCACTTCTGGGCTAAACTGCTGAAACACACCAAAAAGTTAGGCGGAGACTCAGCTCTGGAGACACACATTCTGTTGAGTCCTAGAGGATAAAGTCCAGCCAACTCAATCAGTTTCATAGGATTTACAATATGCCTTCTGTGGGTGATGCAGTGCAAGTTCATTTTCCCTCCTATCACCTACCCTCTGGGCAAGCATTTATTTTCTGTTCTATTAAACTTAAACACAAGTGAAACAAAATCAGTTTTTCTTTCTCTTGACAACACTGGAAAGACGTTTTATAAGAAAAAAGCTGTTGGCTAATAAAGAAGCTGGCATGATTCAAAGTTTTACATCCATGAAAGAGGTCTACGACTTTTAAAACAGTGTAACAGAGCAAAGTCCTCTGCTGGTTGTATACTATCCTCTTCTAACTGGCTTCCCATTGCTGGAAAAGTCCGGTGTGTCTAAACGTCATAACAAACACCCCAGGTAATCAGTCCTGGTCCTCCTCCTCACGGGAGACGTTACTGAACGGGATCTGATATAACAGTGACACAGAAGACATCTAAGCGACTTTTCCTCCCCCGGGACGCAAAAGCTTGTCTCCAATAAAAGCAAGGAAACCTCCTCAAATAGGATGCAAGAGAATGTAATGCTCAAGGAGTCAAGCATTAGAGAAGCTCCAGGGAAATTCAGGGGCATTACTCACACGGTGTCAAATGATTCATGTCACCTCAACCTGGGTAGCTCTCAAGAGCAGAGGGGCGTGGGCTCAGCACTGCTCTGCCCACTGAGGCCCAACTAATGATGTCTGCTCCTGTGGGGAGCCTGTTTTACAAATGCCCCCTCCTCCTTTTTTTGTCTTCGTGAGCTCCTAAAAACCACACCAAAAAAGGATCTTTAGGGCAGAGGAATTTCAGGGCAGTGACACTAGTCAGTATGTTACTACGACGGTGGATACATGTCATTATGCATCTGTCCAAACCCACAAAATATACACCAAGAGTGAACCCCAACGTAAACTATGGACCCTGGGGGATGGTGTTATCAATGGAGCATCATCAGCTGTAACAAAGGCTCCCCTCTGGTGGGCGATGCTGAGCATGGGGGAAGCTACACATGTTCTGTTTGGGGTTTTTTTGACTATGTAAAAATACATATTTATTAAAATATATTTCTTTTTAAGTTCTCAAAGCTTCAGACCATCTTTCATCTAGCCCACGAGGTACTTGAGTGTAGACATTACAGTGGACAGCAGTGATTTTTCTCTCCGCGGGTCTATTCTTCCCTTTTCTTGAAAGTGAAAAGGTTCACATATCTGACGAGCCCCACCTAACTCTACTAGTGTAATGCGTTGGTTTGGCTGCTTACTGCATCTTCAGTCATTACCCCCTGTGGCTTACTCAGTATTTTAAATGGATGAGTCGTGTTTCCCTACCAGGTCATTATGGGAGAGCAGTAAGTAATAAATAAAGAACATCTGTATTGAATACTACTCAATGCAGTTCTTGGTTTTGCATAGAAGGAGGATCAGAATAAGAGGGGGGCATTAAGGACATGAAGAGCTCCCTGACACCTAAAGCCATTGAAGTATCATCTTCCTGCAGGCAGCGCTGTCTGATGGGAGAAGCTCACTCTATTTGGAGGATAGGTCAAAGCCTTGCTAACAGTCCTGCTTCTCTGCCTTTAGTCTGCTATCACTCTTCCCCCAAGAAAGGGAAACAGGTCCCAGCATATGCTGCCATCATCATGAAACCTGCCCCCCGGGTTCTGGTCTCTCCATCCACCCTCTGGTCACAGCAGCCTTCTTAAGGCACAGAAAGACTATGCCTGGGCCCTCTGCAGCCTGGCTGAGGAGCTGCAGTGGCCTCTGAACTCCAGGGAGCAAATGCTGGCTTCAGCTCAAAGTTTCCAGGAGCTGGGAATGCCATGAGAACAGCCAACAGAAGAAAAAGCTGGAAGTTCAATGTCTGGAAAGAGGGGCCCCAGCTCTCTCCAGCTCCCAGAGCCTGCACAGCTGTCACCAGCTAAGTCATGCTGAGATGTGGATAGGCTAGGTAGTAGCCCACACCTGAGCCCAGGACCATGCCAAAGAAAATCCAGGTGTTGTAGGACATGATAGCCAGCACCATGAAGTAGCCGATGACCACCTGAGCAACATGAAGTAGAGACTGGCCGAAGGGACACAAGAACCACCTGAGGTGGGTGCTGCTGACTGCAGGGGACTCTGAGCTTAAAGAATTCTGGTCTGTCTCTTCGATGAGCTGCTGGCTGGTGGAGATGGACAGGCTCATCAGGGCCTGGTGGAGCAGCCTGGCTTTGCCAACCTTGATGCCTTCATACAACACAGCCAGGAGCAAGACGACCAACACCGAAAGGGCCATGCCTGCAGGACTGTGGACACTCCAGAAATCAAAGAGAAGTGGAAGTAGGTAGGAGGTATATGGGGAACCTCTATCTTCCTCTCAATTTTGCTGTGAACCTTAAACTGCTCTAAAAAAGACAGTCTCTTTTTAAAATGTAATTTTTTAGTCCCAGTCAACTTTATGAAATATAAATGTGCAGGTAATATTTCCATCAACAGATGGCATCCTCTCATGACAAGGCCTGCTTTTTGGTGGATGGGAATGCAGGAACCCATCTATCTCCCAGTTCCTGCCACCTAAGAATTCCATCTACACAGGAGAAAAGCATTTACACAGATGTCTGACACGTGACCAGGTGTCCCAGAGGGAGGTCCAAGGAGATCCCGAGGCACACGGCAGGATATGAGCTGGGTGCCACCGGCCAACCTCTAGGTAAGCTCCCCTTGCACAGCACCTCAACCTACATAGGCTAACTAATCCTAGCAATGCTCCTCCCACAAGACCGAGCAAAGTCAGGGAGCAGTGAGCAGAGGAAACCACGAGAAAACACAGGCATGGTGCTGTGTGGCCCGTCTGGGAACTGCCACCAGCAGGACATTGGTTCACTCAGAGCAGGAGGTGCCAAAGAAAAAGTAGAAATGCGGACCAGAGCCGCAGTCCTCTATTATTCTAAGAATCAAACTTTATTATAAGAATAGCATTCTCATTAAGGTTCAAGACTGTTTCTTTCCCTTCATTATTTCCTTTAATTTCCTCTATTCATTTCTCTTTGCCTCCAATTCTTTTTTTTTTTTTTTTGCGGTACGCAGGCCTCTCACTGTTGCGGTCTCTCCCGTTGCGGAGCACAGGCTCTGGACGCGCAGTCTCAGCGGCCATGGCTCACGGGCCCAGCCACTCCGCGGCATGTGGGATCTTCCCGGACCGGGGCACGAACCCGCACCCCCTGCATCGGCAGGCGGACTCTCAACCACTGCGCCACCAGGGAAGCCCTGCCTCCAATTCTTTTTACCCAGAGGGATTATGGTTTTTACTTATTTACCATCAACACTGTTTTCCTCATACAGATCCTGGAATGACTCATACTTTTACTGGATTTTAAGAGTAGCTCTGCTTCCCAGAAGCTTCTGAAGAGCTTTTATAGAAAAGCAGGTCCTAGACCAATTATGTCAGGTCCAAGACAACGTATATTTTAAACGTTTCCCAGCTTATTCTGATGTATTCCCTCCTGCCTGGAATATTCTCTCCACCTCCCACTTCCTTGATTAGTGGAAGGAAGACTTAATCCTTCACTGACTTCAGGTCTCTACTCCAGGAACACCTCCAAAGAGCGGCCCAGGTACCTTGTTATCTAAAATAACAGCCCCTGGGCTTCCCTGGTGGCGCAGTGGTTAAGAATCTGCCTGCCAACGCAGGGGACACGGGTTCGAGTCCTGGTCTGGGAAGATCCCACATGCAGTGGAACAACTAAGCCCGTGCACCACAACTACTGAGCCTGCGCTCTAGAGCCCACGAGCCGCAACTACTGAGCCCACATGCCACAACCACTGAAGCCCGCACACCTAGAGCCCGTGCTCCACAACAAGAGAAGCCACCGCAATGAGAAGCCCCTGCACCACAACGAAGAGTAGCCCCCGCTCGCCGCGACTAAAGCCTGTGCGTAGCAACTAAGACCCAAAGCAGCCAAAAACCAATTTTAAAAATAGATAAATAAATTAATTAATTAAATAAAATAACATCCCCACTCCCCTCCCTGCTTTATTTTATTCCTAGAATTTACCACCGTCTAATAGAAGGCATTTGTTTAATGTTTACATCCATGAAAACAGGGACTTTGTTTTGTTCACTGCTCTACCTCCATACCCCATAAAGTGTCCAGTACTGAATGGGCACTTGAAAAATATCACGCACTTGATAACAGCACACAGCCAGGCGGGGGAACCAATGGATTTTAACGCTGCAATGATCAGTTACTGTTTCCATTTGGCTCCGAAACAAAATGAGCACAAGTGTTCAGAAGGGGCATCATTCACCAGCTAAGCATCTGTACGCTCCCCTGTACAGCATCCGCTGGTTGGTCTGCACTGCTTTCCCCCGGCATCTGAGCCAGGGTGTGCTGTAGTCAGCATTCAAGAATTGAATGTTCAAATGTTCCACTATCCAGAGGCCCCTGACGCAATCATCTGCCTTTGTGCTGAGGCCCGAATGTAAACTGGCTGTAGGGGAGGCCTGTCGTCTGTGAATGTGCCTAACTGCCTGGCGCTCTATCCTGCCCTGCTTCGCCGCCTTCCCCTCACCATAACTGGTGCACTGCATGGGAAATTAGGAGCTACAGAGTGATGGAGAAGTGCGAAGGTTAGGAAAGGTTTCCAGAAAAGGAAAGGCTTACTGTCCAGGTGTCAGCCCACCAAACCAGCCCCTGGTAATGAAGCCGAAGCAGGGCCACTTCACCATAGAGGATGCAGAGGCCACAGTCCTATCTGTCCCTGACCACCTCCCCGCTCCCTGATCACACAACACATGAGGATTCACAAAAATGTTTTCCATCTTCTTCCTCTTATCACATCATCCACTCTGAAGATGAAGTACAGCGTTTCATATTTAGATCTGCTCTGAGTAACCACATCCTACGACATCAATATCTGGAAGAGATACGAAAACACAAAGTATATGCCTTCCAGTCTTGTGATTTGAACAAAATAGAAATTTACCTCAGGGAAGGTGATGTTTTCTGAAAAGAGAACGTGGAAAGTGTGAATTACACCTCAAACAGGGACAGCTCAAGGAAACTGTGTAGACTGTGAGCCAGTGTTGGGGCGGGGGGTGGGGAGCGGACAGGGAGGGAGGGAGGGAGGTGGTATCCACGAAATATCACAGGGACAGTGGGTGTTCACGACCACGGGTGACATTAATTACTCCTGGCAGAAACGCAGCGATTGCCAGAGGGAAAGCTGTAAAGTGAGACCAAACCCATAAAAATGGTGACTCTGTTTTGCACAGCTAGTCCCTTCACTGCCCGGGCACAGCATTCAGCACTGGGCACGGATTTAGAAACTGGATCTCAACCAGCCGGTGGTCCCCACCCTTGAGGAACTGACCAACTGTCACTTCTAACCATGGTCTTCATGTTAGTAAAATGAAATGTTACCAGTCATTTCTAGGAATTTGGGTTTTAACCCCCTCATCTGAAGCCTCTAGATAAAGTACCCTTTACGTTCCACAATAAGTCTTTGTCCCGACCTGCTGAAAGCCTGTTCCTCCCTCTACTGTCCCCATCGTGGTAAACGGTACGATTTCCTACCCAGCTGCTTAAGCCTAAAATTTAGGAGCCCGACTAATACATACAGAAGGAATGATAGTTACAGAGCATAAGCGGATGCTAAAACTAGAAGGTTGATGGGGAATGCAATATTTACATAATCTCAAAGTCTCGCCCCATTAATTACATGTTAAGTACAAAGAGAAAAGGAGTGGATTAACCTGGCGGACATCGTCTCTAACCATGTGATCAAATCAACACTACTGATGTTGGGACAAGCTGCCAACACGGACCCCTGATCAATGCACCGAGGCGGGTGCAGCCTCGCTCATGTGCTGTTCTTGCCAAAAACGAGTAACCTCAATCGAATTGTAAAAAATCAAACAAACCCAAGTCGAGGGACCATGCAAAAGAATGTGGACTTCACCTTGAGGGAAATGGAGACACTCAGGAGGAGTTTCTTAAAAGTCTTTTCATTTTGAAATAATTTTAAACTCACAAAAAAGTTTTTAAGAATTGTAAGGTTCCTGTATACCCTTCATGAAGCATATCTACTGTTAATAAATCACACAGTCTTTACAAAATTTTTTTTTATTTTTAAAATAAAAAAAATTTTTAATTATAAAATTTTTATTAAAGTATAGTTGATTTACAATGCCGTATTAGCTTCAGGTATACAGCAAAGTGTTTCAGTTATATATACATCTATTTTTTTTCAGATTCTTTTCCCTTACATGTCATTGCAAAATATTGAGTAGAGTTCCCTGTGTACTACATTAGGTCCTTGCTGGTTATCTATTTTATATATAGTAGTGTGGATATGTTAATCCCAAACTCCTAATATATCCACCCTCCTTTCCCCTTTGGTAACCATAGGTTTGTTTTCTATGCCTGTGGGTCTATTTCTGTTTTGTAAATAAGTTCATTTGTATCTTTTTTTTTTTTTTAAGATTCTACATATAAGCAACATCATTTGATCTTTGTCTTTCTCTGGTTACTTCACTTGGTATGTAACCTATATAATCTTAGTACAATGATCAAAACTAAGAAATAAAGATTGGTCAGTACTATTCAATAAACTATAGACTTTATTCAAATTTAACCAGTTTTCCCCCTAATGTCCTTTCTCCATTCTGGGACCCAATCCAGGGTTCCAAACTGCATTTAGTTGTTGTGTCCCTAACCTGTGACAGTTCCTCAGTCTTTCTTCATCTTTAAAGACCTGACACTTTGGTGAGCACTGGTCAATTATTCTGTACAATGTCCCTGAACTTGGGTTTAATTTCTTATGATTAGACTGAGGCTGAGCATTTCTGGCAGGGATACTACCAAAGTGATGCTGTGCCCATCACATCAGGGAAAACATGATGTCAATATGCTATTAACCTTGGGCATGTTATTAACCATGTGTCAATGTGCTGACCTTGGCCACTTGGTTAGGTGCTGTTAGGTTTCTCCACTCTAAGATACTATTTTTCCCTTTGTAATTAATAAATATATCAGAAGAGGTAATGTGAGAATATGCAAATATCCTTTTTCTCTTCAAACTCTTGTCCACTAATTTTAGTCTCCATTATTACTGTGGTGTTCAATGGATGATTTCCTATTCTCTTATTCCGTCTTCTACATTTATTAATTGAAATTCTTCTGTAAGAAAGAACTGTTTCTTCTCCACCATTAATTTATTTATCCATCCAACCATTTATTCATCCATAGACACACAGGTATTTCTTTATTCTACGGATTATAATCCAATGTTGTTGGTATTCATTTTCTTGCTCAAATCATTCCAGCTTTGGCCGTCGGGACTTCTTTCAGGCCAAGTCTGTGCTCTTTCTAAAAGCCTCTATCTTCTTTTGAGCACCTCTTTACCTTACTTTCTGGCACAAATGCTCCAGGCACATAGTATATTCTTCCTGCCCCAGCGCCTGAATCAGCCACATCCCCAAAGACACTGGAGTTTCGAACATTATCTAATTACATTCTAGAAACATCACTCTGGTGGCAGCTCTGGGAGACTGATGAACCAGCAGAGATCCTGCCACAACTCAGGAATTATGGAAGCTAGAGCACGAGTGCCGGCGATGGTAACGAAGAGACAGCTTCCAGGAGGGTAACGGAGGGGGTGGCGCCCTGAGGACTCCCCCGTTTCTCCTGGAGAGTCTGGTAATGAAGGACAACCTGCCTGGGGGCAGAGGGAGCTGGACCTGACTGGGTGTGGGGTGGCCGCATAGCTGGCCGTCGGATGTCCAGGCCTGGGGCTCAGAAGAGAGGGGGCAGCAGCACCTTTGGTGCTGATTTGATGAGATTGTTGTGGGGAGAGTACAGCGAGAAGACAGAACCTTGTGCCACATCACGTTTAGAGACAGACGAGGAAAGAACCAGAAAAGGAGACTGTGGGGGAAATGGGACAAAGGTGTCACAGAGGCCTGGAGAGCCTGAGCATCAAGAAAATGTCCTAGAGTGATAAACACAGCAGACAGGTCAAGTGCGAGAAGCACTTAAAAGTTTGAACTTGAGTAAGTCAGAAAGAGAAAGACAAATACTATATGATATGACTTATATGTGGAATCTAAAATATGACACAAATGAACTTCTCTATGAAACAGAAACAGACTCACAGACATAGAGAACAGACTTGTGGCTGCCAAGGGGGAGGGGACTGGGGGAGAGATGGACTGGGAATTTGGGGTTAGCAGATGTTAGCTTTTATATATAGAATGAATAACAACAAGGTCCTACTGTACAGCACAGGGACTATACTTAATATCCTATGATAAACCATAACGGAAAAGAATATTTAAAAAAAGAATGTGTATATATATATATATATATATATATATATATGTGTATATATATATATATGTGTGTATATATATCCTATGTATCATATATCCTATGATATATCCTATATCATATATCCTATGATATTCCTATCCTATATACATATATCCTATCCTATATACATATATCCTATGTATCATATATCATATATCATATATCCTATACATATATCCTATCCTATATACATATATCCTATCCTATATACATATATCCTATGTATCATATATCCTATGATAAACCATAACGGAAAAGAATATTTAAAAAAAGAATGTATATATATGTATATATATATATACATATATATATATGTATATATATATGTGTGTATATATATGTGTGTATATATATATATATATAACTGAATCACTTTGCTGTATGGCAGAAATTAACACAAAATTGTAAATCAACTCTACTTCAATAAAAAAAAAGTTTTCACTTGATTTGGCCATTATATTTAGCAATTTTCGAAAGAACAGTTTTAATGGAGAAGTCACGAGCCTATGGGCAGAGTGAAGCAGGAGGTGAGACCAAGGACGAGATACACAGACTCTTCCTTCAAGAATCACTGGAGCAAAGTCAAGGAAATCGTGCACTTGTTAGAAGAGGATGCAGAGTATGTTTGCTTTTAACGGACGTATTCATTCAACATTTGCACATCTCCTAAATGCCGGTTGCTGGAAAGGACTTAACCATACTTTCATGCTCGGGAAAAGGAGCCAGAAAGGAAGGAAAAAAAAAATTTTTTTTTAAGGAGAAGGAAGAGGATACACAACAGACCATCCAAGAAGAAAGAGATGAATACGGGGGGGGGGGGGGGGGCGGAGGGGAGGGCAGGTGAGGGAGCCAGGGAGAATCAGCCTTGACTGCCAGCCTCTGCTCTCTGGAAGACCGGCATGCAAATCATAACCTGACATTTAAACTGCATTGAAGATGATCACCAGCGTTAGAGGTTTTATGTCCAAATTTTAAAAACTCAAATACTCTAGATCACGGTTGACACACTACAACCCACAGCCTGTTTTTGTATGGCCCTTGAGCTAAAAATGGTTTTTATGTTTTAAAAGGTTGTTGTTAAAAATAAGAACAAACAAAGAAGAGTATGTGACAGAGACCACATCTGGACTGGAAAGCCTAAAATATTTCTGACCCTTTAGAGAAAAAGTTTGCCAAACCCTGCTCTAAATATTTTTACCATGGCAAACATACAACATTTAGAAATCCAGCCTAACGAAATAGTAATAATATGCAAAATAGTAATAACTTTGAGAAACCACTTGCAAAAGGGACCAGGCAATGGTAATAAACCTGAGGGGAATAAAAAAATAATCAAGATACACACTGCCAGGGTCTTGATATGATAATCCAGTCTTCCTGTATAGTAATCTGGTTTCATATAATAAGAACAAATTTGTTTCTATCTTCAGAAACAGATATGCCTGGGACATAGTCCCCACAGTGGGTTTACCTACAAAAAATACAAAGAAAAAACAACCAAGAGTCTTTTTTTTCCCCCTAATTTGTTTATAGTGACTATTCAGAAGAAAAAAATAACTGCAAATTAAAACGTCAAAGAGGAATGATGAAGCAAATTATATGGCGCAGCAATATGACGTCATAACAAATAGCTATTAAAAGTGATTATGGGCATTACACTGAGATATAAGAGGGACACAACTTGACTTCAAATGAAAAGATGAACCAGAAATAATATGTACATATAGAATACAACTGTAACAATATATTACGTACCCTGGTCAGAACCAGAACTTAGGGTGACATAAATAATTGAACCCTCATGGGGTTTTCCATAAAACTTTTTGTATAAAAAATTCTTAAAATTTAAATCCAGTTCTTGTACATCTGAGAGTAAAGCAGTCAATAAAATTTACCTTTTAAAAGACAAGGTTTGAAAATGCATATTAAAATTTTAGGGTGAGTTCAAAGACAGAATCATGAGGCAGCAACTTGCGAAGCCAAAAATTCTTCTAGGATGAAACAAGCCTGATTCCTTGTTCTAGTCACACCCTGACTTTTCGGAAATAAAAGAAAGACATTCATGCCTTAACCTGTCAAATAGTTCCAGATGTTCTCCTCAGGTATGATTTTTCAGATGCTGTTTAAAAGAGGCTCCTCCTCTAACCTTAAGAGCCCATGGAGGGCTTCCCTGGTGGCGCAGTGGTTAAGAATCTGCCTGCCAATGCAGGGGACACGGGTTTGAGCCCTGGCCTGGGAAGATCCCACATGCCGCGGAGCAACTAAGCCTGTGCGTCACAACTACTGAGCCTGCGCTCTAGAGCCCGTGAGCCATAACTACTGAGCTCGCGTGCTACAACTACGGAAGCCTGCACACCTAGAAACCGTGTTCCGCAACGAGAGGCACCGCAATGAGGAGCCCACGCACAGCAACGAAGAGTAGCCCCTGCTCGCCACAACTAGAGAAAGCCCATGTGCAGCAACGAAGACCCAACACAGCCAAAAATAAATAAGTAAGTAAATTTATATATATATAAAAAAAGAGTCCATGGAAATATACAACCATCTCAAGAGTAAGCCCCTTTGATCTGGGGGGCATTCTTACAAGTCTTCTCTAATTAAAAACTGGTGCACCTGGGTCTTCTTTGCTGCAGTACACCCATGGCACTGAATACTACAGAAATTTCATACTGCAGTAGGTCCATATTTCTACTCACTTTCTGTTCCCTCTTCCCAATGTAAAGAGTCAGAAGGAAGGTTTATGTCTTTTCAAAGGCAAAGTGGAGCTCCTGAATAAATTCAAAGGAGAAGTAAGAATTTATATGAATTTATTCTTGTCTTTGTATTCATCCTTTCTTTTTCTTTTTTCTTTTTTTTTTTTTTTAGCGGTACGCAGGCCTCACACTGTTGTGGCCTCTCCCGTTGCGGAGCACAGGCTCCAGATACGCGCAGGCTCAGCGGCCATGGCTCACAGGCCCAGGTGCTCCACGGCATGCGGGATCCTCCCGGACCGGGGCACGAACCCGCGTCCCCTGCATCGGCAGGCGGACCCTCAACCACTGCGCCACCAGGGAAGCCCTGTATTCATCCTTTCAAAGGAGTTCAAACCAAAGTGTTAAGTGACAGTTAAGAAGCTCTTTTTTTCTTTTTAAAAAAGGATAGTGGGACTAGGAAAACAAAAACAAAACCAAAAATCAACTACAGCCTGAAACACACCCCCTTTCAGTTTTCTTTAATAAATGAGAGGCAGCTCAGGATGAGTTGCACTTCAGCATCTCACAATGATCTTTCTGCTTCTGGCGCCTTCTTAACTTATAATCTACTGTTATAAACTTCTCTAAACAACGTGAAGCTGAAAATGCCTTCCAAAATGTTGTCAAGGGAATGAAAGCTTCTCTATTAATTCTTTAGTCATGTTGTGACAAAAGCTCTCTCACTGGAGCTACTACTTTTGAATAAAGAATTTGGACCCTTCTCCCAGGTTTCTTGGCACCAGAAATGGACTTTGTTGAGCTTGACTGCGCCATGTGAAACAGTACAAAATTAAAGACTCCCTTCTGGTTAAAATCTGTTCTAAGATGGTTTCTTCTGCCCCTCTCCCCCAGTCCCCAATACATATTCAGCTATACAGTAAAACGCCACAGCCTAAAGTTTCATCTTATTTGGAAGCAGTGTATACAGCATCCTGAACTCTGATCTTCTACTTCTTCATCAGTACTTAGACTGAAGTCAACTCAAGTCTCTTACCTACAGACTTTCCACTAATGGATTTAGTGCCTCTGGCCCTAGAGATAAAGGACGCTTTGAAAGCACCCAGTCCATCTGTCTGTTCTATTTCTCCCCACTGAATAAAAGTCAGCGGGGCACTGACACGTGGTACACTGAAGGTACACGCCACACACTACAGAGAAGCCTGTAGGACAGAGGGATTATTTGGCAGAATTGGGAAAATGTTACAAAGGAAGGGATAGCGGTTCCTGAAGGATGAACAGGAATTCCTCTGCCAGTAAAAAGCAGGAAGTCAAGAGAGGCAGAGGTGAGAAACACACACATTCGCAGGTAAGTGTCACACTCCACAGAATGTAATTAAGGGGTTTATAGGGCGATGCTACCTTGAATAGGACACATCAAAGACAGATGTTACCTTCCCCACTTTTCTTAAGCAGCTGGCCTCAAAACCTCTTAGCTCTTCCCTCTCCCTCAGCCTAATTCCCACATCCATTAGCAGTCGATTGCTACTTCCTCTAATCCCGACCTCGGTCATTACTACTGACACGGTGCAGGACAGCGCCACGGGGTGCTGACCTGAATCCGTAAGCAACTCTGGTCCCCATCTCGGTCCTGTGAACAAACAACCTCCAAGTCACCTTCTTAAAGCAGAGCTCTGTTTCTATCACTAGTACTACTGGTGAAAGACTGAATAAAAATCTAAGAGATATGGGGATATATGTATATGTATAACTGATTCACTTTGTTATAAAGCAGAAACTAGCACACCACTGTAAAGCAATTATACTCCAGTAAAGACGTTAAAAAAAAAAGAAAGAAAAATCTAAGCGAACTAGCCTGGCACTCGGGAATGCCGTCCTGACCTGCCCGTCTACCAGCACTTGCCTAGCCAAGGCTCCAGTCCAGCCCGGGGAAGTATACTTACTACCCTGCGCGCATACAAGCCCCTGCACTCAAACCTTTGTTCACCTGAACCCTTCTCCTTGCCCCCCTCTTCCACTACCCGCCCACCCACCCACCTCCAACTCCTCCCCGAGGCCGTGTTCAATTCTGTTTACAAAACCTTACCGGATCATGCAAGGGGTCCTTCCTCCTCGGAACTCCTATGGCTAGAAGTGTCTATGCAATTAAAAGAGCCTTGGTTCTGCACTTCGTGCCTTCACAACTAAGCTGTAAACTCTGAGGACAGATCCTGTACTCCACAGAGTCTGTTACAGCTGTCCTTATACCCACAGCAAGTGATGGTAAGCACTGGTCACTGGGGATACTGAGGAAGTGACCCTGGGCTCTCCTGGGTCTTTCCCTTTTCTCACCAACAAGTCCTATTGCTAATCTCCCTACTACAGCCACTTCACTCCAAGTCCACGGACCCACCCTAGCCCAGGGCACCCTTATTTCCTGTCAGAACCATTGCAGTGCCCTCCTAAATGACTCCCATCAATGCCTAACCTAAAGCCTTATAATAAAACCTAAGCTCTCTTGCATGGAATAACCCATGTCAGAAAAAATTCTGAGGTCCCTTTCCCACACCCGCCACCTCCCCAGCTGGCTCCCCACACACAGCCCCTCTGGGAGACGTTCCCGCGAAAGTTTAATCTTGCTGGGGAGCAAGCAGTGCACGTGCCAACCTGAACTCAGGACCACGAGGCCCTGCTACCCCTCTAGTCTGGCTTCCTGCCACACTACCTGCCGCTCATCATCTCCTCACGCTGCTGTTCTCCGCCCCCCTGGCTGTGCCAGTCTGATTCTGTCTCCAGAGCGCAGCACTTCTGCTCCCGGTGCCCTGCCCCTCCGCCCCCAGCTCTGCTCACACTGAAGCTCTCCTCCAGATCTCAGGTGAAGCGGCACTTCCTCAGAGCGGTGTTCCTCTCACCCATCCACGCCGGCAACCACGTCCATCCCTCACATCTCTCTGTAACGAGGCCTCTTCATTGTCTGCCTCCCCAGCTGGAGTCCGCGGATGCCGGAGCCTTGAAAGCCCAGAGCACGGCAGCACCACACGTAAACGCTCAAGAAAAGTTTAATGAATGAACGAGCATTTAGGAAACCTTGGCCAAGGATCTACGTTTGCTACTTAAAAACAGCTGTTTCTGGAATCCGCCTGCCAATGCAGGGGACACGTGTTCGAGCCCTGGTCCGGGAAAATACCACATGTCGCGGAGCAACTTAGCCCGTGCGCCACAACTACTGAGCCTGCACTCTAGAGCCCGCAAGCCACAACTACGGAAGCCTGCGCGCCTAGAGCCCGTGCTCCACAACAAGAGAAGCCAGCGCAATGAGAAGCTCTCACACTGCAACGAAGAGTAGCCTACGCTCACCGCAACTAGAGAAAGCCCGCGCACAGCAACGAAGACCCAAAGCAGCCAAAAATAAATAAATAATTCTATTTAAAAAAGTTGTTTCTGTACATGTGATTAATTGCGGTTACTAACATAGTAGCGAATGATCAGATGAGTCATTTAAGTATACTCTTTTTCTTTTTTTTTTGCGGTACGCGGGCCTCTCACCGTTGTGGCCTCTCCCGTTGCGGAGCACAGGCTCTGGACGCGCCGGCTCCGCGGCATGTGGGATCTTCCCAGACCTGGGCACGAACCCGTGTCCCCTGCATCGGCAGGCAGACTCTCAACCACTGCACCACCAGGGAAGCCCGAAGTATACTCTTTATTTTATTTTAACATGTTTACTGGAGTATAATTGCTTTACAATGTTGTGTTAGTTTCTGCTGTATAACAAAGTGAATCAGCTATACATATACATATATCCCCATATCCCCTCCCTCTTGAGCCTCCCTCCCACCCATCCAGGTGGTCACAAAGCACCAAGCTGATCTCCCTGTGCTATGCGGCTGCTTCCCACTAGCTCTCTATTTTACATTTGGTAGTGTATATATGTCCATGACACTCTCTCACTTTGTCCCAGCTTACCCTTCCCCCTCCCCGTGTCCTCAAGTCCATTCTCTACGTCTGCAACTTTATTCCTGTCCTGCCACTAGGTTCATCAGAACCATTTTTTTTAGATTCCATATATATGTGTTAGCATACTGTATTTGTTTTTCTCTTTCTGACTTACTTCACTCTGTATGACAGATTCTAGGTCCACCTCACTGCAAATAACTCAATTTCATTTCTTTTTAAGGCTGAGTAATATTCCGTTGTATGTATGTGCCACATCTTAATTACACTTTTTAGAGCAGACTTTCAGAAGTGACTACTCCAAAAATAAAGTCAATCTCTTCTTTTCCCATTCTTTTTTTTTTTTTTTTTGCGGTTAGCGGGCCTCTTACTGTTGTGGCCTCTCCCGTTGCGGGACACAGGCTCCGGACGTGCAGGCTCAGCGGCCATGGCTCACGGGCCCAGCCACTCTGCGGCATGTGGGTTCTTCCCGGACCGGGGCACGAACCCGTGTCCCCTGCATCGGCAGGCGGACTCTCAACCACTGCGACACCAGGGAAGCCCTCTTTTCCCATTCTTAAAATTCTGGTACTACCACACTACACAGTACAGTAGTGAAAAATTAAGTGAACGTCAAAGATAATTTAAAAACTGTTAGCTTTATGTTTCTTTCCTTTACTGGCCACACAGGTGGAAAAAATAAGTTGAGTGATTTTGATCTCCACGTGCTCAGTCTCAGTTTTGACAGTGTTTGTGCAAGATCATTGAATATACACTCAAATGGCAGCCGGCACCCAAGAAAGACAATGGAGCCTGGGAAGGTGTAACACTCCGCAAACCATGAACTACAAACTCCTGCCCGTCTCCCCCCAGCACCCAGCTGTTGCTGATACCCAGTGTCTCCTGTGTATTTATTGAAGGAATAATTAATCCTAATTAGTCAACACTAGTTATGTAAGGTCCCTTGACAGGGAACTCCGTCATGAATTAATACATGACACATTTCAACATTATGACAATGCTAATTCTTGAACTGTACTTTATTATTGGTGAGCACAATCCCACAAGCATATGGGTTAAGGTGGTGATGACATTTCTAAAGAACGTACCAGCAGCGTGACAATAGTGCACATTTTCATAGTCCCCTTTCCTATCAATAGGAAAACAGACAGTAAGGAAAGGGAACAGAGCACCTATTCTTCTCCTGTTCCATTGCAGGAGGTGAGAGAAATGAGAATTTTGCTCCCTCTTGGCCAGCAACACGGATTCTCCCTTTTGGGCAAGGAACAAAGTTGGCAGCTCTGCTCATACAAGCAGCAGTGTTAAGAAGTCAGGCAGGAAAATAAACAAACCAACCAACCAACAACACCCGAAAGAAGTCTCTAATCTGCAAGGTAAGTCTGCTTTAGCACAGGAGGAAAAGCTGGATGGAGGTGGGAAACTCTTCCCTTGACTAACCAAATGGAATATTCAAGAAGACCCTGGGTTCTGCTGGCCTCCAATTCTATCCCTGAAGCAGAAGTGGGCTCCAGTGAGGAAAGAACAGAAATCAGTGATCAATGACCTTTCTTTCTAAGGATTCCCATGGCTTTTCTCAATTCCACCTTTCTCACACTGCCGGCCACTCCCAGTGAATGTGCTCTAAGTGTCAGAAGAGACTCATCCCAACCTCACACCCTAAATATGCAGTTTCCTCCAATTCAGGGACAGACTCATATAAACAATTTCAGTGACAAAAGTCTGAAAATATTTTGAACTCAACAGTACTAGACAATTTACAATTATTCAGAAGCATAGGCAACTGGTTAATGATGAATGCGAATATGACTATCAAACTATGTTTTACAATATTTCTACTCATCTTATCGTGTTAACATAAAAATCACAAGTGTCAAATGGTCTTTAAAATTGCTCCTAAAAAGATACCAAAATACTTAGTAGTTGAGAGAATCACAAAATACCTATGAACAAAGATGTACATTTAAGGTTCTATATCCACTAGCACATTAACTCTAAACAGAAAAATGAAGGACACTGTATTGGTCTATATCCCATTATAACAGTCTGTTTTTAAAAACCAGTCTTCCCCCCTTCCACCTGATATGTGCTGCCTCCCAAAGCTTTACTGCCTGAAGGCTAACTGTTTTATCTAACAAAATACTTCACCAAGATCTCATTTTTCCCTAAGCATTCTATTTTTCTAAAACTCTCTGAAAAGAAGAAAAAAAATTATAATTTACTCCCACAGAGAAATGGAAGCAGCAAACACGAGACATTAGATCATTGTGTGGTGAAGATATTCTTTGGCAACACTTAGGAAAACGACTTCAGTCTCTGCTCTTCTGAGCATGGGGGTCAAGAACTCCACCTGAGTGACAGAGGACGTTTAGATGGACACACGACCTTTACCCTCCATAGAGCTACAGCTGCCATCTTTGATCTCCTTCCTTCTTTGGACTCATCGGGTCCTAGGAGGCAGAGGACCCATGGGAAGCACTCAAATTCAAGGCTGCAGCCCTAACCTGCCAACTGTCACACCCACACCCCCGCACCTCCACCCTTAACCTAGGATTCCCACTTTAAAATTATGCATTTATATTATAGCTCTCGTGCACAAAATGATAGATTTGTATCCTTCTGAAGGATGAATCCAAACAACTCCTTATTTGTCCTAATTACGTTTTCTTTATGGATTATAGATTTTAAGCCTCACTTTGATATCATGAGACAGACCGACTAACAGTGTAAACAACGGATAAGGCGGTTTTGTAATCTGGATGCTCAGTCTCTATTATCCAAATCTAAATCCAAGGAACCAACCTTTCTATGTGGAAAAGCACTTTGCTTGACTCTCTAAATTATATAATGAAAATTACTTTAAGAACACTGAAGAGGACTTGCAGAGGAAAATACACACTGCAAGAAGAGGTAAAAGTCAGAGGGCACAGGTAGAAGGGGAGAACTTACCAGCTGGTGTTCAGTGGAGCTAGGATTTACTTCTATCACATTACTATTACTCAAAATGACAACCCTCAGGAAAGTTCTACAATAAATCTAAACATTCAACACTTCACTTTATGTTAGATTTACTAGTCTAACAAGAATTTTATTGATTTGTTTCATCGTTTGAAACCTTCCGAGAACCTGTCCAGAATTAGAGCATTCACTGCCACTAAGAGTGGCAACCGCCGCCTTGTACAAATAAACACATATATTTCACCTGAAATAAGTAATCTATGTTAAACTTAGAGCTCCAATTCACAAGCTCTTAGTTTCCTTAAGAAGCCCAGAGAAAATACTTCTTCGATCTTCTGAAAGAGAACATACTTTAATATTGGTTTTGAAAAACTCACGTTAAGAAAAGGGTTTAATCAAATATGACTGCAAGTACTAAAGAGGAGGGGAGAGAGAGGGGAAAAGGGAAGGGAAGCAGGGGGAGGGGAGGGAAAGGGGGAAAGGAAAGGGGAGGAGGGGGAGGGGAGGGAAAGGGGGAAAGGGAAGGGGAGGAGGGGGAGGGGAGGGAAAGGGGGAAAGGGAAGGGGAGGAGGGGGAGGGGAGGGAAAGGGGGAAAGGGAAGGGGAGGAGGGGGAGGGGAGGGAAAGGGGGAAAGGGAAGGGGAGGAGGGGGAGGGGAGGGAAAGGGGGAAAGGGAAGGGGAGGAGGGGGAGGGGAGGGAAAGGGGGAAAGGGAAGGGGAGGAGGGGGAGGGGAGGGAAAGGGGGAAAGGGAAGGGGAGGAGGGGGAGGGGAGGGAAAGGGGGAAAGGGAAGGGGAGGAGGGGGAGGGGAGGGAAAGGGGAAAGGGAAGGGGAGGAGGGGGAGGGGAGGGAAAGGGGGAAAGGGAAGGGGAGGAGGGGGAGGGGAGGGAAAGGGGGAAAGGGAAGAGGAGGAGGGGGAGGGGAGGGAAAGGGGGAAAGGGAAGGGGAGGAGGGGGAGGGGAGGGAAAGGGGGAAAGGGAAGGGGAGGAGGGGGAGGGGAGGGAAAGGGGGAAAGGGAAGGGGAGGAGGGGGAGGGGAGGGAAAGGGGGAAAGGGAAGGGGAGGAGGGGGAGGGGAGGGAAAGGGGGAAAGGGAAGGGGAGGAGGGGGGCAGGAAGAGGAGGAGAAGGATGGAGTCGATCATTTTGAACCACGGGACTGTAAGCCCTTCAGGACAGATTTCATCTTTTTAAGCAGTTGTAAGGGATGCCTTATAGTAGGTGGCTAAAAACAAACAAGCCTAGATCCATCAAAAGATATCCAGGCCCAATGTATTTCCCATCACCATCAGAGGATAGCAAGCGGTAGGTACGGCTGATTTGATTTAAAGACTGCTCAGGATTCAGCAACAGTCTCAGAACCGGGAGCTTCTAGCTGAACCCTTGAGAACTAAGAAACTTAACAGGTTACAATCGCTATACAAAACCCTTATGACAATCATTCATGAGCTGCTATATACACAGGTGACTATGAACTCAGAGCACAAGTGAAAGAAAAGGGACTTGGGGGCTGACAGCTTGCTCTGCACATAGCAGACAACACTAGTGGACTTTACTGCTCATAAAATACAGGGCAGATATCAAGTACCCAAAGAAAGGATGATAACAATTTCTGCATCACCATGAAACTTGGACTCCTACAGAGATCACATCCGTCTCCTTAAGAAGTTTCATCAGCATCATCTATGAGTCAAATTTTAGATTTAAATGGCAAAACAGGCTCATCAATAACTAGGCCTTGGAAAGCATCCAGATTAACAGCATAAAATAAATGCTTGTTACAAAACAACTCTACAGCGTTGGATTTATACAGCAGAATACCCAACCACGTCCTGTGTGACAGGGCAAAGGAAAGGCTTTAACATCAATGGGCAACAAAACTTTACATGATACGGTAAAGCCGTAAGAACAGAGACAGACCCCCTCCCCACAACACAGACACGCCAAGCGGACCGAAAACAGCACGGAGCCCAATCAACCTCACTTCACAGATGAGCAGACTAAGGCCCAGAAAAGTTGTCCAAGATGATCCAGGCTGGATTCTAGGCCCAATGCCTCCACTCCACCCCCACTAGACCAGCTTTCTCTCAAAAAACAAGGGCAAAAACTGCCATTCTTATTGTTGGCTAACTCATCAAAGGATCCCAAAATCCTGGGAATCTTTCTTTCCTTTACTCTCCAGGACTAAAAGCTAAACGAACTCACGTTCCAACAGATTCCCTAGAAAAACCAAAATTCCCAAAAGTGGATACGGGACTGGAACCTGTACAGAGCCACTATAATGCCACTGCAGAATCACACGGCAATTCATTGCCAAATCCTTTCACATACATTACCCCCGAAGAACCACAGCTCACGAAAGAGAGGAGTCTGAACTCCACATCAGATCAAGGGAATTGTGCCAGAATGAGAAGAGCCTCAGACATGAAGCAAAGCAAACTTTGCAATATTCAAGAGAAAAGGAAAGTTCCTATAAGCCTCAGGGAACCTTTCCCAGAAGGTCTCAGGGTTGCTGAGAAAGGAAAGGGTTGCTGTGGGTCGTTGTTATAAGCTATGAATTCAATGTCATCATTCTTAAAGGTCGTCAGCTACATTTAGATTTTGTTTTCCCAACAAACCAAAGGAAAAATGTCATTCAGGATCATGAGAAAATGCTGGGCAGAGGGCATGCTGGGAAAGTAGCTTCCCACTTACTGGGGTGAGTGATGAACTATGGAAGCTCCTGCCTGTCCTCCCTGCAGCATTTGAATCTTAGGCTGCGTGACACATACCCTACATAATCTTCTTTCAGGTTATCACCGGGGTTTTGTGGCCGAACTTGGGTATTTTCTGGCTTTTTCCTTTTATACTGAAAGTGTTTCTAAGGCAGTATGATTGCTAAGACGACCCGGAGGAAAAACAAATGTTAAACCAAAGATAAAGCACAGGAAAAGAGTAAACCAGTAAGGCTAAAAGACTTCTATATTTAGTAGAAAGTATGCCAAATGAGTTGTTTTAATTCCTAGTGCAACAGTGTTGGATTGGTTCCCTTGGTTGATGATACAGAAGCAATATATAACATGGTTTCTAAACTGCACAACTTCAGACCCCTATGACAGTTACTAAAACCAGGCTAACTGAAGACATTAAACAAAACTCAGATTTTTATAAAACTTCAGAGACTACCAAACTTTTGAATTCCCAATCCCTATATTAATGATATCACAGACCTAAATGCTTCAGCTTCCAAAGGGAAAATGAGAAACATCAAGTTCTAGGACATACAGACTCATTTTGTTTCAACAGAATTCTTTAAGTTCCATTCAAACAAAACAAAGATGTTATAAAAGCCCAACATCATTGGTGTCAAAAATTAAAGTTTGTTTCTAAGCAGTAACACAAATTAGTCACATTACTTTGAAGTAGCCTTGAGATTGATAATTTTAAAAGAAACCCAAGAACAACTATACCACTTCAACAGTCAAATAAAGTTACAGCAATTAGTCACTGAAAAAACACATATTGACTAATTCATATTTATCTGTAAAATGTCAAAAATATCTGCCCTGCCTACTGTACAAGATGGTTGAAAATGAAAATCAAAGTGAGACAGCATGTGAAAGTACTTAATAAGCACGTAAATCATAACATATTGTGTAAACTCTACCGCTTACTGACTTGCAAAGAATAGTTACATGTGAGTAATGCTGTAGCTTGGTATGGTAAACGAGTAGGAGACTAGGTGTCATTAACCTGCAGTCTAATCCTAGTTCAACCATTAAGTGCTAATAACCTCACTGTAATACAGGTCACTAATGCCCACCGAGCACCACTTCTTCATCTGGAAAGTAACAGAATTGGATTAGAGGGGTCTGAAGTCCCTTTTGGCTCTGCTACTACGATTAGTAATATTTCACATCTAAATTACTGCTAGCGGGACTTCCCTGGTGGTCCAGAGGTAAAGAATCCGCCTTACAATGCAGGGGACATGGGTTCGAGCCCTGGTCGGGGGAACTAAGATCCCACATGCCGCAGGGCAACCAAGCCCCGCGCCAGCCAAGCCCGCACGCCACAACTACTGAGCTCGCGCGTCTCAACTAGAGAGCCCACATGCCCTGGAGACTGCACGCCACTAGGGAGAGAAAAACCCGCAGGCCACAACTAGAGAGAAGCCCGTGCACCGCAACGAAGAGCCCACACCGCAACAAAGAGCCCATGCCGCAACGAAAGATCCCGCATGCCGAAATGAAAGATCCCGTGTACCCCAACAAAGATCCCGCGTGCCGCAATTAAGACCCACGCAGCCAAGAATAAAATAAATAAATAAATAATAAATCTTAAAAAAAAACAAACTAAAAATAGAGAAAAAAATACTGCTAGTCTAAATAACATTTCACATTACTAAATATTCTCATACGTGCCACCACGTCACAAGCGGATGCCCCACCTTTCCTAATTCAGTAGATATAGCAGTGATACCACTACCTTTGGAAACCTGTGTGCAGACCTGTGAGCGGCTCAAAGCACTATTACCTACTTCTTCACAGTGTGGGTCAAAGATTAAATGAGATGAAGACGCATTTTATCCCTCATTTATCAGACTAGTGAGCTGAAGCCAAGATGAAGTCATCTATGGACAACTTGCAGAAGAGTGAAAGCTGGGAGCAGAAAGCAGGTGCAGGGCTCTTCTCAATCAGGGATAACTGAGCATCTGAAATGGAAACGCACCAGGGCCAGTCCTCTCATGTCCAATCTTCTGTGGCATAAAGGAAGGCAGTCCCTGCTTCAACCCACCTGCTAACCAATAGGCACTGGTCTTTCTGCGTGCCAGGGATACGGTAATGAACGAAAGGAAAGTCCCTGGCCTCTTGGAGCTTACACTGTGGGTGGGGAAGATCCACAGAGTAAAGGAATAAAATATAGGGTATATTATAGTGGCAAGTGCTGTGGAGAAAAATGAACCACGGAAAGGGAATAAAGAGCATGTATTTGGTGATTTGCAATTTTCTTTTAAGCCAGCTGGATGTCACTTACAAAACTACACTAATACATCTAAAGTAGTCTTCCTAACCATTTCCCCAAACAGGGAATACTTTGGATACAGGGAAGACGCTGGCTTGCTGATGCCAATTTTATATTGACTGCTCAAAGCTCTGAACTGCCAGCTATGAGATATCTGTCATGTTGGCAATCTAAATCCACACTAATGACAACTCACCCCAACCGCACCTTTAAATCCACAAAGAAAGAGTGCAAGTGGATTTAAGAGAGCCAGGAGGAGCCAGAAGTTACCAGAGCGCTTGAACTGCTTCTGACTTAGCACAAATGTCTGCCAATGCAAAGGTTAAAATGCAGTTTGTGTGCCGAGTTCTGCTAGGACAATGCACTAAGAATGCAGCGCACATCATTTTGCCTTTTCTGACCTGTCAATTCTAGTGACATTCTCTACTATTAGTCTATATTTAACCAGCTTACTAGGCAGTTTCTCCAGCTTCTAGCATTTTTTTTTTTTATTGAAAGAGTAACCCAGTTTGCAAGAAAGTTGCTGTAACATAACAGCCCTCTCAAGATGTGACACACTTGTATGAGCACTGTCCTATCAACCTTTAATTCACCTCGTTAGGTGAGCTGGCAAACCAGGTTAAGCTTTGTTTTAAATGCTTTCTGTAAGTCGCTAAAATCTCATGGTCCTCGGGCTGTAACAGCATCCTGAGAATTACAGTAAGTCTTTTAAAATGTGCTACAGCTTACTTTAACGTCTATAACGCACTACCCTTCTCTTTAAAAGGAGTTCCCACAAAGGGTGGAAAGTCACTTTTGCGAAGAACTTGGGGCTGGGGGGGAGGGGGTGTCGGATCGTCCATCCTAAGAAAAAGATCCGACAGGGTTTTCCCTCTGCCAACACCCGGAGAGGAGGTATTTGTTTGGCTTCTCCGCGGGAGGGACGCTCCCTGGCCGCTTTCGCGGCGCTGGGCCCGGCCCACTATGTGTCGATTTGGAGGCGAACGGCCGGCAAACTTCACCAGGGATCCGCGGGCTGGGCCGGGGCGAGGAGGCAGCTCTTCCCGGGCGCCGCCCAAGCCCTGCTCGCGGTCGCGGGGCCGGGTTCGGCCCAGGACGGCGTCTGGGGGCCTCCGGGGTTCTGAGGCCCCGGCCAGCGCCGGGCGGTGGGAACTCGAGGAGGGAGGGCGGCGGGACTGAGGTCCGGGGTCAACTCCAGGGGGAGTGGGGTCCTGTGGGGGGCACGGGCCCGGCCCGGCCGAAGCCATAGGAGCTGTCCTGCGGGGAGGCAACGAGTGGGGCCCGGCCGGGGTGTCTGCCGGGAGGGACACCGCGCTAAGCGGTAACCAGAGGGACCCCGGCAGCTGGGGGGTGGGGACCAGGGGCTCCGGGGACACGCCCGCCTCGCCCCGCCTCCGGGCAGCGCGGCCCCGCCCGGCCCCCTCTTCACCTGATGTACGGGCTGGCAGCCGCCAGGATGTTCTTCTGTACCGGTATCTCCTCCCCGTCGAGGACCAGGTGCGCGTCGCAGAAGCGGGACTCCTCGCGGAAAGAGCTGAGCGCTCGCAGTAGGCGCGTGGCGTGCTGAGGGTCTGACACTGCGCTGCCCTCGGCCATCGCGGCGCCCGCTCCTCAGCCCGCCGGTCGGGCTCCGGACGCCGCCCAAACGGACCCCTCGAGCCGCCCGCGTCCAACGCACGCCCCGTCCGCACAGCCCGCTCGCGCCCGTCTGCCCGGGCCGGCTCCCAGCGATGCGAGCAAAATCGGGAGCCTCCGGAACGCGCCTGCGCCGTGCGCCGCTCGAGAGTCCGGCGCCTTTAAGGAGCCGCGGTGTTGCGTCATTTCTGCGCGACGCCCCTGCGCCTTTGTGCCCTCCCTCTCCCCCGGCGTCGCCGGAGGCTGCCAATCCGAAGCCTCGTTCCTCCTACAGAGCTGCTGGTCGCCGAACGGTCGCTGCCGGGCGCGGTCCGCCGCTGAGAGCGATCGCTGCAGCGATGGAGGGGTGTGCGGGCAGGCTGGCACTCGGTGGTTAAGCCCGTGGCCTCTGGCGCCGTGAGTCTGAATCCGAGTCTCGGCTCTTCCACTCACTAGCTGTGTTACCATGGGTAAGGTGCCCATCCGTAATTTGTCCGTCTGCAAAATGAAAATGATATCTTAGTGTTGTTGCGGATTCATGTGAGATAACGCATGTAAGCGAGGGCGCGGTAGTTGTAGCGTTCACTATTTACGAGAGAAAAGGCGCTTCCCAGGTAAGAGCACAGAGACCTGAGAAACCAGGCCCTGAAAAGAGCGTTTGGGTTGCCGGCCAGGGAGGAGATGGAGCAGAAGCAGGGTCTCCTTAGCAGTGATAAGGAAGTTGGTCTTGATCCCGTAGGTGTTAGGAACCATGAGAGGGTTTTTAGCAGGTCGTTTCACGATCACTTAGCCGCTGCGTGGAGAATTGGTGTGTGTGGGGGGGGTTTTGCCAAAGGCAGAAAAGTGCTTAAATATTGACGTACTTGAGGGAAGAGAATGGTGGCCTGGATGGAAGGGTGATGATGGAGGTGGACAGTAGTGGATGGATATAAACGAATAGGCAGAATTAGAAGGGAGAGGGAGTCCAGGATAATGTTCTGGGTTGAGTAACTAATTGCATGATGTTGGTACATTTCAGAGAGAGAGAGAAACGCTGAAGGGGTGGAAGGTAGAGAGGCCAGATGTTTAGATGTGACCAGGCTCCCCACCCAGTGAAGATCGAGGTGGTGACAGGAAGCAAATCTGGGGCAGCTTGGCCTGCAGAGCAAGCCCCATACCGTCTGAGGTTTCTGGGAAGGTTGCTAAGGGCACATGGGAATGTGGAATGTAGCCCCCGTTTTGTCCACACATTAGGGGCTCAACAAGCTTATAAGAAATTAGCAGTTTTACAAAGGCCAAGGACCAGAAGAATATGTTCAGTATTCCAGATAAGGCAGGATGGGGTTTTCACTGGATCAGCTCAGGCTTTTCCTTCTGTCAACTCAGAGGCTCCAATAAAGTCTTGGATCTTTACCCTGAACCAGTCAAGGATTTGGGGTTACTGGTGGGAATCAGGGTATATAACTCTGGTGGCGTAGTCACTGGCAAAAGAATAGATTGGGAGAAGGATGTTACTAGCGGAAAGTGCAGACATTTCCAGCTCAGTATTATGGATGAAATGATTAAAACGTCTAGGATTGGCTTCCAAACAAAACAAAGGGATGGAGTGAAGTGGGTGGAGGTATAAATGAATCAAAAGTGGCTATGACAAAGTGAGAGAGTGGCATGGACATATATACACTACCAAACGTAAAATAGATAGCTAGTGGGAAGCAGCTGTATAGCACAGGGAGATCAGCTCGGTGCTTTGTGACCACCTAGAGGGGTGGGATAGGGAGGGTGGGAGGGAGGGAGACGCAAGAGGGAAGAGATATGGGAACATATGTATATGTATAACTGAGTCACTTTGTTATAAAGCAGAAACTAACACACCATTGTAAAGCAATTGTACTCCAATAAAGCTGTTAAAAAATAATAATAATAGAAAAAAAAGTGGCTATGAGTTACTACTTTTAAAGCCGGGTCATGGGTACATGGGGATTCGTTGTACTCGTCTCTATATTTTTGTGTATGTTGTAAAATGTCATGATACAAAGTCAATAAGATAAGCAGCTGGAGCTTATCTTCTCCGTGATACCTGCCCAGTATTCATGGGAGCAGTCAACACTTCTTTTTAAAGTTATTGCTGTACTTTGAACGTTGCTCTGGCAGGAAAATTACTGTAAGGGGTTTATTTATCCATGTCTCCTGCTAGCTTGTATATTTCAGTGCATCTCCATTTCTAGGTGCCAAGCTCACTGCCTGGCCCTATTAGTGCTCAGTAAATGTTGGATGGATGGAGGTATTTTAAAAATTGTGAATATCAGGCATTTAATAAATGTTTTCCGAATTGCAGTCTGCTTTCAGTTTGTGTTTGTCTTCTTTCTCAACTGGGTCTTTGTTGGAGCCAAAAATGATATATATGACAGAAAGAGTTCCAATCAAATACATAGGTGTTTGATAAACACTTACTGATCAATTACTTGGAATGCTGGTCTATTCTTCAAATGTCAGAGGTTCCAAAACAAAACAAAGAGCTCAAATAACAGAATCACCCTCAGGTAGCCAGTTTTTCCAGAATGGGAGTGTTGCCTTAGTTGAAGTAACTGGAGGTGAATGGGGATTAGTCAGGCAGGCTCTTCCTGGTAGAGGTAACCTTCTCTGGTGTTTTGACAGAAGGAAGGTATGGGAGGACCTGGGCAGAGGGTTGTAGATAGACCAGCATCAATCAGGGGAAAGGTAGTTGCTGGCTTGAGTTTCCCCTGTGCAACAGGCAGCAATTCGGCAGAAGATCTTATAAATGCTCTCCATTCCACCCCCACTGTTTGCAATATTCCCCACCAACCACCTGCCTGAATCATTCATATTCATTCTTCAAAATCCAGCTCAGTGACCTTCAGAGAACCTCCAACCAGTTTCTCAGGGCAGAGACCCCCTGCTGTGCCATGGTCATGCCTTCTGTGCTGCATTTAGCTCACTGCACTGTAATTAACTGGTTTATACACGAGCTCCTCCAGGGTAGTAGCTGTGTTGCGTTTACATATTCCAAGAGACTTGCACAGTGCCTGGTGCTCAGTGGGTTATCCCTGAATGCTTCCCGTGATCTGTTAGAGGTGGCAAGTTGGGTGAATGAGCCCAGGAGGCAGGATATAGCACAGTAGGGGCAGGTGGGACCACAGGGAGCTGAAGAACACAGCCCCTGTGTCAGGTGGGAGGCTTGCCCTCACTTCCAGCTGATTGCTCCAGGTGATGAGGGCCCATGGGTGCCAAATCCAGCGATTTTTCAAGAGATCTGAAAACTCAGATCCACATGTCCAGTGTCCCAGTTTTTCAACATTAGCCACGAATTCCATCTGAGAAAAAAAGATACAGCATGTGTCTGCAGACAGGATCTGGCTTCCATTCATTTCCAGAGGCAATCAGAAGACCATCTTGGTTTACTGAGAAGGGAGTTAACAATGGAAAGAATGCTAGATTCTCAATAAAAATTGTTGAGTTGAACTCAAGTGCCCCAAAAAACCTCACCTTGGTTCTGTAGGGAAGGAAGAGGGCCCAAGTGTGGGAGGAAGGACTTGTGGGGCAGCTGCTACCAGAGCCACTCCTGGTTAGACCATGGACTGTTTCGCAGCCTTTCTTGATATTGCTCAAACCGAGCCACCCTTGATATTGTTTATGGCCATCAGAGTGGTGTATTTAGTGTTATTGTTTCCCTACATTCCATAGATAACAGACATCAGCTGTTGTGAAATGTGTAATCTCAGAGATTCGATACAGTCCCAGCAAGTTTCAGTCTCTGGTGGCTATAACTATAGCCTCTTCAGAGGCTAAATAACCCCAGAGAAAGGATTCTTTTTTTCCTCTGAAGACTAAAAAGGATGTTTTCACAAGATACTAACAGTAGTCATTCATTAAATAAATATTTATTAAGCACCTGCTAATATGATACCTGTTGCAGAGGCACTGATGGTGAAAACAGACATAGTTACCTCCATGGTATCATTGTAGGGACTTTTTATTCTCTGTGCTTTTCTGAACATGTATCATTTTACAGTCAGGAAAAAAACACGTTTCATTTGCAAAAAGAAAATACTTTGCTTCAAAAAATCAACCCTCAAAAGAAAGAAGAATCACCTTGGAGTTTGGGGTTTTATTTTTAAATAAATGTTAGAAAGAGGAATAAGAGTCCAGGAGAAGATAATGCAAAGAAAAAAATTAGTAGTTTGGAAGCGCTTTGGAAAATACTGCCTTCAGTGGATTCATTTTATTGAAGTGAAAACTGAAGCAAGATGATGAAGGACTCAGTCAAGGTCATACCTGTGATCTAGTTGGGCAGGACAGACAGGCCCAGAGCTTCTGCCTTCCAGCCCTGTAAGCTTTTCCATTACACCAAGTTGACTCTTCATAAACATTAATTTGGTTGAGGCAGTCTCTTCTGATTCATTTTAAGGCAGTCTTCAAATATTTTATTAGGTAAATCTGTCATTTGTCCAAAGCTATATATAGCTCCTTTCTTTCCGAGAATCTGAGCTCTTCCAAATTGCTGAGTCAGAGAACATCTCAGTATTTATAACTCTTGAGAGTTGATTCTATATATTTACACAATATTCAGAGAAGTGTCTCAGAAACCAGTGAACTAATTAAGCTGTAATGAAGATAGTTTATGTTTCTGGGCAAATCCATGCTGCATTCCCAGCATCTGGCACAGGGCCTGACACACAGTAGGTACTCAATAAATATTTGCTGAATGAATCAATGTTAATAAGTAGGGAGAACTGGGATTTTTCTATCCACAAGGGATTACTTCGCTTGTTGTTTTCCGCAGTACCCCCATGAACTCCAAGCTGGTCTATGCAACAGCAGGCTAACATCTCTGGTTGAAAATAAACTCCTGATTTTACCCCTTAAACCTAATCATTCCCCAAATAAAGTGGTAGCATCATTCGTTTAACCAAGGACAGAGATTTCGGGACATTCTTGCTCTTTTTTCTCATGCCCTTCATCCAATTCACTAGCAAACCCTGCAGCTTCTCCTGCAGACTGTGTCCTGAGTCCAGCCTCATCTCCTGACCCCCAGCAGAACCACCTGAGTCCAGCCACCAGTCAGCTCCCCCTGGACTCCTGCAATAGCCTCCTAGGCTGTGCTCCCTGTTCCTCTTGCCCGCTTATGAGTTCTTTCTCGCTGTAAGTTAATCAGATCCAGTTGCTTCCCAAAACAAAACCCTCCAATAGCTTCCCATCAAACTTAGGGAAAAAAAGTCCAAAGTAGAAAGCCCTGAGAGATGTGGGCCTCGTACTTCCTCTGTGATGTCATTTCCTACCACTCTCCTCTCCCTCGATGTGCACTAACCAAACTGGCCTTCTTGCTGTTCCTTGGACAGGCCTCACAGATGCCCACCCCAGGGCCTTTGCACTGGCTGATTTCTAAGCCTGGAAATGTCTTTCCTCATATTCTCAGACTTTGATCTTTCCTTCTGCATACATCAGAGCTCAAATGTCAGCTCCTCAGAGAGGCCTTCACTTATCTTCCTGTATAATGAATGCTTCCCTCAACCTCCTTCATTTTTCCTCACAGCATTCAATGAGCACCTAAAATAATATATGTTTATTTGTGTATCATGTGTCTCCTCTGATTATAAGTTTCATGAGGCCTGGCAGGAACTTCCTAGTTTATTTATCACTGTATCGCCAGCCTCTAAAACAATGCATGGAATATAATTGATATACAATAAATATAGACTTACTGAAAGAAAGAAACAGACTGAAGGAAGGGAGGAAGGGAGAAAATCTTCCTGGATCTTTTCGTCCCTTGCTGCCTAACCTGACCTTGCCAATGTGGAGAAAGATGAATTATCAAGAGTGATTCAAAGGACGTGAAACTTCCAAGCCTCAGAAGGTCACAATATAACAGCTATGGGCAGAGGTCGCCCCAGTTACTTCTTTCAAACCAAGTCCTGTGCAAAAACCTTTATTTCCTCCTTCGAGCCACACCATTTTCCACTTTGTACTCTTTAAATTTAGTATGTTGTTGATATGCCCAAAAGCATGCAAAAGATACTCAATTTCTGTCCTCCCTCTAGAATTCTAGCCAATACGCTGCTGATTTATTCTGCAGCATTTATATCATGTAAGTAATTTGCCTGCTCCTTAGACCTGTTTTAACGTGAAGTCATTTGAATTCCTTTAAGTCATTGGATTTCCTCACTACCTCCCCATGGGGTCTCTTTCTCCTATTCTTGGAGGCTCCGGGTTAATTACTCCGCTTCTTCAGTTTCTCCCTCTGTAAAACTAGCATAATCGTAGTGACTTCCCAGAGCGGTTGTGAGGATTAAATGAGATGATACTAGTGAAGCACTGACAAGAAGGTCTGGCACATAATAGGTGCTCAGCAAGTGCTAAGTGTTCTTATGTTTATGATCGCTGTCATCACCACAGTCGTCCTCCTGGTTTTTAATGGCATTTTTCCCAGCTCACGAATTATTAGCTTCTGGTTGACTTTCAAGTCAAGAATCTAGTCTCTTCACCTCTACAGTCCAGGCTCCACCAGCTACCTCCTCTCGGGTCTGGCTTGACAACTTCACGTCTCACTTCTCCCTGATGTAAATGCTGGACTGTAGTGAACTTTAATCTATTTTCTGACTCCATCTGCCATTTTCCCTTCCTATTCCAGCTCTTTAAACATCGCTATTCTACTGCTTTTTATTTCATGCTCCATGTATTTAATTTGATTTTTTAACATTTAAATTCATTCTTATATTTTCAGAAATATGTTAGACATCTTTGCCTAGCAAGGTTTGAAACTAATTAACACTTTAATATATTTATTATCTTGGAAAAACATCTTGATTGAGGTATAACATAAAGTGTACGGCTCAGTGAATTGTTCCATGTGGATACACCTGTGAACTCACCATCTGGGTCAAGATAAAGAACATTCCCAGTAACCCAGAAGGTTCCCTCAGTGTTTCCAGTTAGTACCTCCCACAGGAAACCACTGTTCTGACTTCTATCACTATTGATTGGTTTTTCCTGTTCTTGAACCTTTGCATTTGGCATATTTCACTCCATACAGTGTCTTTGAAATTCTTCCATTTGTTACTTTGAAATTCTTCCATTTGTTACTTGTAGCAATAGTTGGTTCTTTATTACTGTGACTCTACCACTGCGTGAATATACCACCATTTATGTATCTGTTTCCCTGTTGGCAGATACTTGGACTGTTTCCAGTTAGGGGCTGTTAAAATAAAGCTGTTATGAACATTCTCAAACAAGTCTTTGTTTGGGTGGACACATGCGCTTTTTTCCCTTGTGGATGTGCCCGAGTTCAGTTGCCAGGTCACAGAAAAGGCATATGTTCAGCTTCAGCAGACGCTGCCAGTTTTCCAAAGTGGCTGTACCAAACTACACTCCCACCAGTCGTTTATGAGAGTTCCAGTTGCTCCACATCCCTCAATAATCTTTGTGTCTTTGTTTTAATTACACCCATTCTGGTGAGTGTGTAGTGGTATCTTGTTGTTTTAATTTGTATTTCCATAACGAATAACAATGTTGAGCACCTTTTTATATGCTTTTTGATCACTTGTATCTTTTTTTAAGTGCTTGTTTAACCTTTGTTTCATTTTTAAAAATTGGGTTTTCAAATCGATTTTTTAAGGAGTTCTTTTATTATGTATATGGAACACAAATTTCTTCTCCCAACCTGTGGCTTCTGGAGGATCTTACAGAAAACCCCAAACGCACTTTTTGGCCAACCCAATACTTGCCCCGTAGAACATCGGCGTAGATTACATTCCCTGCGTGCCATGATCCTGTCTTTCTCATCCTTCACTGGTCCCCCAAGTCCCTGTGCCTGACTCATGAGGTGTCCCACCATCTGGCCCACTCCTCCCTCCCCACCTTCACCTTCTAGATCCACACCGCCCTCCACCCCAGACCCTGTGCACAGACCCAGCTCTTCATCCTGCCACCTCTTCCCTCCTGCCTGGGCTCCTTCTCCCATGACTTTGGTGCCTGAAAAACTGCTCGCCGCTCCAGCACCTCCTCTGTGAAGCCTCTCCTGGCTTCTTTCTGTCTCTTTGTGCCTTGAAATCTGCCTCTGGAACCAGACTGCTGGGTTCAAACCCTCCTTCTGTCCCTTTCCAGCTCTGTGGCCCTGAGGTTTAAATGGCCTAAACCTCAGATTCCTCACTGGGAAAAATTGTGGTTCCTGCTATATATGGTTTTGTGCAAATAAATGAGATGATCCAGGTACAACTGTTTAGCACAGTGTCTGGCACATAGTAAGTGCTGTAAATGATTTAAAAAAAAATGTCAAGGGGTTTCCCTGGTGGCGCAGTGGTTGAGAGTCCGCCTGCCGATGCAGGGGACGCGGGTTCGTGCCCCGGTCTGGGAAGATCCCACATGCCACGGAGCGGCTGGGCCCATGAGCCATGGCCGCTGAGCCTGCGCGTCCAGAGCCTGTGCTCCGCACAGAGGCCACAGCGGTGAGAGGCCCGCGTACCGCAAAAAAAAAAAAAAAAGTCAAAAATAGTCATACCCATCACACTAATGCCATTTATCTGTTAACATATTGGTCTTTTCACTAGACTGGGTGTTTCTTGAAATCAGAAGTCCTTACCTTAACTTTTGGAGTTTGTGGAGTTCTTAGTGCAGTTTGCAGTGCAGGGAGCTTTACGTCCATTACCCCAACAGATGTTTACAACAACCTGCAAGGTAAGTATTAGGATCTCCATGCCATGGGTTACAAAACTGAGGCTCCAGCCCACATCCCTCAGCTGATTCATAGAGGAGCCAGGATTTTGACTCCCTGATTCACTGCAAAGTTTTTAAGCCATTCATTGGACATTCTTGCCTCTCCATGTGTCCCCAGCACCTACACAATGAGCTTGGTAAATATCTGATGAGTAGAATTGAGTCTAATAAACCCCAGCGTACCCAAGCTTGTCAGGAAAGAACATGGGTTTATCTGTGCTGCTGAAGTTTTGAAGCTGACCCTCAAAGGCCAAGCAATTAGAGACTGAGATCCTTCTGGCAAAACAGACAGCACCTAGAGCAGGTGCCTGCTTTCAACTTTTCCCTCTCAGGAAACAGTGGTTTCAACATCAGTAAGTTGAAGGTGTGCTCTTTAATTGACACAATGCTACTTTTCCAGAGGAACAGGTTGTCGCTTTTCACAAAATTTGTCCTATTTAATGAAACGTTGTTTGCTATCTTAGTTACCTACCATCTCACCTATTGCTCTATTACAGTCCCAAGCTTTTAAAATGCTGTACCAAGAGTCTTGGGAAGATCCTTTTCAGGCAGATTCTGGAAGCTTGGCCTCTCCAGCTCAATTGTAAATACCTTGAGAGCAGGAATCACCTCATATCCGTCTTTATCTCGCATGGCACCTGACTCAGTTAGGCAGGAATTCAATAAGTATTTGCCAAACCCATTACTGCCTGCTTATTTCATGCTGGGGACTGGGCTAAGCCTTGGGAAGGAGAAAGGAGGAATCACATTCAGATCTTACCCTCCAGGAGCTTCTAGGCCAACCCAGGAGATAAGAGTCAAATGTAAACAAAAAGCATCTGATATGGAAAACGGTGTTTGTAATGGGGATTATAGCAGAGAGCTACACTGGGGTACCGCCCTCCCCCCACCCCAACACACACCCAAAGCACCATTTGTACCTAAAGATTGCTGGGAAGTTCTTTGCTATTAAAATAAGCATGGACATACTGTGGAGTACACGCTAACATGTATATGCACTTTAAGGTAAAATGCAGATTTCAAGGTGCTGTATTTGGTAGACCTGTGCCCCCACCTTTCTTTAGCTCCCCTCTCCTCTGCCTCTAGGAATGTTTTGGTGGGTGTGATGCTGAACACTGCTATTGGCATCAGACAAAACCGGGTTTTCATTCAGGCTCTGCTCCATCACTTTCTAGCTGTGTGATTTTGAGCAAATGGTCTGAGCTCTATGAACCTCAGAGTATTCATGATTTTTATGAGGGTTAGTGTTTCATGTAAAGCTTTTGTCACATACACAGTAGCTTTTATGCCTGTTGTGAGAAAACAAGTGTGGGATGGATGGATGGATGGATGGAGCAGGGAACAGGCCAGGCTTGCCACAGCAAAAAAGGCACATTCCCTCTGACATGAACACTTTGCAATTCTATAGCATTTTATACACTTGAAGCATTTTCATAATCACACAAAAATCAAAGAAAGTAGAGCCATCCCAATTCTACCTATGAGAAAAACTGAAGCCTCAAGAAATGCCCAGAGGGACTTCCCTGGTGGCGCAGTGGTTAAGAATCTGCCTGCCAATGTAGGGGACACAGGTTCTATCCCTGCTCTGGGAAGATCCCACCTGCCACGGAGCAACTAAACCTGTGCGCCACAACTACTGAGCCTGTGCTCTAGAACCCATGCACCACAACTGCTGAGCCCTCGTGCCACAACTACCGAAGCCTGCGTGCCTAGAGCCTGTGCTCCCCAACAAGAGAAGCCACTGCAATGAGAAGCCCACGCACTGCAACGAAGAGTAGCCCCTGCTCACTGCAACTAGAGAAAGCCCATGCGCAGCAACGAAGACCCAATGCAGCCAAAAATAAAGAGTCTTGCAAAGACTGAGATCGGTCATCTTGAGATTTGAGCCACTGCCTGGTTCAGCATCTTTAACACAACAGCTTGGGGACTTGTTAGGCAATAGAGGATGGGGAGAAGGGGGCCTGCCTTTCCAACTGCTGCCTTTCCTTTCTGAGCTGTGTACGGCCTGTTAATTTGACCTACATGTTGTGAGACACAGAGTCACAGAATCCTCACGGCTGGGGTAGTGCAAAAGTCCTTCACTTTCCCTGTTGAGAAGCTGATACAAGCGATGGACTCTACTCTCCTTAAGAACATACAGACACACAAAAACTCACATACAGTTTCAGGAAGCCCCGGGTGCCCTGAAGCCCCTCCACCATGCCCCCTAAGGCACTCAAGCCCCCTCTACAGAGACCATCCTGAGCCTGACCAACTGCAGAAACCACAAGCTCATTTCCTCCAGCAGACCGGTAGAAACAGTATAACCCAACATAACAAAGCCCTGCAACTTCAGCCAGGGACAACTCCCCCACCCAGCTCTGCAATCATCCGAATTCTAAGTCTATCCTTCAATAAACGTCCAAAGTCAAACCATCCATTTCCCTCCCAGACTTTCACAAGTCTTGGTGGAGATAATTGAGGTTATCTGTGTTTTAGAAATAAAAATTGCCAGTGTGTTAATAGAACGGGGAGACCCGTGAACAGGATTAATACAGAGGTTACCTAGAGTCGATTGGCTTCACCACAGGCAACACCTTCATTGTCATGAAAGCCAAGATTGAGCACAAAAGATAAAGAACCGGGTCAGCGGCCGAGGGAAATTTGGTGAGGCATTCAGTTCATGTGTTCGTTCAGCACTCATGTATCGAGCACTTACTACGTGCCAGGCACTGTTCTAGACCCCCAGGATACATCTGAGACTAAAACAGAAAAATCCTCACCCTGAATGTAATCTTTGAGCTTACATTCTAGTGGGGGAGATGGACAAATGCCAATAAACATAATAAATAAGTCAATTTTATGGTATGCTAGAAGGCAAAAAGTTCTAGGGGGGGAAAAGGAATTAAGCTGGATAAAGGGATCAGGAGTGTGTGTTCAATGGAGGAAGCAAGTTGCAGGGTTCAACTAGGGTCAGGAAACCTGCATTGAAACAACATTTGAGCAAGACTTGAAGGCGAGGAGACCACATACACATCTTGAAGCCAAGATGATGCTAACGACAATACTCAATGGCTAACATTCACCTATTCACTCAACCAATATATACTGAGTGCATTAAGAGCTAGGTGCTTGTGGTCGGCTGAATAACGGTCCCCAAAGATATCCAGGTCCTAACCCCTGGAACCTGTGTATGTCACCTATATGGCAAAAGGGACTTTGCAGATGTCACAAAGTTAAGGATTTTGAAATAGGGAGATTATCCTGGATCATCCAGTGGGCACTAAATGTAATCATGAGGGTCCTTATTGCAAGAGGGAGATTTGACTTCATAGAAGGAAAAAAAGTGATGTAACAAACGTATGGATACCAAGGGGGGGAAGTGGCGGGGAGGGGGGCGTGTGTGATGAATTGGGAGATTGGGATTGACATATATACACTAATATGTATAAAATGGATAACTAATAAGAACCTGCTGTATAAAAAAATAAATAAATTTCTAAAATTAAAAAAAAAAAGTGATGTGACGATGAAAGCAGGGAAGAAAAGGTGAAGTGAGGCGGGACCATAAGCAAAGGAATGAGGGAGCTGGAAAAGGCAAGGAAACCGACTCTCGCCTGGAGATTCCAGAAGGAAGCTGCCCTTCTGACACCTTGATCTTATTCCCATAAGACTCACTGTAGACTTCTGACCCCAGAACTGTAAGAATAAATCTGTGTTGTTTTATGCCACCTTTGCGGTAATTTGTTACGGCAGCCATAGGAACCCAATACAGCGCTATTTTAGACAGGGATATAGTGAGAAACAAAACTGATGAAAATCCCTGCCATGTGGGTGTCCCGCCCTTGACCACTCATTCTGTGCCTGGCACTGGCCTGTGCCTTTGATACACAGCATCCTTTTAGTGATCACATCCGTCCTAGGGGACGGCTGCTATTTGAACTGAGACCGTGTAACTCGGAGATCCTGTTCTCTGACCATTGGAGGGTCTTCTGGTCATGCCCCATCAGACTATGGCTATTTTGGGTGTGCCAGTGATCTGCTTATGTCATCTCTGATGCCACTGGTCACGCTGGGTGCCTGGGACACTGTCCCCATCCTCTCTCACCACACCAGGAGGAAGGCCCTTCTGAAAGAGGGAAGGAACAGCCTTCGCTTGGGGGTTTACGAGTAGCATCCTCTGCATGAACTGCCCCCATAATTTTCTCTAACTCAGATGGTTAGAGGCAACTAAGAGGCAGACACTTCTTCTAAGGGCTACAAGAACCTTATTTAATCCTCACTGTAGCCCTGCGAGGTAGGTTCTAATGTTATCCCCATTTCACAGGTCAGGAACCAGAGGCACAGAGAGTTTAAATAACTTATCAAAGGTCTTATGACTAGTGAGGGTTGGGAGCCAAGATTCAACCTCTTCACTGTTTTTAAGGCCCATAAATAAAATAGCTAAAATCTATTGAAAACGGCTATGCGTCAGGCAATCCTCATTTAAATTTCATGACTCTCTGAATGAGGGACATGTACTATCTCTATTTTATGGATGATGAAACTGAGGCATCATCAGGTTTCGAGAGGATCAAAACCCAGGCAGTGAGCCTGGAGTCCCTGTTCCTTTAATTAACTACCCACTTTGTCCCAGGCACTCAACGAAGCCCTGAGGGTGAAGAAGTGAATAAGATTAAGACAGTAAAAGTAGTGGTTAAGAGGTTAGACTTGTGGTCTCAGGAACCACCTGTGTGATCTCGGGAAAGTTACTTAACTGTTCTGAGACTCAGTTTTGTCATCTCTAAAATGAGAATGGTACCAGGACCGACCTCAGGGCTGTTGCGAGGATTACATGAGAACCAGCACTTACAGTGAGGTGTCAACACACATCAGCTGATGTTATCCTGTTGTTACTATTATAATAAGCTCTGTTCCTGCCCTTAACCACAGAAGATGCACAAACAATGTAGACATCACTGTTCTTTCCACATTGATTCTGATGATAATTTAAGGAACCCTGAACTAGGCTAAGACCTCCTGCCTGCCCAACCCAAAGGGCAGACTGAAGACAAAATCAGGGAACCCATGCCTCTCACTGGTCCCAACCTCCTGGAATGGATTAGCATCTCTAGGAACACCCGTCACCCTTGGCCCTCCTGGAACACAGTAGATGTATTTAAGGAAAGAAAAAACCTGGAAAATCCTACCAGGGGATGTGACTCTGAATTGAACATGCATACACTGGACTTACCTGGAACTTCGCCAGGACCCAGCGATGAAGATGGAGGAAGATACTAAATCTCCACTGACTGAGGCTCCATCTTGGTTTCCTTGTCTCTGAACCAAGGCCTTGCTGGAACCAGCAGAGAGCTGCCCTACAGTTTCTTTTCACTGGTTGAAGGAACAATCTTCAAAGGAATGGTGGAGGAAAAGGAGATACATTTTGTTTCCTGTGTGGAAGGAAGATTTATCAACCCTACATGGTGACTTTTATGTTGGGACAATTGGATATCCATATGCAAAAAAATGAAGCAGGACCCCTACCTCACACTGTACACAAAAATTAACTCAAAATGGATCATAGACCTAAATGTAAGAGCTAAAACTATAACATTCATAGGAGTACATCTTTGGGACCATAGATTAAGTTATGGTTTCTTAGATATGACACCAAAAGCAGAAGAGATAAAAGAAAAATTAGATTAAATTGGACTTCATCAAAATTTTAAAACTTTTGTATTTCAAAAGCACCATCAAGGCTTCCCTGGTGGCGCAGTGGTTGAGAGTCTGCCTGCCGATGCAGGGGACACGGGTTCGTGCCCTGGTCCGGGCATGCTGCAGAGCGGCTGGGCCCATGAGCCATGGCCGCTGAGCCTGCACATCCGGAGCCTGTGCTCTGCAGCAGGAGAGGCCACAGCGGTGAGAGGCCTGTGTACCAAAAAAAAAAAAAAAAAAGTGCACCATCAAGAAAGTGAAAAGACTACCCACAGAATGGGAGAAAATATTACAGAGCATACATGAGTAGATACTTCCCTAAAAAGATATACAAATAGCCAATAAGCACATGAAAATATGTTCAGCATCATTAGTTATTAGGAAAATACCAGTGAAAACTATAATGAGACACCACTTCGTTTTACCTAGGATGACTGAAATAAAAGCAGCCGACAATAACAAATTAGGGAGGATGTGGACATATTGAAACTCTTAAATGCTGCTGGTGAAACTGTAAAATGGTGCAGCCACTTTGGAAAACAGTTTGGCAGCTCCTCAAAATGTTAAACATATTGATACCATGACCCAGCAATTTCACTCATGGGAATATATTCAAGAGAAATGAAGACATACGTCCACATTAAACACTTGAACATGCGTGTTACTCATGACAGCTCAAAAGAAGAAACAACCCAGATGTCTCTCAACTGATGAGTGGATAAACAAAATGTGGTATGTTCATACAATGGAATATTATTTAGCCACAAAAGGAAAGAAGTGCTGATTCATACAACAACATAGATGAACCTTGAAAATATTAGGCGAAGTGAAAGAAGCCAATCACAAAAAACCCTACATATTGCATGATTCAATTTATATGAAATGTCCAGACTAGGCAAAGTCATAGAGATAGAAAGTAGATTTATGTTTGCCTAGAACTGGGGGGAGGGGATGCACAATGAGGGGGGACTGCTCATGGGTACAGGGTTTCTTTTGGGGATGATGAAGATGTTCTAAAAATAGACAGTGGTGATAGTTACACAATAGTCGATATACTAAAAATCACCGAATTGAATACTCTAAAAGAGTGAATTTTATGGTATAGGAATTAGATCTCAAAAAAGCTATTATTTAAAAAAATTACTGGGAATTCCCTGGCGGCCCAGTGGTTAGGACTCCATGCTCTCATTGCCGAGGGCCTGGGTTTGATCCCTGGTTGGGGAACTAAGACCCCACAAGCCACGTGACGTGGCCAAAACAAAAAAATTACTGTCGGTCCTTGAAGAAACTATTGGAGACTTCTCTTTAGTTAATGCCAATTCCACTTCTTACCTGAGTACAGATAAACTGGGGTTCTGGCTGAAACTTGTCTTTTCTGCCATCTTCTACGCCACAATTCTACGCCCACAGAAGTTCTTGGTAAACTTCTACCTTTAGTTTACCAAGCTCTCTCCTGATTCCATGCCCCTTTCTTTATCTTCATTGCCCATTTCACCTGGTTACCTGCTACCATGCTTCACATATCAGCCATCCCTGGCTCCTGAGACAGTATTGGGGGTCCCCGGGGGCTCCCTTTTTACTGCCAGTCCATTGAATTGTGTTGGTTTGTTCCTTGGTGCTGTGTCCTTCACTATGCTATACGCTCCCTGAGGACAGTGGAGGTACTCGTTCTGTTGACCCTTACATGCCAACATAATCTTGGTCATCACTGAATGAATGAGTGAGTGAGTGAATATATGCTTGAAAAGAACAAGTATCTGAATGGAGTGGAAAGATACAGAGGATAAGAAGGAATAGAGGAAAGGAAGAAGGGAGAATTTGGATTAAACTTACATTCTCATGTACCTACTTTTTTTCCCTATTGCCTGAGAAATGTGGATTTCTCAGCCCTATAGCCACATTGACCATTTGAGCCTCTCAGATTCTAGAATGGCTTCTCAGTTTCCTATGAATCAAACCAAAACCTTAGGCCTTTCAAAGAACACCCGAACCTTGTTTTTCCACTCTTTGGCTCAGAAATCCAAAGTTGGGAATCTAGCTAAAGAAAATAACAATAACAAGCACCTGAATACAGAGAGGGATGCGGCGTGGACCCTAAAAATAGACACACATTGTATATAATACAATCTGGCATTGTTTATAATAGTCAAAACCTAAATGTCCACCAGCAGGCGGGTGTACATCCTGCCATGTCCCAAAGATGGAATAATATGCACCCATTAGAAGAATTTCATGATCTGGGAAAATCATTGTATTGTATAGTAAGTGAAAAAAGCAGGTTATAAACTGGTAGGTTACAAACCTATCACCAATATGTAAACTGTGCATAGAAAAAATTTTTAAATTTGGGAAAAACCACACCAGAATGATTTCAGGGGTTTTCTTTCGGTAGTGGGACCCTGGGTGCCTTTCTCGTTTCTTTTTTTAACATAACAAGGTGCTCTACTGTGAACATATATGACTTTTATAATCAGAGAAAACAACACCCCCTAATTCTCTCACTCTTTCCACTGCTCTTTCATGGGAAATTCACTCAACACCTGCCTTGTTCAGTCAACCCACATCCGCCTTCAGATCCTCATCCCAAGCTTCACCCTCAGAATCTGGGCAGGCGCTCCCTCCAGGAGGCCTCTCCTGGTCGCCAGGAGGAAGGAAGGCTGGCTCATCCCCACCTGTCCCAACACAGGGCTCCCACATCTCTCCCTGCTCACCTTGTCCAAGAAAACTCCAGCCTCTCTGCTGATGCTTGACCTCGAGAGACTGCTTCCTGCTGCAGCCCAGCAGCCAGGGCAGTGGCCCTGCGTCTGCACCTGGTCGCTGAGTCCAGACTCCTGGAAGGAAGCTGAAGAGCAGAGGCCATTGGTCTCACTGTCGTTGGATGATGAGGAAGGCGGTGATGACTTTTCTGTCTGCATGTCCTGATTTGCCATGGGAAAGACTTCCCCCGGCCATTTAAAAACCATTCAAACTGTCTTTAAACAGCTGAAGAAGTGATCAAAGGTGTTTTCACTTAATCTGGACAAGCAACCTTCTCAATAGAGTTAGCCCACTGCTCGGTAGCTTTGGGAGGAAACGAGTACAAACCAGTAATGCGGATGGAGCTCGAATGCACTTGGAGTTTTTGCGAGTTGATTTGTCCACGTATACATCCAGCTTATTCCTGAGATGGAATCAAATTAGAGAAACCCTTGAAGGAAAATTAGTGGGTCAAACATCTGAGGGCTTACCACATACCTGACACACCTTAGAGCGCTTGTGAAAAGCTGTGGCTTTATCAAAGGAATAAACAAATCCAGGGTGATTTTTCCTGCAGAACTTCCTGGACATGCACTACACCCACATGAAGCATAACAAGGAAGGCTCTGAGGATAAGACGGATGGTCTCGGCTTCAAGAAAGGCGCATGCGTCTTAGCTCCTGTGGCCTTTTGAGCTAATTACCCTGGCCTGTGTCTGAAATATGACAGAATTCAGGATCAAGGCAAATTGGACGTCCCGGCATTGATCTTTGGTGTATCTGAAACCAAGAAGAAAAGATGTGGTGTGCCAGGCTTCCTCATTGGTCTGGTATTTTACCTGTCTTCCTAAACAAAGAAAACAAACCACGGACATACTTTTCTTCCCCGCAGAACTGCGTCCTTTTTCATGACTAGGTCTGGGTATTGTTTGGCAATGGGAATTCAGTAGAATAGCAGTGGGGAAGCATTTTTTAAATACCACCCTCTTCTCAAACGTTTAAAGTAAAATAATGAATAGGTGAGTGACTGTCCCGTTTGTCAACTCTTTTCCATTCCTGCCACCCAAATGCAGGCCTCCATCACATGTTTCTTAGGCCACCGTGGTTGACATTTCTTTCCAATCCATCTTATCAAGGCTGGAAGTACTGAGGTCTCCAGAGGAGAAGAGTAGATGTTCTTTATTCTGCCATCCACGGAGTTTGGGTTTCTGTTTAATGGGATCTATGAGCTGAGCATGAAATGGAAATGCTGGGATGGTAGAGGAGTTTTTGAGGAACCAACAGGGGAAGAAACAGAGGAGAGATGAGGGACAGCTGGGAGAGGAACCCTTGTTGGGAATTTGGGGGTGGTGTTCCATGTGAACTGTCTTCCTTGTCTTCCCAGGAGATCCTCAGTAAAATATCCTGTTATTTTTTTCTTTTTTTAAATATCCATCCCTTTCTGGTACATTATGGAGTTGGATTTCTTTGTTGGAGGAATTCATTCGTTCAACAAATAGTTAATTTGTTGGTAGAGCCTGCATCTACCAGGCAGTGTTCTAGAGGATAAAGTAGTGAATAAAACCTACCCAACACAGGACAACTTGGATGAAAACAAACAACAACTTGGATTGCACTTCCCTGTTGGCCCAGTGGTTAAGAATCCGCCTTCCAATGCAGGGGATGGGCGTTCGATCCCTGGTCGGGGAGCTAAGACCCCACATGCCACGGGGCAACTAAGATCACGTGCTCTGGAGCCTGCGCGCCACAACTAGAGAGAAGCCCGGGAGCCACAACTAAGGCCCGACGCAGCCAAATAAATAAAAAGGAGAGCAAAACAACAACGACAACTTGGATGAATCTCCAAGGAATTCTGCTGACGGGACCCCCTTTCCTGTATGGCTCTGGCACGCCTCGCCACCCTGGTTCTCAGCATCAGGCAAGACAGGACTCAATCCTGGATTCCAGCCCCTCCATACCCTCCTGCAGTGGGGGACGCCCACACCAGTCTGCTGTCCCACTGGGTGTATAATGAGGCACCTGGCGGACTATGAACCGTCTGGCTCTGCCCCTCTGCTTTACTGCCTTAGAAGATCTTCAGAGGAAAGAAGCCATGTAAAATTAAAATAAGGTCTGAAAAGCCTTTAAAGTTTTATTATTTTATACTATGCCCTGCCTTGCATGGAATGATCACAAAGTACACGCCTTCTGGGCCACGTCGTCTACTAACAGCACAGGGTTGAGAAAGCTGGAACTTACGATGTGGTCCACGGGGAAGAAAGGAGGGAGGGAAGGGAAAGAAAGCTGGGGAGGGAGGAGCAAAGATAAATATTTCTGTGTCTCTTCTCCAGTGGGTCAGTGGCTGCCCATTCCAGGAGCAATGATTATGTGCCTTAATACAATTGCTGATTCATGGTCACAGTCTTTATACTAAAGGAAAAGGGCTTTTAGAAGTACTAGAGCTAATCAGTAAATATTTGATCAACTTTCCAACAAGGTTCTAATGGCCAAAATGAAATGAAAGAAAAGATACTGATAAAAGCTCTATTTCCGTAACGTTGTCTCAAAGCAACCATGGAAAGAATAAGTGCAAAATAAAATGAAGGGCCCCCCTGCCCCCCACCCAGGGAGGGACCACCCTTGAGTCTGGTGGAGCCATTCTCCAGGGCCCAGGCCCCCACCCTGTCAGGTCCTTGGGGCCACACGGCGCTCAGCAGCCCTGTCCCGCTCCTCCCGGGAAGGGGCCTGCTTCCCTGCATCCCAGTCGGCACCTGGGATGAACAGCCCGTGGAGATCCAGGTGCATCTCTACATCAACGGAGGCACGAGCCAATTCTGTAAAAGTCTTGGCATCCAGAACCAGCAGAAAAGGCAGCTTCTGGGGATCGGTAGAGACAATGGCTGATAAGATAATCCCTTTGGGGAAACAAAAAGAGACACTTTGTAAAAGCGCAGCCTTGAACCTGGTCCAGCTGGGGGGATAAGGTTCTCAGCTCTATCTCCCTGTCCTTTGAATGTACGTTATCTAATCAAAACAGAAGGGAAGTGAATTTGGTATTCTGTGGGAGCAGAAGGGAAAGGCCAGGGAAATTGGAAGGCTTGCCTGAACCAGTCCCCTCACCTTTCTGAGCCTCAGTCTCTGCATCTGTAGAGTGGGGATAATCCTCCCCACCCTCAGAGGGTTGCTGAGAGGCTCTGCACGGTCAGTTATGAAAGCACTTTGTAAATCATTACATGCACTGAAGAATGGCTATTTTCCTACTATTTAGAAACTCCAGTTACAGAGAATCAGCTTTGACGCTGCTCTTAGGCTAATATCCGTCACTTGGCTAAACCCGGACCAGTTGCACTCAAATGGCATTTGAATGAGTCCAGTTCATCTCATGCATGTGCAGCTTTCCCCTCTGTAAAATGGGAATATTCTAAACACCCACTCTCAAGGGACAGAGGGCTAAATGAAATAGTGCACACAAACTTCCAGCAAAACTTTGTGATTCATCCCAAGGCCTCCCGGCTTTCAGAGTGGCTGAGGGCAGCTGAGGTCAGATCAGCTTGAATTCGACCCTCCTCTGTATGCACTGGGCGTGTGACGGACTGTGGGTAAGACCTCACTCTCTGAGCCTCTCCTTTGGTGGAATGAAGACCAGGTTGCTGCCTGCCCGCAAGAGATTGTGCAGGACGCACTTGCCCAGCCCAGGGGGAGGCCAGCCTCAGCAGGAGGTGGCACCAACCATCCCCCACCTTGGAGGTGACAGTGACACGGGGTCCCTTACCTGGCGTGCCGTGCAGTGCAGGTCGATAGGAAGACCCAGGTAGAAAACCACTCCCTTCTCACCTGAGGGAAGCAGCTGGCAGGCTCAGCAGGGGGCAGCCTGCCCTTCCCCATAGGCGTGGGCAGCCCCACCCAGGCTTGTAGTACCCTCCTTAGCATCCCTAGGGGGTGGGCAGGGCATTTCTGGGGCAAAGGCAGAATCAAAGAGGGAAAGGACCATTTGGTCAGGTGGAAACCTGGACAAGAGAGGAGGGCCACAAGCATTTCTAGGTGCTCCACGGAAAACTTACATGCTTAGAGGAGTCACAAATTCAGACCCAGCCATTGCAATGGATTTTAAAACCAAGATTCTATACTCTGGGCAAGGGTAGGGCAGCTCCGTGGAAAGGAAGTGGGCTTTTGTGTCGCAAACAATTTAATCACCCCGGAAGGGAGGTCTGACCTTCTGCTCCTGGGAGATGACCTCTAAGCCTTTGGACTGACGGTCTGATGAGAGTGCCTTTGTTTACCTGGGGCCACTGCATATAACCCATCCTAGCAAAGTGATTTAGGGGGAGGCCTGGGCCACAGGTGTCAGCTCAACCTCCAGAGGGGCCGAAGACTGGAGGTCACCATGTCCGCATGACCACGCCCCACACGGGCTCCGACACAGGGCTTGGAGAGCTTCCCTGGTTGGCCACGCTCCGTGGACGTCGCTGGGGAAGTTGGCGTGGTCCTACCCCTCCACAGGAGAGGACCAGCGGAAACCCCAAGCACAGGACTCTCCTGGATCCCGCCCCACTCGCCTTTTCTCTTTCAATCTGCACCCTTTCGCCGAGATAAACCATAACCATGAGTACAACAGATTTCGGTGTGTTCTGTGAGCTCTTATCTTGAAACTGAGGGTGGTCTTGGGGATCCCCAAACTTGCAGCTGGTGTCAGAAGTGGGGGTGGGCTGGGGGACTCCCTCATCCCACAGCTTTGGACTCAGACACACCTGGGCTTCAAAGCATGACTCCACCAGCTGTGTGATGGGGGGTGGTCACTGCCCCCAAACGATGTCTCTGTTTGAGGGGTGATCACAGGTACAGTGCAGCAAGCGGGCTGCCCTTCCTGGAGCCTTACCGTGATCCTCGTCCTCGGCACCCGGTGTGGGCACGAACACTGGCTCTGCCGGCCAGCAGTGCACCTCTCCCCACTTCAAGGATGACTTCGTGAGAATGTCGTATTTTATTATCTGCGCATCCAAAGGGGAGAAACATGGGGATGAGTGGTTGGAGAGCATGCTTATTCCCTGCGAATAGGAAGGCATCAAGGCCCCAGAGAGAGGGGAGTGGACTCTGGTGAACGTAGACCCCAAAAGGCATCTGCCTCTGGTCAGTGTAACAACAGAAAGAAAAGCCGCTTGCTTCCTCCTCCGACTTGAAGCAAAGGTCCTCCTGCCACTGCAGAGCTGACAGTACACACTGAATTCTTTCAGAAATAAAACCCCTGGATTTATCTGGTACTTGGCACTATATTGCTTTTTTTTTTTTTTTTTTGCGGTACGCGGGCCTCTCACTGTTGTGCCCTCTCCCGTTGCGGAGCACAGGCTCCGGACACGCAGGCTCAGCAGCCATGGCTCACGGGCCCAGCCGCTCCGCGGCATGTGGGATCTTCCCGGAGCGGGACACGAACCCGTGTCCCCTGCATCAGCAAGCAGACTCCCAACCACTGCGCCATCAGGGAAGCCTATATATTGCAATTTTTATACACATTAGATAAACTATTCAATGCAAACCTTTAAAGTATAATATGATTCCTTTGTTGTTTTAAAAGTGCGAGTCCCTGGCCTTCTCTCAATCTCTAATAGGCCTCTTTCCCCTGAGGGTGTGGGATTAGAGGGGAGTGACTCGGGGTGTGCGTATGTGTGTGGGGGAACCTTAATTTTTTGCTTTGTACATTTTTGCACTGCTTGCATTAAAAATAAATTTTCCATTTTATTACTAAAAACTGAAGCTACTAAGGAAAACTGATGTCTGTACAGCACTCAGCATGGTCCCTGGGAAACAGCAAGTGTTCAAACAAATAGCAGTTTCAAAAACAGAATATGAATCGCTATGCTGTACACCTGAAACTAACACGATATTGTAAATCAACTATACTTCAATTTAAAAATAAGTTAAAAGGGACTTTCCAGGTGGCGCAGTGGATAAGACTCCGCACCCCCAAGGCAGAGGGCCTGGGTTCGATCCCTGGTCAGGAACTAGATCCCACATGCATGCTGCAACTAAGAGTTCGCATGCCACAACTAAGAAGCCTGTGAGACACAACTAAGGAGCCCACCTGCCACAACTAAGACCCAGTGCAACCAAATAAATACGTAAATAATTTAAAAAAATAATAAAAAAAAAACGTAAATCGTCCTAGTTTCAGCTCTACCCTCTCTGCTTGAGACAGTGAGTTCCTTGAGGGCAGGAACTGGGATCTTCCTGTTCACTTCCCTTTCCTCGGTGCCTACCACATTGTAGCACATAGCTGGTGCTCAATAAACATGCATCCAAAAAAGAAATCAATGGATAAACTCCAGACACCACATCCTTCTTGAGCGACAGCCCATAAGGTGCAATTCCCTCCCCTGGATGGTCCATCGTTGCTTCCAGTGTATTTTGTCCCAAGCTGACGTCACTTTCTGACTTACCCCCACCCCAGGGGGACCTCGGTTCTGACCTCCCTGAGAACCTGGGAACTCAGCTTTGCAGACAGACACGATGGTTATAGGCTGCCATCTCCCAAGGACTAGTACCTTGGTTGGGATGGGGCTCCACTGGACTTCAGCAGCAAAGACATAACGGTATCGCTTCCCGTTGTGAGCGTAATTGATCCGAGGCAGCTCTAAGCCTAGAGAGAAATGACACAGCTGACAAAGCCCCCTTCACCGAGAGCTGGGACCACATGTCTTTTGTGGCATCCAGGCTGGGCATCCTTTTCACAAAAACGGTTCCCAAGCCAGGATCCCTGAACTTGATTCAGGCCCTAGATTGGATCAAGGGTGATCACAGGACAGGAGGAAGGAACTTCTGATAACTACCCCAGCTCCATTAGAAGCTCCATTAAGAGCAACGTAAGATAGACCTGGGTTTCTAAGTGTATAAACATCTTCAATTATCCAAGATAGAAATCAAAGAAAATTGCATGATTAAAATCAGAGGCGACTGCAATTTTTTAAAGCTCTTTTTAAAAAAAGTGTGTGCGTGCACATGTGTGGGTGTGAATAGAAACTTCTGAAGCTGTGGAAGGAGCATCAGTGGGGAATATTTAAATAAATCTGGTGAAATCATATAATAACATTATACAAAAGTAACATTTACAAAGAATTTTAATAACATGGGGAAATGTCCACATCATAAGATCAAATGTAAAAGGCTGCTTATGGGATTATCTCCACTGTGTTATAAATGAAGTGAAAAAGTTTGGAAGCATTGCTGGGGTGATAACTTCCTCATGGTGGTTTATAGTTTGTACTGTCCATTCTAAGTTTCTCATTGTGTGAAATTTTCATTATACCTATTACTTTTGTAATCCAAAAAGCCTTAAGAATGTGTCCATGTCCATGCATATATATTTATATATGCTTGTTGTGTCAAATTGAATTTCTAAGTCTGAATATTGAAATGAAAGTCCCTCTTATGAAATACTGCAGCGAGTTGGAGCCAACTGCTGGTGAAAATATAATGTCCAAGAAAAGAAGAAGCAGAGATGGAAACATCTGCCACATAAAAGCCTCCTGAAGAGGACCCAGGGCCTAACTGGTTATCGGGCTCAGTGGGGAGGGAAGTGGGGTGCAGCAGTAAGAAGGGAAGATGTCCCATCCCACAGTCGGGTAATCACGAAATTCCCAAGGTCAAGATGAACATGAGGACGAGGGACCACCCACACACTCAACTCAGAAAAAAGATGCCCACTGTCGGTCCCAGAGTCGGTCTGAGACTCCCTGTGATGCTCCTGGGTCCCTCGAACCTGGTCTGGAGCCCCCCTTTCCTCCACTCTGTAAATGACCAGCTATACGCCCATGGTTAAGTAAAATGTGATTCATGCCTGTGAATTCTGTCCGGCTATTAAAGCCACGCTCTTGAAGAACCTTTGGGATGTGGGGAAATTCCCAGGCTACGTTCATTAAGTGGAAGAAGCCATTTCAGAACATTCTAGATGGTATGGTATGCATTTTGTATAACCGTAAATGCAGAGGTTAAGGGTTTTTCGAGTCAGTGAAGCCTGGGTTCAGGTGCTGGCTCTGCTGCCCAACTTCAGGCAAGTTATTGAATTATTCTCAGCTCTGCTGTCCTCGGTTCTAAAGCATGAACAGTACATGGCAGCCCCTGACTCTTAGAGGTGTTCTAATCACGGCTGCTTTTAGCTGGACCCTCACTGCAGGCCAGGCCCCCAGCTAAGCCCCTTACATGCATGGACTCACCTAACGTGATAAGAACAGGATGAGACTGGGGAGGAAAGGATGGGAAGTTGGGGAGCCCCTAGAAGAGGGCCTGGCATGCGCCAAGCAACGCCTACGTGATGGAAAGACTGCGTGGATGTTTCCAAACGGCCGTCACAGGTGGAGGGATTATGAAGGATTTGTCTACGGTCATGCTTTTCAGCGCGGCCCAAGGTTGCTACGATAAACAAGAATTCCCTTCCCAGAAATAAAACGACCGTAGTGTTTTACTCCTCCATCTGCCCATGTGAGTGACAGGTGAGCAGAGATGGAAGTTGATGCCTTAAGAATAGGGACGAACATGTCTATATTCACTTCCAAAGACTCTGAGGGGCTGGGGCACCACACAGAACCCATTATGGGATCCATGGGATGCCATGTGTAGACGGGGTTCTTAGTGGGCAAATCTGAGGTCGTCCTAGCAGAGTCCCCAGGACTGTCCTTCCAGACGCCTGGCCCTGGCGTGGGGCAGCGACATGGGGAGCCGGGCTCCCAGCCTAGAGCCCCGCCCGCCGCTCCCCAGCCCTGTCCTGGGCAGGCCTGTTCATTCCACACTGCAGTACTGAGCACACCCTGCTCTAAGCCAGACTTCTGTCACGTGCCGGTGACAGCACTGAGCACACAAACACGGTCCCCACCCCACGGGCTTCTATGCTAGGGCAGTGGTTCTCAATCAGGTTGGAGGCCAGGGACGCTGATCTACATCCTCCAATGCCCAGGGCAGTCCTCCCCGCAAAGAACGACCCGGCCCCGGTATCAGCAGTGCCCACATTGGGACGCCCTGCTCTGGTGGGTGCTTCTCTCTGGGGGGGTTTATGCTCTGGGTGTAGCTCAGGCTTTCTGAGGCCCAATTTTCTCCTCTGGCAAGTGGGGCTGATAGCACCGATTCTGCAGGGTGTTCTGAGTGTGCACAGGTAGAAATCTGCACGTGCCATGCCTTTCAGTAAGTCAGCATTCAATACACAAAAGCATTTGATACAGAGAACAAACTAGTGGCTACCAGTTCAGGGGGGCGATATAGGGGTGGGGGAGAGGGAGGTACGAACTATTGGGTGTAAGACAGGCTCAAGGATGTATTGTACAACACAGGGAATACAACCAATACTTTGTAATAACTGTAAATGGAAAGCAACCTTTAAAAACTGCATTAAAAATTTAAATTCAAAAAAATAAAATAAACTTCTAAAAAGAAAGCAAAAAAAAAAAAAAAAAACAACCGCGGAAGCATTTGAAAGGCTAGCCGTGAAAGTCCCTGGGTCCAACGACCACCCGAGTACCTCCCTGGGAGGGGTATGAAGATACATGAAAGAGAAGTGTCCCCAGATGCCTTCCCCTGGGCGTCCCAACAGCCTTCCTCTCAGTCCCTCGTCCTCGTCCTCGCACATCTCCTCTGCATCAGAAAGAGGTATCATATAAAGAGGACATTCAGCCCCTCCCTAAACACAGGAGAGAGGATGCCCTTTACCTTCATAAAGCAACTCCGGCTGGCAGTAGACTTGGTCTTCTTTTTCCTTCAGGGCTCTTGCTGTTGTAGATGACAGTTTGATTAAATTGGAGCCTGCCTCTGCGTTCTGAAAGAATCGGTTTTCCAGAAAAATAAAAACTTGGTATCCAGAACAAATATTTGTTTTACTGTGCACATGTTAAAAAATGCTTTAGTGTCTGTCACCTTGTTCCGGCCTCACATTAACCACCGGAAGCAGCTATTATACGATTGGTATTTTCAGTTAAAAGTGAGAACTGGGGGCTGGAAGTAACTCCCCAAAGAGGGCAAAGCTGGTGGGTGGTAGAAGGGGGGCCCTAAAAACCCTGGATCTTTTCTTCTACTCTGGGGTGCCTGATCCCTCACAGGTGAATTAATGTACTTATAAGTTTTCGCTTTTTAAATACTGGATGATTCACCTGTAAAAGGCTGCATCAGTCATTCAAAAGGTGTTTATAAAGAGTTCATAATAACGTGTGAAATGCTCATGATAGAATACTGAGAGAAAAAAGCAGCAGAGTAAACTGCATACACAGTCTGAGCTCAACCATGTTAAACAAAGAAAAAGAAAAAGAAATTACATTGAAAGCAGCCTGGAAGAAATACCAAATAGTAACAATATAGCATGTGGTGGGATTATGGAGACTTTCGTTTCTTTTTCTAGGCTTTTCTAGATTTTCAGTATTTTCTCCTATGAAAATGTACCCCTGTTGAAAAGAAAACAAACATGCAATAAAAATTACTTGGGAGAAAAATATCTATCAAGGACATCTCTTGGTCTCAAGTGACAATCAGACTTTGTTCAGTACTTTACCATCATCGTTGTAACCCAGGAGAGAGACTGAACACAATTAATTAAATATCTATTGAGCATCTACTACTCCCTGTGTCCCCACATACTCTCTACGGGACCTTGAACAACTTATTTGGTATCTCTGAAGTTCAGTTTCCCCATCTGTATAATGAGGCATAGCACAAGCGTCGTATAAATAGTATGTGCGTCTCCGAGTTATTATGTAGGTTAAATAAAATAATCCATGCAGTTGGTTTATAAGAGGGCTTGGTTAGTGGTAAATGCTAGATAAATGTTAACTGCTATTGATAACATAATTGTATTATTATTAGCATTATTTTTACTACTACTACTACTGCCACTACCCCTGGGGGTGGGTTCAGGTTGGCTGCTGGGGGAGAAGGGGTAACAAGACTGCAAATCCCTGCATTCATGGAGTTACGGGAGGAGAACTATGGTCATGTCTGACTTCTCATTTAAACTTTTCTCTACTTTCCAAACTTTCCAAAATAAGCTTTTATAATGAAAACAAACCTATTTGAACAATAGCAGCTTTTTGCTGAGAAGGTGGGAAATTTACTGCATCCTAGAAGCTGAACTGTAGGGCCCCTCTGAGATCTGTTCAGGGCGATCCCAATTAACAGAAGAGGAAACTGAGGCCCAGGGAAGGAAAGTGACTTGCCCAAGGTCACACAGAGGGGAGCAGAGGCTGGGCCCAGAGCTTCGCACTGAGATTCTTCTGCTCAGAAGCCAAAACACTACAGGCAGCAGGCAAAGCAAAGCCCCTGAGGCTGGCCGGTTCCCATCCCATAGTTCTCGGCTCAAACATCCCTTTCCCTGACAAGTTAGTCTGCAGTGTCTCCAAGGCATGTGTCCCAAGCTGTAAATATCTCCTTTATGGACCTGCTTCCTTCTTTCATGCTGTCTTCCCTGTGCAGACAGTGATCAGATTCTATTCAGTGCATGGCACATAGTCAGCTCCCAGGAAGTAACTGCTGAAGGAATGAGCAAATGCATGACTCAATGAGCTCTTCCTTCAACTCTTAAGGGGCAGAACATGTGCTTTGCAGGTGGTTGTAAAAAACGAAGGGCGTGAAAAGGTCGTCTAGCGCCTAGCACATCGGGTGACTTGGAAGCAGAGGCTCTGTTTGCCTTCATCTGTATGTGCAGTCCCACATGTGAGAGGCCCTGCCCTGTGCCTTGCTAGTCAAGAGGCAGCCACAGGCCTCTTGTGCATGTCCCGGGCTTGATTCTCAGGGAGTCAGTCCGCAGAGACGTTTTCTAGCTGCAGCATGAAACTGGTCAGACTGGTTGAGGCATAAACTGTGAATTCTTCCACACACAGCAGTAACGAACATGACTTGGCAGCCTTCTATGGCCAATGTGCTCAACTTTGGGAAGAAATCACTTTCCAGCCAGAATTCAACGAAATCCTGCAGTCTGGCTTTGAAATTTCTCAACTCAAGGGAACTCCCGTGAGAAGCAGTAATCTCAATAATCCCGCAAAACACTGGCTTTGGAGTTTGGCAGCCTTGGGTGTGCAGTATGACTGTAGAGCTTTCTACGTGAACTTGAGCCTGCTTCCTCGTTTGTATAAAGGGGGGCAATCCGTAACTTTTGGACGGGTGGTGAGTACAAGCGAAGGTCCCTTTGACCTGCGTCTGGGGATTGTGGTTAGGATGAAATTAAATAATGGTTATGAAAGCACCTGATCCAGGGCCAGACCATCGTAGTCAGTGATTTGGAGCCAGACAGACATGCATTCCAATCCCAACTCAGATCCTCCGGATGATTCTGCCATGTTGGGCAAGTTACCGTCTCTCTCATCTACAGTCATGGGGAGGATAAATAACCCCAAGGACTGTCACACAGATTCGGTGAGAAGCATGTGGAGCATCTCACAAGGCCAAAAACGTTCAGGACCCAGGATGAGAGCAGAGGCCCACCAAACCTATGTCCACATATAGCAAATTGTTAAGTAAAATACCATTCTCTCCCGCCTTCCTTTATGCACAGAGCTTCAGAATGTTGTGGAACTGTGCTGATACGGCAACCACCACCAGCCATGCGTAGCTATTTAAATTTAAATTTAATGAAATTTAAAATTCTCTTCCTCGGCTGCACTGGCCACATTTCAGTAGCCTAGATATCTGGCTGCTACTGCTTGGACAGAGAATATTCCTTCATTGCAGCAGGTTCTAGTGCCCAGTGCTGGTCTGGAAGGATGCATATGAATTCAGAATCCCAGGACTCCTTGGCATCCTGAGCTAGAAGCAGGTGGCAGAGTGAAGGCTGGCCTCTGGGCCCAGGCTTCCCGCCTCCTTTTCTTGCCACTGCGTGGAAGCCCCAGCCAGCCCTGGCCTCCCTGGTGGGTCTGAGGGCTGCATCCAGCAGCACAGCCTGCCCTTAGGAGGACAGAGGCAGCTGCTGCAGGCTGGCTTGGGTCATTTGTGCAGGGAATTCAGGGATCCCAGGCCACAGTTGGGGTCGGAAGGGTGCCCCTCTGGGTGGGCACCCTGTGGCCCTGTGAATTCCTCACCCAGTGAAGAAGGGACACTGATGGAGAAAGGCCAGAGCAGGGGGCCCCTCTGGCCTGGGTCTAAGAGCAGAAAAGGCATCTGACACAGGGCCGCGCACAGAGTGAGCTCTTGAGAAATGGTGCCTTCTCTTATTATTGGGTCTTCATTTTTGCATTTGAAAACAAGACAAAAACCGAATCTACTGAGCCAGGAGTTGGAACCATCCCTTCTAGCTCCAAGATGCCAGCCCCGCCCCTCCCTGGAGCCCTGCAGGACCAGGGCAGGGTGGCTGGCAGGGACTGTTGGCACCGCCCATGCCCCTTGGGGCCCAGCCCCGCCTTAAACAACCCCCGCACAACCCCTACACAAACAGGTAGAGGGTGTCAGTGGGCCCCTCCTTCCTTTGACCCCAGCTGGCCCAAACGCCGGAGAAGGTGGGGCAGCTGGGAGGCCCCAGACTTTTGAACACACTTCAGTATAGCCCATTCTATGTGGAAGGTACTTTCCACTTGGGAAATGTTCCAAGCGCTAAAGGAAGACCTTGTGCCCTTTTAGAGACCTTGCGCCCTTTTAGAGACCTTGCTTCACCTTTTTCATTCATTCATCATTCATTCATTTATTTAAAATATCTAAGGGCTTAATGAGAACCCTCTGAGTACCAGACCCTGTGATGGGCTCAGAGGATAAACTGCTGACAAGACCAAGAGTCCCAGCCCTCTGGGAGCTTTAACAGGAAGCTCATTATACCTGCCATCAATGTGAGCGAAGAGCTGCAGGTGCCACTAGAATATACAAACCCACTGAGGGAGTCAGGATGCCAGACCTGAAGGATGAGAAGGGATTAGAATCCCCTGGAGGTTGTGCCTTCACTGGGCTGGTCTCAGAACCCCCAGGTAAGTTCAACCTGCAGCCGGGACAGGAGCAGAGGTCTCACGGGAAGAGCACGGGGTTGCAGGCAGAGGGACAGCGACGTGCGAAGGCCCCAGACTGAAGGGCATTTGAGAAAGGACAGCATCCCCTAAGGCCCTTCCCTAATATGCTTTTGGACGGGATGGAATCAGAGCCGCCGGATCTGGACACATAGGCCATGTCTGTAGCTCAACTTTCCCCTTTCAACACGCAGGTGGGGCGACTTGAAAGTGAAGCAAGGAGACATTTTTAAGGGACAATAAACAGCAATTAAAAAGCGTGGCCGGAGCTACCCTTCCCAGCACGCGCTCTTCTTTGCAGACGGCTCACGCAGTGCCTTTTTAAAATACACGTGCTAAACTTCTTAGCTTGGTTCCAAGGAAGCAAATCATTTCTAGAGCTTGATAAAAGGTTATAAAATCCTGCAGTGTGCGGGCAGCGGAAGGGAGTGTTTCCTCTCTGTGTATCAGCCGCAGGCTGAGGCCTCCACAAGGCGGGGGTGGGGTGGGAGGTGTGGTGGAGGTGCGCAGGCCTCAGGATTTGCCACCTGCGTGCTTTGTGACACCCCCATTGCATCCTGGAGCCAGGAGACACCCCAAGTGCTGCACTATGGAACTTCCCAGAGTGACGGGCACAGAGGCCAGCGGCTCAGATGATGATTTTGTGGGACACGGCCGTTCATTCAATAGCCCTGAATCACATGGGGAGAAAGTTAATCCCTTTTTCTCTTCCAATCTTTCCGACTGGGTCAAGGCGAGAGTCTCAGTTAAGTGCCACTATGTCTTTGACACCTAATAATTTTCCAACGTTCTCTTTAAGGAAGAGATCAGGTCTTGGCAAGAGCATCAGCATCAGGCTAGAGCTCAGGACCTCTGCTTTATTACCAGCCCTTCACGCTCATCTGCTCTTCCATCTGCAGCGCGCAATGGCAGCGTGCAATGCTGCCTTTCCACTGGGTCGTCATAGGTTTCCTTCCAAATGAGTTAAGGGAAGAGTGAGTTGATTTAAATGAAAACATGATTTTGTAAATGTTAATAGAGGTGATAGGAAATACAGTGAAAATCATGACAGAGATACACAAATGACTGCAGCTGGGGAAATGCTGGAGAGAGGAGAAAGGACCCAACTCTGAAGTTGGACAAAGCTGGGTTCAGATGCGGGTCTTCCGCCCACTGGTTGGGAGGTGCCTGCACTCCTGCATGGAGGAGCCTGGAGGGTGAGAGAAGCCTCCCTGGGCATGTAGGAGTGTCTTCTGTTCCCTAGGCCTGCAGGGCCCTGAGAGAGGTCAGGGTGACCCTCTGGGACTCCTTCCAGGAGTTAGGCCTGCTCGGGAGATCCGCAGAGTTATACCCCTTACCAGCTCCAAGGAAGGGTTTAGAGCCAATCTTGGCTCTGCCACCGGGCTGTGTGACCTTGGGCACATTCCTTAACCTCTCTGTAAAATGAGGCTAACCTGAGGATCTCTCCCATAGATGGTTTTGATCATTAAGTTAGGTAAGGAAAATACAATGCTTAGCAAAGTACCTGGCACATAGAGTGCATTGAGTAAGGATGAGCCATCAAAACTGAATTGAATTGAATTTGGATTCATTTAAATTAATTAAGTCATGAAGTCAGGAAGTTCTGGAGCCAGAAGCCTCTGGAACCTTTAAAACCAAACCCAGAGCCCTGGCAGCATCAGCCTAATTAAGGATAGCGTCTGGCCCAGGGGTCATTTTTAATGTAAGAACAGGACTGTTCAACATCAGGGAGACGGGTAAGCAACTGGTGATGAATCCCCACCACGGACTGTCAGGCCAATATTTAAAATGATGTCACAGAAGAATATTTAACGTCATGGAGAGATGTCTACATACACAAGTAGGTGGAAATAGTATGTATAGCAGTAGACTAAATAGTAGGTACATATTCAGCCATGAAAAAAAATGAGGCCCTGATACGTGCTACAACACTGATGAACTGTGAAAACATGCTTCGTGAAAGAGGCCAGCCACGAAAGACTACATATTGTATGATTCCATTTATATGAGATATCTAGAATAGGCAAATACACAGAGATAGAAAGTAGATTAGTGGTTACCTGGGGCTGTGGGGGGATGGAGGGGTTGGGGGGTGGGGAGCTGATGGTTAAAGGGTACAAGGTGTCTTTTGGGGAAATGAAAATGTTTTAAAATTGATTGTGCTGATGGTTGTACATTCAACTCTGTGAATATGCTAAAAGCCATTGAATTGAACACTTTGTTTTTTTTTTTAAGATTTTTTTTAATGTTGACCATTTTTAAAGTCTTTATTTAGCTTGTTACAATGTTGCTTCTGTTTTATGTTTTGGTTTTTTGGCCGGCAGGGCATGTGGGACCTTAGCTCCCTGACCGGGGATTGAACTCTCACCCCCTGCATTGGAAGGCGAAGTCTTAACCACTGGACGGCCACAACTACTGAAGCCCGCTCGCCCAGAGCCCGTGCTCTGCAACAAGAGAAGCCACCGAAATGAGAAGCCCGTGCACCGCAATGAAGAGTAGCCCCGCTCGCCGCAACTAGAGAAAGCCCGCGCGCAGCAACGAAGACCCAACATAGCCAAAAAAAAAAAAAAAAAAAAAAAGAACAGCTCATTTTGAATTTCAATATTAACGAAATTAGAGCCAAAGTCACTTCCTGAGTGGGCTCACATCTCCCAGGACTCAAGCCATTACCTTGTCCATGTGGAGGGGCACTGCAAACCTCTTGAGGGCTGGGACGGAGGTGAGCCTGGAGTTCTCCTCGAAGTTCTTGTTCAGGTTGGCCAAGTAGAAGAGCTGGTAAAGGCTGCTGTCCTCGTAGGCAATGACGTCGAACAGAAGGCAACCGTCCTCTTCGTAGGCATTGACGTGATGAAACACCACCATGGGGTCCGTGTAAAATTTGGTCAGCACGGGCTTCCTCGTCCTTTGGTCAATGATGTGAATGTAAGTCTGAAAGGAGATGCACATCAGTGGTCAGCTCTCCTCTGCAGGCCCAACACAGTGGCATCAGGCAGGGGACAAGACCCAGCCCTGCCATCCACTTGCTTGTGACCCTGAAGCATTCCCTCCCTTTTATGAGCCTCTCTGTACCACCTCCAGACACACGCAGAAGTGCTGAGGGAGGAGGGAAGCTTTGCTGCCAGGGCCCCTTCCTCACCAGCAGGACAGTACCCAGGGAGATACAGGATCTGAGAGTGTACCGTCTCCCCAGCCTTCACTTGACTGTGATCCAGGTGGGCAGCGACAGGCCAGCTCCCAGGCCAGGCCAGGTTGGGGAGAAACAGTCAGGTCCAGCCCTCTAAGGCTCCTCAGGCCCCATTGGTGGCCAGCGCCCCTAAAGCCCCTCCTGGGTCCCCTCTCCTGACCTTTGCCCGCTGCAGGTGTGGTTTTCCCAGTAACCCGGCGGCCCTGGAGGGCTGCGGTGCTGAGTGACCGGTCTAGTCAAGGAGCCCACGTGAGTATCGGCTCATTAGGCATCCTCAGGCACCTCTGGGTGTCACAGGCAGTATCACTCTGGGTGTCAAGTAGCCACATCTGCAGCCCCAGTTGCCTAGTCCAAGGAGGAAGGGGTATTTTCTTTCGTTTGGCAGCTCTGGCCTAACCATCCTCCTTCTGAAAGGAGGGAGGGGCTGCTCCAGGCTGCCATTTCCCCACCTCCTCTGGCTCATTGCTTCTTCCTCTCCTTTCCCAGAATCTGGCTTTGAAGTTAAGTGGGGGAGGGGTGAGGAGTAGTGTACAGAGGAGGAGGGCATTGGGAGGGAGGGTGGGTTTGGGGAGGTGAACACAGGCGTGGTTACTGTAGGCTTTCTTCCCCATAAACCCAATCCCAGGGTCAGCCACAGGGACTTCCTGGAAAGTTCTCCAAATGCATTCCAAAGCCCTTCCCAGGGCTCTGTGTCCCGTCCTCGGGGGCTCTGTCCTCTCACTGTGGGACTCTCCAGGGCCAGAGGTCCCCAGGGGCTGCAGACTGGAGGCCTAGGGGGCCCCGACACTCCTGCTGGCGGGATGCTCGTGGTCCTGCGGAGCAAACCCACTTCCGCAGGCTCCCTGCTGGCCCCCTTGCCCAGCTCATTCAGTCCACAAACATTCATATGAGGGCCTAAGACACATCAGACACTTTCGGGGGAACTGGAGAGATAAAATAAAACCACCCACCCACTTTCATGGAGCCTATACTTCAGTGGGGGTGAGGCCAAGGTCAGTGATCAATATATACAACACGCCAAGGATGACGGATGAGCACGACTGAGAAAATGGAGTGGGGGATGGAGAAAGCCTGTCGGGGGTTGGGGGTTCTGTGATAGACAGGCGGACCTCAGGGATGGGGGAGCGTAGAGCGAGACCGGGATTGATCAAGGGAGGAAGCCATCTGGGGAAAAACATTCCAGGTGGAGGGGACACAAAATCAAAGGCCCTGAGGCAGGAACGAGTTTGGCAGGTTTGAGGTGTAGGAGGCGACCACGTGAGCAGGAAGCCAGAGGTTGGGATGAGGGCATGTGGGCCTTTATGGGCTGGTGAGTGAAGCCTTTGGATCCTATTCTGAGGAAGATGGGAAATCACCAGAAGGTTCTGAGCAGAGGAGGGATCTCGCCTAACCCCTTTGTTCCCTCGAGGACCTCACTCTCCTCCTTGAGAATACAGGCATCATAGAGGCGGCAGCCACACACGGGACACATATTTGCATGGGAACATGAAGATGCACGTGCTGCACAGAAAGAGGAGTAGAAGGGTGTCGGATGGATGGTGGTGACTCCCTCTGGAGGGGGCTGGACGGGGAGGTGGGAGGAAGGGGACAGAGAGGAGGAAGGGGACTTGATCTGTTGCTTTCTATGCTTGTGTGCTATTTGAATAGATGACACGGAGAATTACTTGATTATTTTTCACAAGTAACAAGAGCAAATAAATACTTACATACACCTATACATGAATAATGTATTCACACCCACATGTATACACACATGCAGACATCACATATACAGGGAGGTACACGTACATGACAGGCACACAGATATTCTGAGCACTCCACTCAGGTGTACCTAAATTGAAGACGTTTCTGTTACACCATCCGGTGGGACGCTCTATCATCATGATGTCTAAAGAATCTGTGACATCCCCTCCCCGCCCCCCAGCAGGGATGCTGAAAGGGCCTTGTCAATGGATGGCGGAGGCTGGAGGAGGCCAGGCGCCGCTCAGGGCTGACGAGCAGTCCCTTTGCTGCTGGGCGAGCAGGGGCTGCCTTGGCTGCTGAGGCTGCCTCGCCCAAGGTCCCACGCTCTTCTGCCGATGGTCTGCTCTACTGACTTATGGACATCGGGGCATAAAGGCCCAGCCCCTTGCCCTAACTGGGCACCACTGTGAAGGACCATCCCAGCTTCAGAACTCGCTGGAAGGTCGGCTCATGCCTCTGGGGAGACTGTGTGGCAGCTGAGGGCCTCCCTCCCGAAGCCACCCCTGCCTGCTGACCTCCATCTTGCTCTGGCCGTCCTCGTGCTGCGGGGTCGCCGGCCCTGCCTTACCTTGTCCTCCCTGTGGAAAGCCAGGCAGGAAGCCCAGCTCGCGCCCCGGAGGTAGGCGGTTGCCATCTTGAGGATATCCATCTTGAAAGGCTGCTCGAGGAAAACGATGTAGCTCTCGGTGACTCCGAAGCTGTGGTAATAGCTCGGGGAGAGGAGCGAGCGCGAGGCGATGGAGCAGAACACCTCCATGTGTTTCAGGGGGCTCAGCCCCTTCTTCCCGCCTCCTAGAGAGAAGCCAGCCTCAGGGACAGCGCAGGGCCTGGCGGCCCCCAACGGGGCCACCGTCTCCTGCAGCGTGGCCTCTCAAACCCACCTGGCCGCTGAGAAGAACCTTCGAATGAGAGCTGACAGCAAACGGGGTGAAGGGGCTGCTGCCTGGCTGATGCAGGGATGGGGCCCTTCCCCCGTGAGATCTGGTCTGGCATCGAAAACCACTGCATCCCCAGGCTCTGGGCCTCTGGACCGCGGGGCCTCTGGGCCAGGCGTGTGCAACTCCAACACGGGGCTAACCCAGCCTCCACCTGTTTTCTACGTAGAGGTTTATCTGGACCGTGGCCCCTGCAGGGTCCACGGCTGCTTTGCTTTCGAGATTCAGAGTTGAGCACACGCAACGGAGACCATACAGGTGGCAAAGCCTCAAATACTTATTTTGTGGACGTTTACGGAAAACATTTGCCAACCCCTGCTCTGGAGCAATGTTCCTCACTTTCACGTGCACGCGGATCATCTGGGCATCATGACAAAATGTGGAGTGTGACTCAGCCTGTGGGGTGGGGCCCGAGGCCCTGCATTTCCGTCAAGCTCCCAGGCAGTGGGCTAGCTTCCCAAGGTTAGGCTTTGATATGTTGCTGAGAACCATCATTTGATGTGTACTTCACGGGGTTTCTATGAATTTCTTTTGGCATTGCCCGTTCTGAAATACCTGGGAATGAGACTAAGTGTCTATGGTAATGTGACAGATTGTGACAGTCAAGGTAGGCTGTACGATTCCCATTTTACAGGTGGGAAACTAGGGCTTGGTGGGACGCTCCATCATTACAGCCAGAGGCACAGGGTTAAGCGGGAAAGACACAGGCTCCTTAGCCTGGCTGCCTACTCTGTTATTAGAGGGAAGGGAGAGACCAAGGGAAATCCTGCAGGAGTCCAAGTACCTTGCTCAGCATCCACCACGAACGTGCTCAGGACTATTCTGTTTTCTTTTTCCTCTGCAAGGATGAGTCACCCGCTGGCCAAAAGGCCTCCCAACCCAGGCCTGGGGCTGGGTTATAATGAGTTACATGCAAGCGTTGCCACCTTTCTTGTGGCCACCTGTGCACACTGTAAACAGCTGGCTGGTGGGAGGGATGCTCTGGGTTGTGGGGCAGTTCTTTTCTTCACCAAACCAATGGAACACAAAGCAAACTGAAAGGAAAGGCACCCGGGCCTGGGAGGCAGGACACAGGTGTGAATCCCAGCAAAGCTGCCAGCCTGGACCAGGTGTGCAGAGGGTACCTCCTGTGAGCCGTGCGCATGTCACCTGATGCCCCTGGGACTCGCAGTGCTCTGTAATATGAGGTGGCAAACTCAAATGGCTAGACCACTCCCAGGTCTGCATTCTAGGATCCCAAGCCAGACCCTATATCCCTTTATTGGCTTAATTAATGGCAGTTCCATTTAACAAGAGCATTGTACCTTCTGACCTCCGGGGCTCCCATCTGCCAGCAGAGCCTGGAATCTGCTGGGGGTGGGGGCGGGGGGGGGGCTCTACGGGACTGTGAGGGAGGGGAGCCAGCAGGGATCACAGATGGAAACCGGCCTTCCTAAACCAGAAGGTCTAGCCAAGCACCCTCATAGTTCTGTCTCCTGAGCCTGCGCAGCCACTCTTGGAGGCCTGGTCTCCTGGGTGTGGTTCCCAAGAGAGTCCTGGACAAATAAGGGCTAGGAGCCCCGCCCTCCTCCCCCTCAGGAACATAATCGGTCTGGGCTCCACGCCAGGCTCCCACCCCTAAATGGAGAAGGTCCAGGAGGCCAGCAGAACAGGGTGGGGATCTGGAGTGAGTGCCAGCAGGGCTGAGCTCCCTGAACAACCCTGGGAGCCTGGCTTCAGGCGCTGGGATGAAAGAGGACAGCACAGCCCTGACATACAGAGGTTTGTCACAAAACTAAAAAAAATGAATGAAAGAAAGGAAGGATGGCTGGATGGCTGGATGATGGCTGGATGATGAATAGATTAATGGATGGATTGATAGGTAGATGATTAATGAATAATGGATAAATTAATGAATTAATGAACAGGAACCTAAAGAAAAGGAGGTTGGAATAGCAAAGGGATTCACTTCTTCCAAAAGGAAGCCTAGCATCATTTCTTTTCTCCTGAAGGAGAAAAGTGAGTTCACGGTCCTCTGAATCATCTGTGCGGGTAAGTGTCAGATTGAGTGCTGTGTTATCAACCAAAATCAGAACTCTTCCGAAAGAGCCATCCTTGGTGTCTGTACTCCATTACAGCCTCAGAATGACCCACCTGATACTGTGGCAGGGATCTTAAAGATCACATATTTTGTCTTCCCCTTGTCCACGATGGACGTACCAATGTTGAGAACATTTCCAGCGTCATCATAATGAGGATGTGATGTTGCCAGATTTACAGCCACATGTTTACGATAGTCAACCTGCAAAACATGACAGCCACCTGGTTTTTGAAAGGGGAAAGGGTGAAATCCTGTGAAAAGCTGACTGACTCCAGGTTCAGAGAGATGATGGTTATTTTTGCACATCTCCTGATCTGAAAATAAGGCAGACATCACCTTTAAAGGAGATGTTTCCTCTTGCAACCTGATGTAACCTCGAGGGGGCCTCCCACAGCTAATAGGCTGCAGGGGACTTGGTGAGCTACATGTGTTTTCTCTGACAGCTGTTCCTACCCTGCCACCTGGCCTTGCCGGCAGAGAGGCAGCCTTAGGGCTAATCTTGGCCACTTCTTTGGTGAAGCTATTTAAATTCTCCCCTTTTGCATCCCACAGAGGCATAAATCTCCAGGCCTCTCTCATAGGGTTATTCTGGGAACAGAAAGGTTACAAAAACATTTGGTCAAAGGGAAAAGAGACTAAGGAGCTCAATAATGATCCCGACTCCTAACAGGCCACAACCATACAGCAATGGGGTGGCCCGGGAGCCAACTCCCTGCCCTTCTTCCCCCAGAATAGCACAACCTCCTCCAGCCAAAAGTCAGGCGATACCTCGTTCTCTCCTAGTAATTCCTCTCTGCAACTCTGTGGAAAGCATACATCAGTTGGACCTACGCCGCCTAGCCTAAAAGGAGCTGGACGTAATTTCACAGCTAAGGAAAGCACTCCTTCCAAGGGATCGTTAAATTGTATTGCAAAGACATCCAGGCTTTGAACTGCCAGCTGGAGAAAACTTAAAGTGGGTCTATTGATCTTCACGAAAATGTAGACTTGATTCTACCCAGGAAAGGTATCTGCTTGGGCACTGATTTTTGCGCCCTTGCTCTGTGCCTAATGCCTCCCTCTTCAGATCAATACAAGGCAGGGCTGCTGGGAGTCCTGGGTGGCCCAGTATAGTCGTTCATTCAAATTTCCATTGAGGTGCCACTCAGTGTCAAGGAGTATGGACGCTGTTAGGGGTTGAATTGTATCTTCCAAAAAGACATGTTGAAGTCCTAACCCCTGGTGCCTAAATTGGGAAATAGGGTCTTTGTAGATGTAATCAAGTTAAAAAGAGGTCATTCTGGATTAGGGTGGGCCTTCACACAATGATTTGTAGCTTTGCAAGAGATTGGATTACAACAATTATTGGTTGTTCCTATAAACCAAGGAGCAACCACCAGAAACTGGAAGAGGCAGAGAAGGATCCTCCCCTAGAAACTTCAGAGAGAGAATGGCCCTGCCGATACCTTGATTTCAGACTTCCAGCCTCCAGAACTGTGAGAGGATACATTTCTGTTGTCTTAAGCCACCTAAGATACATTTCTGTTGTATTCCTTTGTTATGGGAGTCCTAGGAATGAATACAGACACAAAGATGACAGGACACAGTCCTGCTGTAAGGAAGCTTAGAATCTAGTGCTAAGTGCTGAGATGGGAGAGCCCAAGACCCAAGGGCATCAGAGGAGGGCTCCTCTGTGAGTTCCTGCAGGCTCCTGGCCTCCTGCAGGGGGTCCCTTTCTTGAGTCAAGAATTGAGGCTGGCTGTAGATTTACTGATACCTTCTCCAGGGTTTCCAGGGTCTGGGGATTGATTTTCCTGATGTAATTGGTCTCCGTGGTTGCATAGAAGTCTTCTCCACACTTCATGATGTTGATCAGACAGTTGTCTGTGAAATCAGGGATGGTGTGGGACAGGTAGGAGAAAGCTCTGGAGAGGAAGCAAGTCAACGGGGTCAATGGCTGTGTCCACCCAGCTGGAAAGTTCTACTCAAGATGGTTTTAATTTTCCCACCACTTAAAACACTCTACTTCAACTAAGGGAGAAAAAGTACTGGGTCCTAATGGGTTCCTTGAGGAATCCTGAGGACTCAGAGATCAAGTTACCCAAAAATACCACCACATTCAATCAGCTAAGGAGGGAGTCAGCTGAGACAACAAGGCTGCCCACTGAGCCCTCCTGGGCTCCCCAGATCCAAAAGTCTCCTGCACCAGAGCCATCAAGACCTTGTGGATTGTTCTGAAGTATTTTAAGAAGCTCTACAGAAATCATAGTCATACCCATAATGGCCCCCCAAAGACTAGCAAACCAGCTAATCTGCTTTGCACAGGAATGTGAGCCCACCCTGGTTACCCAACTTTGTCCAGGATATTAGATTTTTGAAAAAGAAAAGTAAACTAATTATGAGTTAAGAACTGATCACTTGATTAGAAGGCAAACTCAAAGCAGGAAGTCCTGACCCCGTGTACTGGTTAGTGCTCCCCCTACTGGCAAACACTGTAACAGCAAGGAGGCCCCACAGGCTGCAGTTTTAAATTCATTCCCTCCCCCTCCCCCAGGCTCCTCCCCCAGCAGGGAATGGGAGTTCCCCGCTTGCTGTGTGCCGGACTCAGCACTGGACGCTAAGACTGGAGAGATGATGTCAGTTCTGGAAAAGTAGAAGCCAGCCTCCCTCTCTGGGCCAGTCTACCCCTAAGACATTTCACAACCCTTCTATGTCTAAAGAGTATCAGAAAGGAGGTACTGATGGCTGGCCTGATTCCCTGGCCAACAATTTAAGTGTTGAACATGTATGTAATACATTCATATACATCACAACCCAGATGATTTTAACTGTATACAACTGAAAGTTTCCCCCATCCTTCCTCTCATCAGTTCCCCACTTCCCTCATGCATCCTTCCAGAGTTTCTGCACATACGAAAATAAATCTAGATTTCCCCGTGCCTTCTTACACAAATTATAGCATACTATATGCTCTTTTTACACTTTGCTTTTTATGTTTTTTCCACTTAACAGTATATCTTGGAAATCTTTCATTTGGAACATAGAGAGCAACCTCATTCCTTTATTTATACCTGCCTGGCATTTTCCTGTAGTGTTACTGTGATTTATTTAACCACTCCTCTGTTGATGATCATTTGAGTTATTTTCAGTTCCTCATCATAACAAATAATTCAGCCATGAATAACCTTGTACATTTGTCATTTCAGACACAAGCAAGTACCCCTCTGGACTGAAGGGAATGTGCATTTGTAATTTTGATAGATAATTCCAAAGTGCTCTCCCACCAGCTATGTGGGAGAACACCTAACAATCTGTCAGATGCTCTTTGCCTCTCTTGCTGTCAGTGATCAAAAACTGCGTAGCGTATATGGTCAAAGGCCATCACGGGATATTTTCCACCCAACCTACAGACAGCTATCCGGAGCAAATGCTGGTTGTTTTGACTGTAAAGGACATTGGAAAGCAGGACTAGATTCAAAATGGACAGTTACTTGGAAAATATGTTTTTGCAGGGGTCCGGATAGGCCATTGTTCCAAATTCTGACACCACAATCCTGTTCGCTTCAATATTGGCATTGTAGGTATCACTTCTCAGGTATTTGCTCCTGTAATAGACTTCACCTGAAAGAGAAGCAGCAGCATCATCCCAGACTGACACCTTTACAGGGCTTTGAAGTTGATTTCAGCCAATCCAGGGATTTGATGGGCAGCGGGGGGGTTGGGGGGGAGGGGGTAGGGAGTCCACCGGGACAGTCCCTTTAATGTGTGTGCTAGATAAAACAAGCATTTGGAGGGAACTCTCACACACATTTCAGCAAGGTTGAGACTCACAGCAATATGTCCAGGTAAGTATTCCTGTTCCCAGCCCCATCTTCATATGAGGGAACTGAGGCTCAGAAATGTTCCATCCCGTTGCCCAGCATCACACAGAGAGGTGCTGACCCAGGCCATCAACCACCCCTTCCACCATATTTGTATCTTTCCAGGTAAGGTCCAGATTTGGAGGATTAGTCCAGAAGGCCCCGTACTTAGGCTAGGTTTCTCCAGGGCCCAGTTCAGTTCTGGGGGCCCTACACTGGCAATTTAGCCCCTGGAGTAACATTTCATATCTCTTTGCAACCAGGGAGCACCCTTATACCCAATTCTGCACACAATAGACGGTCAGTACATGTGTTGATGACACTGCAGAGAATCTGACTCACTCCAGAAAAGCATGGACTCTTGACTAGTCCACCAAGACCAACCTGAAAATATACCAGATGGTTCTAGACCTATATTAATTTCCTATGGCTGCTGTTACAAATGATCATAAATGTAGTGGCTTAAAACAACACAAATTTGTTATCTTACTGTGTTGGAAGACATCGTCTGAAATGGGTTTTACAAGGCAAAAATCGAAGTGTCAGCAAGGCTAGTTCCTCCTGGAGGCTCTAGGGGAGAACCTAGAAGCTGCCTTTATTCCTTGGCTTGTGGCTGCATCACTCTGAGCTCTGATTCGCTGTCACATCTTTTCTGACTCTGACCCTCCTGCCTTCCTCTTTCCTTTATGACTACACTGAGCCCACCCTGATAATCCAGGACAATCTCCCCATCTCAAGGTCCTTAACTTAATCACATCTGCAAGACCCTTTTACCATGTAGAATAGCACATAATATATTCACAGGTTCCTTCTGGGGAGAGAAGGGGGAGGGAAGGGGAGAGAGGGGAGAGGAGAGAGGGGAGAGGGAAGAAGGGAGAGAGATATGGAGGGAGAGAGATACATATACTTTTCGCGGGTGTGGGTGAGTCAGGAGAGGCTTCACAGAGGAGGTAGCACTTGACAAAGCCCTTGAAGGATAGGTAGAATTGAACTGCAACAGATCCAGGAGGTGGGGCTAGGAAGAGGGTCAGGTGTTCCCATGGACTCTCCCCAGAAAGTCTGTAAGCAAAGACCTAGGGGTGGGGAGTACAGCCCACTTCCTGGAAGGGCTAAGTCAGTGTGGGCTGGAACACCAGGCACTTGGGAGCAGCAGGCATGAGATGAGGCTGGGGGTCAGGTGGGGACCTTACTAAGTCTTCAGGGCTGTGAATACTGAGGCCTTTGACCTTTGTAGTGGCCTATCCGGACCCCTGCAAAAACATATTTTCCAAGTAACTGTCCATTTTGAATCTAGTCCTGCTTTCCAATGTCCTTTACAGTCAAAACAACCAGCGTTTGCTCCGGATGGCTGTCTGTAGGTTGGGTGGCTCATTTGAAACCTCTAGGGCTTGTTTTTGTTTTTGTTTTTTTTTTTGCGGTACGCGGGCCTCTCACTGCTGCGGCCTCTCCCGCTGCGGAGCACAGGCTCCGGACGCGCGGGCTCAGCGGCCATGGCTCACGGGCCCAGCCGCTCCGCGGCACGTGGGATCCTCCCGGACCGGGGCACGAACCAGCGTCGCCTGCAATCGGCAGGCGGACTCGCAACCACTGCGCCACCAGGGAAGCCCCTCCTCTAGGGTTTTTGTTTCATTTTATTTTGCCATTAGTTAGCAAATGACATTATGTTGACTTTTCCCCTCTAGAGAACACATTCCTTGCTGTAGTATAACCTATGCTTCCAGGGTTGGTACAATGATAACATGCAAAAAAGTAGGACCCAGGATATACTGACAGTTTGTTCCCATAAAAAAGAGGTTCATCAGAGAAACGCCCATCATGTATCCACTGTCACAATGATGGGCTTCAAGGAGAGACTGAATCCCAAGAAATTCCTGCCCAGGGCCTTTTTATATTTTCAGGAGAGGAAATGAAACTAAGAGCTAACATTTATTGAGCATGTGTGTGCTAATCACTGTGAGGGCACTTTATGTGTATTATCTAGTTTAATCCTCTGAACATAAGAAGTGTGTAGAAGACTCTTAACTAGAAAAGTATTCTTTAGGGGAAAAAAAATCAACTTAATGTCATTTGCTAATTAACAGCCAAATAAAACAAAATTTAAACAATGCTTGAAGGTTTCAGATTTCTTACAAAATGAAGGGCAAAGGGCTTGGGCACTCACGACCCTGCAAGCCCATTTCCCAGCTAATAAATTGAGGCACAGAGAGGTTAAGTACCTTGCCTTAAGCCACACAGCTAGCGAGTGGTAAACTGGACTCAAAAGCTGGCAACGGGAAGATCCTGACACAGCGACCATGTCAATTGACCATTCTATCTGTTCCTTGTTATTAAAAATATACCTATAGAAATATGCTACCATAACTGTATGGTTTGGTGAAGTTTCACAAACTAAACCTACCCATATAAACTACTTCCTGATCAAGAAACAGAATGTGAGCAGCCTTTGGGAAGGCCGCTCATATCTGATCCTGTACTAGCCTCCCCAATCCCAACCCTGCAGGGGAACCACTATCTTGACTTCCAACAGTCTTGGTTAGTTTTGCCCTCAGGGTTGCGTTTTCACCTCTATTTCCAAAGGATGTGAGTGTACGTTTCAGCAGTGATGACTCCACCCTGTGCATTTAAGTGGCAACAGCAACAATAATGGTAACACTCGTCATGATAAGATTAGAAGAGACCGTGAAAGACCTTCTGGTGCTCTCTCCAGTCTTCAGGAGGTAAACTGTGTGTCAGACAATCATCTGTCCTCTTTGCAAGCATCTTTCCAGGGGTGGCTACTGTACATCAGGATCTCTGAGATATTTGGTGGGGGGAGCTTTGTTCCTGGGGCAGCGGAAAGGAACATGGAGGAATGGTTAGGAGCAAGGGCTCTGAGACTAACTGGGCCCGGGGTTCATGCATTTGATCACTATTTGTTAAACACCTGGATGGGCCAGGATGTGAGTATGTAATGGTGAGTGGGACAGGCAAGATCTCCACCCCAAGTAGGTTCGAGTCTCCACGTGGATATGAATCCTTGCTCCGTCATCTACCGGCCATGCACTTGACCTTGTGTCAAAGGCAAGCCTCAGTCCCCTCTGCTCTGACATGAGAACCCTGATACCTTCCTCACAAAGCTGCTATAACAGTTAAGGCCTGTAAAGCACTTAGCACATAGTAGGTGCTCAATAAAAAGCTACATATGCTAGTCAGATACAGTAGGTAGCTGGGGCAAGGCTTTGGCTCTGGGCAAGTCCCCATCCAAGCCATGTAACCTTGGGTGAGTCCCTTTGTCACTGAACCTCAGTTTCTTCAACTACAAGCTGGGGATCATACAGGCCTCCCCAACTAGGGTTGGCAGTTTTAAATGAGATGGGACGATAGAAGGAGTTTGGCTCCCTGGCGCTTAGCATGCACGTGATAAGTGATGGCTGCAGTTCTGAATTCTCCAAAATCCTGGAGGCAGGAAGACTCACCTGGGGGCTGGTGAGGCCACACCTACTGGTCTTCATGCTACACAGGACCAGCTTTAAGGCCACTCTGGTCTCCCCTTGAGCCAGCCTGCCCTTCACGGTCACTCTCTCTGAGGGCTGCCACCCATAGGTACTGGCTAATGTGCTCTGCCTAAAATGCTGAACTCTGTTCCTATGAAACATAAACACCCAGCCCAGGCTGGTTGTCAACAGGCAGCCCATATCCTACAAACAACCAGCCCCAGGGCAGGGAGCGGTCAGAGGGACATGGGGAAATGTGTCTCTGGAATTACTCAAGGCTGACACTTACTTTGAGATTGAGATTAAAGAAGGAGGCACGGAGCGTTCTCTAGCACCCTGCTGTCGGGAGCCCAATTAACCACATTCCTTCTAAAGGGACACAAGTAAACAGACGCGTTCCCGCCTGGGATCTTCCAGAACTGGGTCAAGTGTTATTATTTGGTGGGGCGGGAGATATACATATATATATTTTTTAATTAGAAAAAATTTAAAGCAAACTTTCCAAAAGACTACACTGGAGCTACAACAGTTGAAAAAGTCAGTTTGGGAGAGGCTTTGTGCCCCTAAATCTCTGTGACTCTGCTGTTGGTGGGAATGTAAATTGGCATAACCATTATGGAGAACAGTATGGAGGTTCCTTAAAAAACTAAAAATAGAGCTACCATTTGATCCAGCAATCCCACTCCTGGGCATATATCTGGAGAAAACCATCATTCAAAAAGATACATGCACCCCAATGTTCATTGCAGCACTGTTCACATAGCCAGGACATGGAAGCAACCTAAATGTCCACTGACAGAGGAATGGATAAAGATGTGGTATATACACACACACACACACACACACACACACACACACACACACACACACACAATGGAATATTACTCAGCCATAAAAAAGAATGAAATAATGCCATGTGCAGCCACATAGATGGACCTGGAGATTGTCATACTGAGTGAAGTAAGTCAGACAGAGAAAGAGAAATATTTTATGATATCACTTATACGTGGAATCTAAAACGATGATACAAATGAACTTATTTACAAAACAGAAATAGAGTCACAGATATAAAAAAAACAAACTTATGGTTACCAGGGGGAAAGTGGGGGAGGGATGAATTGGAAGATTAGGATTGACATATACACACTACTATATATAAAGCAGATAACTAATAAGGACTTACTGTACAGCACAGGGAACTCTACTCAATACTCTGTAATGACCTATATGGGAAAAGAATCTAAAAAAGAGTGGACATATGAATATGTATAACTGATTCACTATGCTGTACAGCAGAAACTAACACAACACTGTAAATCAACTATACTCCAGTTTAAAAAAACATCTCTGTGACTCTGACTCTTGGAATTCACACGTTCAAATCCTCACGGGACACCGACTTTGCCTCTTATTGGAAAAGTATCAAATGTGCTGCTAAGAGGGACCTGGGTTGACTCATCTCCATGCCTGCTTTATAAAAATTTTCCATTTTGAGAGAATTTTAGACTTACAGAAAAGAGTGCTCCTGTACACCCTTCACCCGGCTTCCCCATCTCCACTCCGCCTTTTTTATTCAAATCTTTTTTAGTTTTTTAAAGCATTATCTTCTAGTGACTTCTGCTGAAGGCTATGAGTCATTTTCCTGTCTTTTGCTTTCTTACTTTCTTCCTCCAGTCCTTTCTTCCTGGTTTGGCACTAATTTCCATTCTCCATGCTAGCTGTGCACTAGAACAACCTGGTACTTTTAAAAATCATGGAGGCCCAAGCCCCAAACCACCAGTGTGCTCAGGGTTATCTGGGAAACGTGTTGGAAACATAGATGCTCTATCCCTACGGTTCAAGCCCTGGGTGGGGTCTCAGGATTCACAACCTAAATGAGCATCCTGGGGGATTCTGGTGCAGGAAGCCCACAAACCACCTTTTGAGAAATACTGGCTTTGTGTTACCTGCAAATCAGAGAACCCTGATTGCATTGTCCTCTTAAATTGTGTATGGTAGTACTTAACATTTTTGGTTTATATTTCCACTGTTAGACACTGGGGAGCCATTGAGAGTTTAAGAGGAGAGACGACGCCAGGCTGTGCTACACCAACACTGGCAATCTGGCAGCCTCAGGAGGATTAGGCTGGAGAGTTGGGGAGAGATGGTAGCTGGCAGGAGTGGGGAATGGGGGCAGAATTGCATAATGCTTAGGACTTATGATTCTGGATTTAAAGAGCATTGAGTTTATAACTGACTACCACTGCTTCTTAGCTGTGTGCATTTGGGTAAGTTCTTTGGCTACTCTGGGCCTTAGATGCCCGTCTGTAAAATCAAGATAGTAACAGTGGTCCCTTCCCCAGGAGCTGCAGTGAGGGCTGAGTCGTGGATGGCCATGAACCACTTAGGCCAATGGCCAGCAAGCACTCCCTGTAGCAAGTATTGAAGAGATGGACTGGGGAAGTATTGCCTCCTTCTACCAAAACATCTTCACCTTGCTTGTGTCATTTCAGCTCCACAGAGTTCCTAAGTGCCCCTGTGGGCCAGACCCTGTGCTAAGTGATGAAGATACAACAACCTGAACAGGGACCCTGCACTCTGGGGCCTCCGCCCTAGGCTGGAGAACGGCACACTGATCATTGTAAAGCAGAGTGGGGCCACACACCCTTGACACACGCCCAGGTTCGAGAGCAGGACAGGCAGGGGAGGGTGAGTAATTGGCTATAGTCTCCATTCCTCCCACTTTCTAGCCAATTCCAGATTATGAATAGAACTGTCTTTCATGCTGCTTTATTGTATATATTTAAATTTTTCTGCATATTATGATGTTTTCACACCTTAAAAAAACTTTCTGGCTGGAACAAGACTGTGTCTCCCTGGACCAGACAATTCTTAGAGGCAGGAAAGAGCCCAGTATGTCTTTGATATGCAAACTAACCAATCCTCCATCTGGTCCATACACCCCCGGAGACAATGTCCCTCCACCTTAATCAGCCCAGGACTGAGTACCAGGCAACTAGGAACCATCCCTCTAGCCCAAAGTTCACTGAATTGTTCACCTAGCCAGTCCTAGGCTGTTCACTCTGCCCTTTCCTGCCTTGCCCTCAGAAACCCCAATAAAGGCCTCAGTCTCAGAGTTCACCCCGCTCCTGTCTTCTGTCTCCTGTCCACCCTGGTGTCTTTTCCATGTGCCCTGCGTGACTCGCCTCCTGTGTCCAGCACCTGTGGGTAGAATAACCTTTGTTTTCCTGAGTCTCTGTGTCTCCTCTTCTGGTTGCACCTGACCGACCATCTCAGAAAAGAACAGAAAACAGCTACTTGCCTCTGACAGTAAACTTTTAGTTTGAAAACCTACTAGAAGCTTTTAGAAAGTCTAAATAGTATAGGATAACTTTGGTCACTGGCCCGTTTAGCCCACTCAAGGATTTTGGTGGACAGCAGCCATACTTCTGTAAGACGGCTAGGGCTCGGTCATCCCCTGCTGGTTCCCTTGTCCCTGGATTCTCTACTGAAGGATACCATTTAAGCATCTGCCATTTCTCAGAGGTGTGTGTGTGTGTGTGTGTGTGTGTGTGTGTGTGCGTGTGTGCTGGGCTGAGGACAGGAGAGAAAGCTGCAAACGAACTCCAGACAAGTTCAGATCCCAGCCCTACGTCAGTGACTTTGGATCAGTCACCTAACCTCCCTAAAGTTTCAGTGTCACATGTGCAAGGAGACAAGAGTACCTCTCACACACGTGAATGTGAGCTCGGAAATGGACCATGAAGAACCTGGCAGCAGGTGAGGCAGGGCCTCAGAGAAGGGAAGCCTCTCAGACACCTCATCCAGAACAGCACTTCTGTCCCCAGGAATCACTGGGAACTTCTGTTTAGGAAAAGAGGGGACTGTTAAGGCTCAAGGCTGTCGGGAAATATGGAACTACCCACCCTGTAGCTGAGTCACTGTAAAAACCGTGAGTTTTTGCAAACTCGGAGCTCATGGCATTCACACACGGTGTCTGTTCATGAAATGCTAGAGCAAGTTGCTGGCGGAGTCCGCACTCAAAAAATAATTGCCGACTAGCTTGAAAGAGATGACAGTTATGTGAAAATTATAGCTAACGCTTATGGAGCACATATGATGAGCCGGGCATTATACAAAGCCCCTCACATGTATTAATTTATTTAAATTCTACATCAATTCTACGGGACATGCTACTAATAGCCCCATTTTACAGATGGGGAGACTGAGACACAGATAGGGTCAGTAACTTTGGCCAAGTCACACAGCTTAGGTATGTGTTAGTTAGCATGGTGGAGCTGGGATTCAAACCCAGCAACAGCGATGGTGGTTTTTATTTTATTTTACTTTTCAATAAATTTATTTACTTATTTTTTGGCCGTGTTGGGTCTTCGTTGCTGCGCGCGGGCTTTCTCTAGTTGCGGCTAGTGGGGGCTACTCTTCATCTCAGTGCGCAGGCATCTCACTGCGGCGGCTTCTCTTGTTGCGGAGCATGGGCTTTAGGCGTGCTCCACGGCATGTGGGATCTTCCACGACCAGGGCTCAATCCCATGTCCCCTGCATTGGCAGGCAGATTCTTAACCATTGTGCCACCAGGGAGGTCCTATGATGGTGGTTTTTAATCAACTGAGCATCTACCAGGCATCAAATCCTTGCTGGACACCTAGTACTTCTGATCATCACAAAAGCTTTCCAGGGAGAACAATCAAGCTCCTTTTACTGATGAGGAAACTGAGGCCCAGGGAGGTGGAGTGGCTGCAGCTTGCCCAAGCTGGAACACAGGGGTCAGAGTAAACTCTCACCACGCTGAACCCTACCACATGGCCCTGAGCCTGCTGAAGCCTCCCAGAACCCATTCCAGACCTTCTAAGAACCCGGCTTGTACTTTGTGACATAAATCAGCTCAATGACCAATAGCACCTCCTGAGTCAGTCATCTGAACTCGGAATTTCACTTTAGTTGCGGCACCTCCTACCTTCTGCTCTGTGTTCAGTGTCTTCTCAGGGACATGACTGACCTGGCTCTCCCTGCCTGGTGAGCAATAGGCTCACTTTGTTCTTTTCAGCTCTACACTCCTATTTTAATTTGATGTGTGTCTGATTCCAAAGCCTGTAAACTTCCACCTGTCCCTGCCCACCTTATTGAGAATGCATATTATTTTTCCGGTTGAACTCGCTGAAAAACAACCCTGGCCGCCTTTCCAGGGAGGTTTGTGCTTGTGGTGGGCTGAATAATGGCTTCCCGAGATGTCCACATCCCAATCCCTGGAATCTCTGAATATGTTACTTTACAGGGCAGTAGAGACTTTATAGACGTGATTGGGTTAAGGATCTTGAAGTGGGTGATTATCCTGGATTATCTGAGTGAGCCTAGAGTAATTACAAAAACTTTTATAAGAGGGAGATAGGGGACTTCCCTGGTGGTCCAGTGGGTAAGACTCCACGCATGCGTGCCACAACTAAGAGTTTGCATGCTGCAACTAAGAGTCCACATGCCGCAACTAAGAAGTCTGCATGCTGCAACGAAGATCCTGTGTGCCACAACTAAGACCCTGAGCAGCCTAAATAAATAAATATTTTCAAAAAAAAGAGAGAGAGAGAGAGAGACAGGAGAGTCAGACTCAGAGAAAGGGATGTAATGATAGAAGCAGAGAGACAGAGAGAGAAAGAGAGAGACCACAAGATGCTATGCTGCTGGCTTTGAAGATGAAGATGGGGCCACAAGCCAAGGGATGCAAGTGACTTCTAGAAGCTAGGAAAAGCAAGGAAACGGATTCTCTCCCTGGAGCCTCCAGAAGGAATACAGCCCTGCCGACACCTTGATTTTAGCCCAGGGAAATACATTTTAGACTTCCGACTTCCAGAACTGTAAGAGAATTAAATGTGTGTTGCTTTAAGCTACTCCATTGGTGGTCATTTGTTATGGCAGCTATGGCAAATCACACGGTGCTCTTACCGTCTCTGATTGTGAAGCTGTGGAGCAAGGCCAGGCCATCGAACCAGTGGTTGTATCTGGTCTCGCCCACTGTGTGCATCCCAGGCCCATTGCGGAGCAGGGTCCCCTGCAGCCATGCTGGAATCCTGCCTGGTGAGAGAAAGAACATTTAGTTTCCAGTTCTGCACCTAAACCAAAAAGCTAAAAGAAGTGGCCATACAGCCCCTGTACCACTTGCTGCATCCGTTCATTTCCAGAAAGAATATGTCTGGCATTGTGCTAGTGCTGAGGATACCAAGCTGAACAGGCATCATCCCTGTCTCCAAGTTGCTCCCCATCCATTAAAAGACAAAAACAAAGGAAAACACTCAAAATACACTGTGCTAAAGGCAAGGCAACAAACTCAGCAAGGGTGCTGCGTGGAACAGAACTCCACCCTGAAATTGGGTGATAGCAGGAGGGTGAGGAATGTTTCCTGAGGAGGCGACCTGGTTGAGTTTTGAGGGAGAGTAAATGTTTGCCTTGCAAAGGCCTGAGGAGAGAACATTCTAGAGCTGTGCTGTCCAATGTGGTAGCCACCACCCCCGAGTGGCAACTGGGCACTGGAAACGTGAGATGTGCAGTAAATGTGAAATGCACACCACATTGCAAAGACTTAGTATGAAAAAGAAATGTAAAACATCTCATTAGCAGTTAAAAAATATTAATTACATGTTGGTCTGATAACATTCTGGATATGTGGTATTAAATAAAATATACTATTAAAATTAATTTCATCTGTTTCTTTGTATTTCTTTGAATGCGGCTATTAGAAAATTTTAAATTACACATGAGCAGGCGTTATATTGCCATTGGACAGCATTGCAGGTGCTGTTGGGGTCCCGCCCTGTCCCCTTGGCGTTCACCTCTCCCTGAAGGCTGCTTTCTGCAAATACCTACAGCTCTCCACCTGAGGGCTTTGTTCTCACTGTGGAGCAGCTCTGCCCACACGTGGATGAGCTGGAAGCTCACTGGAGAGTTAATGCCCATGAAAGCTGCTCTCACCCAAAGATGGATGGGATGCTATGGGTCAAAGGCCACCACTTCCTTGCCCTCGGCTGACACAATGCAAGGCATATTTTATGCTTTGTCCAGAGGATTTGGCTCCAATGATTCCTGGTGGTCAATGGCTTGACAATGTCTTCTTCATTGGCTTCCCTCCCAGTGTTCCTTAGGAAGCACATCCCAAATAAACGACTTACACCTGAATTCTTATCTCTGGAGAAACCTGAACCCAGAGATCAAAGACCAATTCAACGATCAGGAGATGTGCAAGTTGCTTAGTAAGAGCTGGCCTGTAACTTTCAAACGAGGACATCATAAATATTGCGGCTGGAGAGTTAAGTAGGGCCAAGCGACCAAGGTCAACAAGACCACACCAAGCTTTGATTTGGTGCTCAGAAGAATGGGACACCTTTGATGGTTATAACAGGGAAAATAGGATCAGATTTTTTTTTGCGATTTTAAAAATTGAGATAAAATTCACATAACATACAATCCACCATTTCAAAGTGTACAGTTCAGGATTATTATTCTTTTATGAACATTTACAATGTTGTGCAACTATCACTAACTCCAGAACATTTCCATCACCCCGAAAAGAAGCCCTGTTCCCATTAGCAGTCAATCCCCATCCCCCCCTCAGCCCCTAGCAACCACTAATCCACGGTGTGTCTCTAAGGATCTGCTTCTTCTCACACTAACGGAATGTGATCAGATTTGGGGGTTTCAAAAGTTATTTCTGGCTATGGTGTGGAGTGTGGACGGGAGGAGCCAGAGGGAGGTGGGAAGACCAGAGAGAGGAACAGGGTAGCAGCCGTGGGGATGGAGAGAAACCAATGGAACAAAGGGACTTAGAGTTTGACTAAATGTATGGGGAAGGGGAGGGGAACACTCGAAAAATGCAACCAAGTCTCTTACTTGGGTGGGATTATTCACAGAGACCCAGGACACAGAAGGAGCAGGTTGAGGCAGAGCAGGGAGAGATGAATCTGAGCATATATTAAAGCCCTAGACATAATAAGAAGACCATTTATTGAGCACTATGTGTTTTAATAGATTAAGTCATTTAGTCATTGCGGCAATCTCATGTGGTAGGTACATGTTGACTTTATTAGACGTGAGAGGAAACTGAGTCAGAAAATGCTTAAGTAACTCGCCAAAGAAGCCTCAGAGCCAAGAATGCGCAGCTGGACGTGAAGCCTGAGCCTTGGCCTGGCCCCCCGGGGCAGACGTGTCCACACAGGCACAGTGTTTAGTGAGCTGTCTGCCAGCGGACGCTGACCAGCTGATTAAACATGACCCAGGGCTGGAGGCCTGTCCTAAGCTGGAGCCCATCCTCTGCTGGCCGCCGGGACTCAGGCAAGTTGCTGCTTCTCCCTGGCCCTCGGCTTCACACCTGCCCAGTAGGGAGGCCTGATTTACAGCAGTGGTCCCCCACTTGGAATCACCCAGAGGGCTGTAAAAACACAGGTTTCTGGGCACCACCCCCAGAGTATCTGATTCAGAGGGTCTGAAGTGAGGCCAGGAATCTGTGATTCTAACAAGAGCCCAGGGGATGCTGATGCTGCAGGTCTGGGGGTCCATCCTCTGAGAACAGCTGATCTAGATCTAGAGGTTCATTCAGCTTCTCAGGTCCTAGGATTCTTGTTTTCTAAAATTTCCAAGCATTTCCATGCAGTCACTAAACATGAGCTGTAAAGGGGTATAATGGCAAAATGTCCGTGGTACCCCAGAGAATAAAAGGATAGGCATCAAAGATCCCTTTTTTAAAAATAGAAAGTTAACAGTAAGTGTATATTTGTTTTTTGAAAAAGTATTTATATGTAAAATCTATTAATAGATCTTTGTACTCTCTATATTTATGTATCTTTTAAAAACTTAAATAGGCTCAAATATTAATAGTGCTTACGAGATGGAAATACAGCTGAGTTTTATTTCCCTCTGTGTTCTCATTTGCACTTCCAAGTTTTATGCGTAATATAGACACGCATATAGATTTCACATTACCTCTGTAATCAGAAAAAATATACATAAACCTTTTTTTTTTTCTTTCAAAAGCCACCCAAGGCAATTCCTCAGCTGAGAAGCTCCAATCTGACTTGCCTCACAAAGGGCACTGTTGTCCTGTCCTTGTGAAAACTGTGCATCTATCCAAAACGGTGGTGTGGCTGAGCCAACCCCCTCCCTGTTTCAGCACCACTCACTCCTGGGACGGGAGAGTTCAGATCCACTTACTGCCCTACAGAGTCTAAACAAAATGGTCCCACGAAAGTGGCCACTAAGAAGAGGTGGAGAAAACCCATGAAACGGAGATTCCTGAGGAGGCTCCCACCCTGGGCTCTGCAGGTACTCGCATCCTGAAATCGCACCTTCTAGGAAATCACATCGGGCTCCGCGATGCCCCCCAGCGCGCATGTGCAGCAGTGGGCGCTCCCACGCGATTCTCTTATTACTTTGAAATTAACTTAGGACGCGCACATTTTTACAAATATATCACGCACTGGGGATGGAGCACAATTTGCAGAAGAATCCCATTGTCTGTATGCCAATTGCAGCAGTCCCGGGACTTTTCTCCTGGAAATAGTGAGAACGACTCTCTCTCCTTGAAAACTGTTATAATGCATAAAAGCACAACTAGTTCTTCACAGAGAATATATCTAGATTATGGATAATCTTCCCTCTATATACCGCTTTCCAGATTTTTCAAAAATAATTTATAATAAACATTACTTTTATAAGCAGAAAAAAAGTGTACATCTAAACATATAAGTACCCATCGCTTATAGAAAACGCTCACCTGTCACTCTGGCCCTCAGAGGCTCCAGTTGTTCCTTCTTATTTCTGCCAAATATTATATCCATCGTGCAGGGCGATGAGCAACAGTAGTATTAACAGTGAACAGACGCTCCTCTGTGTTCAAGGCGACTGCTCCTGGCCCCTCCTTGCCTTCCTGTCCTGCTCTCCTGCAGCTTCCTTTACATCTCCTTCCCTTCTGATGCCACTCGTTTCTCCCTTTGCTTTCCGCTCTCCGCTCTCCACTCTCCGCTCTCCGCTCTCCGAGGGCCTGGGATCTCTTCGTGCACACGGTGGCGGGAAGCTGCGCTGGTGTTATTTATGTTTGGTCAACGGTCAATTCCCCAGCCATGTGTCCCAGTTAATCTTTAATTCTCTGATTGTGTCCTCAACTCTCCCTGTCCACTTCCACTTTTGGTTGAATCAAGAAAAGCGAGTTTCTTGCTGTGTTTAAGCTGACAGGTTCCGGGGGGTGGGGTGGTGGGGGAGGGATAAATTGGAAGACTGGGATTGACGCATACACACTACTATATATAAAATAGATAACTAATAAGGACCTGCTGTATAGCACATGGAACTCTACTCAATACTCTGTAATGGCCTATATGGGAAAAGAATCTAAAAAAGAGTGGATATAAGTATATGTGTAACTGATTCACTTTGCTGTACACCTGAAACTAACACAACATGGTAAATCAACTCTGCTCCAATAAAAATTTTAGAAAAGCAGCAGGTGGGATCATTTAGCGGTGCATTCTGCTTAGGACACCTGGATTAGGGCAGCCCAGAGTGCATCAGTCACGTGAATCCCTACTATGCAGCATGGGAACTCAGTTTGCCAGAGAGGGAAAGTATTGTTTTGTTTTGTTGTGAATAAAGGTCCTTGAGCTTCCTCACCACCCTCCCCACTGCTCAGAAAGAAAAAAATCATATGTAAAGAGCAACTTAATTATACTTCATTTTTTGGAGAAGTAAACATAAAATGTTTCATGTACCCATTTAAACAATAAATTCAGGGAACCAAAAACTCTACTCAGGAACTACAAGGAATAGTAAAAAACAAACTTCAGCTCCAACTTTCTGGCCCATCAAGAGGGAGATAGTATGCCTGTATTTGATTTTAAGGTTCCCCTACATTCATGAATCTCGAGGTGATGCCATTGCCTAAAATCCATATTCAACTTGCTATGAATGTTGGGTGATGAGTTACTGGCCTCACCTTCGCTCATGCTGCTTTAAGAAAGAACCAGCTGTTCCCTCTCTGGGTGGAGTGAGAAAAGCTGGCCTTTATGCAGCCAGCTGGGTCTAGTAGTATCAGGGCTGGGCCCAGACTGTTCCAGAATCGCAGAGCTCAGTCCTGAGAGCAGTGTGGCCTGGCTTTGCTCCACCCTGGCTGCACATTCCAATCACCTGGCGGGAGATTTAGCAATGCCCGTGCCGGGCCCCACTCCAGACCCACCCATTCAGAGTCTCTGAAGGTGCAGCCCAGCCCTCAGTAGTCTTAAAACTTCTCCAGAGTATTCTACTTTACACAGCAGGCCCTGGTTAAGAAGCCCTGGTCCAGGGGAAGATGCTACGTGTTTGCGTTAATACCAGATTCACGTTCCTCCCTTTTCTGTGTCTGGGGTATGTTACTTACCCTCTTTGAGCCTCCATTTCCTTATCTGTAAAACAGAGGTATAACAATATTAAAATCTCAAGGTTATTCAAAGTCAAGGGTCTAGCAAAAGCCCTCGTCCCCGCACAGTTAATGTCGGCCTTTCTTCCCTGCTGTCTCTGGAGGCACTTCCCTTTGATCCACATTGTCCATTCATTCCCACAACAGCTTGCCAGTTTATTCTGCTGTCTGGTGTAAACACGTGTAACCACGTCAGGGTTATTTATTCCTAGGTTGTGAACGCTGAGTCCTTGTGGGGATTAAAGGAGAATGTCTGGCATACCTTGAGTGCTTGGGAAAAAATTACTCTACCAAGGGCGGCATCTCTGGTGCAGAAGAAAAGAGCTCAGGGCTTATGGGCATCAGAAGGTCTGGGCTGGAATCTCAGGCCCTAGGATCTAAAACCGTGATTTGTCACATGACTCCTCTGAACCTCACTTTATTCTGCAAAACAGGGTTTGTTGAGAGGATTAGACTGAAGTTATATAAGTGAAAACATGACCGTATTCCCCTTTCTTGTCCATTTTGTGTATTCAGAAGAGAAATGGTCCCCATCCATCAAGAATATTCTCTGAGTCAAGTACTTGGTGAAGCCCTCTGCATGTACTGGCTTGCTCTGGCCTTATATAATTCTATGAGATGCGTGTTCTTAGCAGTGTTTTGGGGATGAGAAAACTCAGGGAAGACAACCAGGTTGCCTTAGATCACACAGCTGCTAAGAGATTGAATTAGGAAGCAAAGCCAGGAAGTCTGACTTCGAAATATATACTCTGACAATTCCACACAGCTCCAGCGCATGAGGGATGTTTGCTAGGTTTCTACCGAGTGAAGTGAAGGGTGGAGGACGAAGAAGGCCAGTCTTGGGTTGATATGATTGCCTTGTTATGGAATATTGAGCAAGCTCCCTTCATTCAGGTCCCAGCTGCTCCTCAGGGACAATGTTATGGTGAAACAAAGGACTTTTTCACGATGGTGATAATAACTTGATCATAACAATAGAGATCTATATATTTTCTAGGGCTGCCATAACAAAGTAGCACAGAAAGTAATTTTCCCAGTTCCAGAGGCTGGGAAGTCCATAATACAGGTGTCGGCAGGGTTGGTTTCTTCTGAGACATCTCCTTAACTTGTAGACAGTCTTCTCACTGTGTCCTTACATGGTCCTCCCTCTGGATATGTACATCCCTGGTGTCTCTGTGTGTCCACTTTTCCTCTAATAAGGATACCAGTCAGTTTGGATGAGGGCCCACCCTAACGGCCTCATTTTAACTTAATCACCTCTTTAAAGGCTCCACCTCCAATACTGTCACATTCTCAGGTACGGCGGTTAGGACTTCAACATATGAATTTGGGGGTGAACACAGTTCAGCCCATAACAATATCATGACAGCACGATGAGTTAATGCAAGATACTTTGGCTGAGAGTAACAGAATATCTGCCGACACACCAAAGATGTGCATTTATCTCAGACATCAAGTCACCTAGGGCTCCTGGCGGGCTCAGAAGCTCATTTGGGTCATCTCACGAGGCTCCCACCTCCCACACTGTCATCCTCAGAGGGTTGGTTTCTCATTCTTGGGCTTGTTCACTTTTGCTTATGAATGATTGCCTTCCCTCCAGGAATCATGTCCTTGCACAATAACTACAAAAGTAAAGAGATAAGATGGGGACGAAGCAGGCATTTTCTTTTTCCAGCTTTCTCTCTTTTTGTGCTAGAGACAACTCTTTCCCATGATCCCCTGAGCAGATTTTTCTCTTAGTCTCATTGGCTGAACTGTGTCATGTGACCCCACCCCCAGGCCAATCCCTGGCAAGGAGGAACAGGAGTGCCCTGATTTCCTTAAACCTGTCATGAGTCACCCCTAGGGAACACGTTGCTACCTGAGTCATGTCAAGATATCATTAGCAAGGAAAAACGAGGGAATGGCTGGGGATAGGCAACTTACAGTGTCGTCTGCAGGCAGTACAACGTTCATGCATCCTCACATTCATTCACGCAACATACATTTCCTCAGCACCTACTATGTGCTGGAAATAGAGCTGTGAGCAAAACGGGAAAACAATCCTGTGCCTTCTCAGAAAGTATACCAACTACATGCCAACTTCTGAGGATATAGTAGTGATTAATGAGAGTCAGTCTCTGCCTTCTCGGGCTCTCATGATGTTCTTTCTGTTTGGGGGGTGAGTCTGCATATCCCCAAAAATATGCATTTCCCAAGGCAGTTAGAGGCAGTGCAGGGGTTCACAGGACTGCCTTCATGTCAAACCTCCATCCTCCCTCTTTATCAACAAAAATAACAAGCAGCAGCTGTTCTTTCCCAGGAAGCTCTGGCATCGCTCTGGAACCATGAAAGCCTGACCCCTGCTTTCCATGTCTTTGCTAATATGGGAAGAGTGGGACAAGGGACTTGTCGCCAGTAGGAGCTGTCTCCTGGCCTGTCCTCCGCCCTCTGATAAACACCATTCACTGGATGCTTGACACATGCCAAGTAGCATGCTAAGTGTCTTATTAGCTGTCTTTTAGTTCATCTCTGTGAGGGAGTCATTAGCAATCTTATTTTTACAGCCTCAGAGACGTGGAGGAATTTGATCAAAGTCAACAGCTAGTCAGCGCATGTTCTCCCCCACTAGCCAGTAATGCTGCCCACATTTTGAAGCTGATAGTTGAGAACAGAGGAGATATGGGAGCAAAAGTAGGTGTTCCGCAATTTCTAAAATGCATGTGCTGCCTTAAAATGGGACGAGAACTGGCCAGTGCATGAGAAAACAGGGCAATGGTAGTGTGAAGGGAAGTAGCTCTTCATACACAAGAGTCTGGGTCATTTTTTGCTGTGTAACACACCACTCTAGGACTTAGTGTCTTCAACATACAGATGGCCAAAAAGCACATGAAAAGATGCTTAACATCACTAATTATTAGAGAAATGCAAATCAAAACTACAATGAGGTATCACCTCACACCAGTCAGAATGGCCATCATCAAAAAGTCTACAAACAATAAATGCTGGAGGGGGTGTGGAGAAAGAGGAACCCTCCTACACTGCTGGTGGGAATGTAAATTGGTGCAGCCACTATGGAGAACAGTATGGAGGTTCCTTAAAAAACTAAAAATAGAGCTACCATATGATCCAGCAATCCCACTCCTGGGCATATATCTGGAGAAAACCATCATTCAAAAAGATGCATGCACCCCAATGTTCATTGCAGCACTGTTCACATAGCCAAGACATGGAAGCAACCTAAATATCCATCAACAGAGGAATGGATAAAGAAGATGTGATACATATATACAATGGAATATTACTCAGCCATAAAAAAGAATGAAATAATGCCATTTGCAGCAACATGGATGGACCCAGAGATTATTACACTAAGTGAAGTAAGTCAGACAAGACAAATATCATACAATATCACTTATATATGGAATCTAAAAAAATGATACAAATGAACTTATTTACAGAACAGAAATAGACTCACAGACTTAGAAAACAAAGTTATGGTTACTAAAGGGGAAAGATGGGAGGGAGGGATAAATTAGGGATTTGGGATTAACATATATACACTACTATATATAAAATAGATAATCAACAAGGGCCTACTGTATAGCACAGGAAACTCTATTCAATATTCTGTAACAAACTATATGGGAAAAGAATCTGAAAAAGAATGGATATATGTATATGTGTAATTGAACCAGTTTGCTGTATGCCTGTAGCTAGCACAACATTGTGAAACAACTATACCCCAATATAAAATAAAAATTAAATTAAAAAAACACTATTAAACGGAAAAAAAAGACTTAGTGGCTTCAAACAACAAGCATTTGATCACGTCTGTGGGCTCTGTGGGCTCAGCTCTGTGGGTTGACAGTGTTCTGTGGGCCAGTTCTTCTGCTTTCACAGTGTGGGTTCCTGGTGTGGCTGTGAGTCAGCTGGCAGTTGACCGGGACACTAGGAGGGCTGGGCTTGGGCCTCTCTCCCTCCCCATGTGGTTTCAGGGCCTTCCTTGACCCTCTCCCTGAGATCTCTCTAACAGGATAGCCAGACTTCTTCCATGGCAGCAAAAGCCCCCAGAAGTGAATATTTCAAGAGAGAGGAAGCAGAAGGTGCCAGTCTCCTTTAAGGCTGAACTTAGGACTGGCATAGTTTCATTTCCCCTGACTGGTTAGCATGAATCACGGGGCAAGGAGGGGCCACACCAGGGTGTGAATATGGGCCTGGGCTGTGTGGTCCCTTGGGGCCACCTCTGGAGACTCGCAACCTCAACAGACCCGTTTCCATTAGAGCCTCAGCTCTTCCACCTGCTAAGCTGAGTGCTGAGCTATTGGCTTAAATCTCACAACCTCAGTCTCCTGATCTCTAAAATAGGAATTATAATATCTGCCTCACAGGTGGCTGCAAAGTTTAAATTAAACATTGTAAGCTCTAATCGTGTATGTCATGGTGCTTAGAATATAGTAGGAGCTCATAGCGTGCTCCTTTCCTATCGTTTCTTGGAAAAGAGAGAAAACTTGGAAAGGTCAGCCAGTATGATAAGCAGAAACATTAATTTTTTGGAGCAGCTACAATGTATACAACTCTGGTCTGTCCCTGGAAGGAAAGTAGACCCTCATGACCCAGTAGAGGATTTTAAGTTTCTTCTAGTTTGGCTGTGAAGACACGTACACAGAAAGTAACAGCTAGTTCCCTATTATACCTGCTCTAGAAGAGGCACAGATAAGTATCGTGGGAGTTCTGAGGAGGGAAATCTTGCTCAGGCTGGGGAGGGTTAAGAAAGAAGGCTTCCTGGAGGACGAGGTGCACAGCCGAGCCCTTGAGGGTGGGAAGCAGTTGGATGGGCAAAGAGGAGGCAGGTGGGAGGGCCAGAGTGGGCAATGGCGTGGAGCTGGACAATTCTAGCAGGCAGACAGGGAGGAAGCAGAGCCGGCGCTGCCAGGGACTTAGTGAGAGATGATGACAATTATAGGTACCATTTATTGAGAGCTTCCTAGGTGCTGGGCTTTCCTTCTAAGCCTTTTGTACACATGATCATGTACTCCTCACAATCACCCTAAGTACAGGTGTTTAGCCCCATTTTACAGACAAGGAGAGTGAGGCACAGAGGAGCTAAGTAACTTGCCCAACACCACAGAGCTAGGCTTCGAGCCCAGGCAGCTTAGCTCCAGAGCTGTACTTGCAACCACTGTTCATTTCCACTACCTCCGGGATGGAGGTAGTGGAAGTGAACAGTGCACAGTCCGATCCCCGTTTAGGGATTGGATTGTGCCAGATTGTAAGAGTTTGGGCTGTACGCGGTAGGCAATGGTGTCCTAAGTCAAGAGGCCAGGTCCTGGAAGGCATTTCTGCGGGAATTTTGCTGTGCTGTCCAACACAGTAGCTGCTAGTAGCATGTGGCTATTTAAACTTAAATATAAATTAATTGCAATGAAATTAAATTCCTTATCCACACTAGCCACATTTCAAGGGCTCTGTAGACACATGTGGCTGGTGGCTGCCATCTTGGCCAGTGCAAATCATTGTGCAAAGTTCTATTGACAGTGCTGAGTTAGCAGGAGAGCTGCCAAGACGGCATTTGTATGTGACTCAGGTGGACAGAAGCAGTTATGACTGCACAACAAGCCAGTTTAGAGAGTACAATTGTCAGAGAAGCCCATGGTTGTCAATGGTAAAAATGTGAATAGCCCACACATTCATTCATTCAGCTGTTCCACAAATACGGAGGGCCACCCGTCCGGGGTGGGGTTGCAGTGGCACAGAAGAGGTGACAAAGAGTCATGAGTGAGAAATCCTCCAGGGTAGGGAGAGGGGTTTTCCAGAAGGCTTCCTGAAAGGGGCAATGCCAAGCCAGGAGCTGAAGGATGGCTGGGAGTTGGCCACGAGGAGAAGCTGGGAGGAGCGATCCAAAAGGGCCACAGCTTGTGCGAAGACTCAGAGGCATCCCACAGCGTGGCCACACCACCTCATTCCAGATTTTTGAAGGGGTGGGTGTGCAGGAGAGGGGAGCAGGGGCCAGGGGAAATGGCAGGCAGGAGAGAGAGGGGTGGGGGAAGAGGAAAATCGTTCAGACTTGAGGCACTGGAGGCTGGGTTGCTGAGAGGGAAGCAGGAAGAAGGCTGGGGTTCGAGGAGGCGTTAACTGGCAGGGCCCTTCTCTGAGTTGGGTTGAGTAACCCCTGGGCTTCCTCCCAAGTCACACACGTTTGCACAAGTTGGCTATGTTGCTTCCAGCAGTGATCCAGAGACTGTGGAAGAGGACTCCCTTCCAGAGGGTGGAAGGCATGGTACAGAACCACACACAGTCTGCCCTCTGGAGGATGAGACGCTCTCAGCGTGAGCAGGAAGGCTTGGCCTCCTCCCTTGGGGAAGGAGAAGGATGGGGGTTCCCAGATGTGTGCCCCTGCTCTGTAGTTTGTGTATCTTCTTATCGTGACACAGACCCGGCAGACACTATCACTATCCCCTCTTTATGGAGGAAGCAACTGAAGCTTTGGAGGTGGTACCCTGGACCAGAAATCACACAACACGTGGCAGGGGTGGGAGATTAAACATGGAATCCTCTTACCTTGTAATTTGGGGAAGGATGCAGGAAGAGGAGGCTACCTTCCCCAAGGCCACTTTTTCCATGGAATGTGCTGCGTCCATAAAGCAGCCTCGAGATGAAGATGTAAAGCTGAATTCAAAAGGAAAAGTTTTGTGTGCTATAAAAACAACAGGCTTATTTTGCAATTCTGTATCTTCTACTAACAAAGTTGTAGCCTAAAGTGAGTTAATATTTCCCTTTTGGAGATAATGTTATCATATCTAAATTACTTTGCGGTTTTCCCATTAAGTTATCTTTTAAAAGGTGCCTCTAAGTAGCCGGTGTGATAAGCTGAGCAGGATAATGTGGAAATCTCGGATAGCAGCGTTCAAGGTTAACGGGAATAGTGCCAGCAAAGGTGGCAGCTGCCTCCCCGAGGGACAAGCGTTGGTGGTGAGCTCCAGAACACAGGATGTAGGGAGTGGTGGGAGAGCCTCCCCAAGACTCCCGGAGTGAACACTTCACCACTCAACAAAGGCCATAAATTATGCCATTAACATTTAAGAGGATTCATAATTTCCTCCAAGTTCTACTAAACAGCAGAGACTGGTGTCATATAGGGTATTTCAGACAGAAAAATGGGAAATCATAGCTCCTGACCTCAATGAGCTCAGAGTCTAACAAGGGAGAAAGGAATGCAAATAATAATAATCATCATGCAGAGGTGCTGTGTATTATCATTTATCTAATAATAATTTGCCACACTTGGGAGAATTGACAGGACTGAAATACAGCGGACGCCACTGGTAGAAAAAGAAGCGCCTTCTAACGCCTGAGCTGGAACCGTTCAATTTGCCACCATGTACTTCAGGGCCCAGTCAGTGAAGCTGGACAAAAATTCAATTTAAATAATAACCACTGAGTTATAGTCTGGACGATGTCCTGACATTTCTACCTCCTAAATAATCTTTCACACTGCACCTCTCACCTCCAGTCCCCCAGCTGCTATCCTCACTACTTTTGACCTCTTAGGAGCAGCCTCCTCATGGGCCCCAGTCCCACCCCTTCCAATCTACCTTCCCTGCTGCCACCAGGTGACCTGGCTGAAATTCAAAGCTGACCACATCATTCTCCTATTTAAAATCCGGAGATTAGCACAGTGCCCGGCACATAGTAGGTCTCAAGAGATACTGAATGAATGAATGGCACATGGCCTCATTGGGCTACATCGTCATTGTATTAGTTTGCTAGGGCTGCCATGACAAAGTGCCACAAACTTGGTGGCTTAAACGACAGAAATTTATTGTCTCATGGTTTTAGAGGCCAGGCGTCTGAAGCCAAGGTGACAGTAGAGCCATGATCCTTCTGAAGTCTTGAGGGCAGACTCCTCCAGCTTCCGGTACTGCTAAAAATCTGTGATGTCCCTTAACTTGCAGCTACATCACTTCAACCTCTGCCTTGGTTGTCATATGGCCTTCTTGCCTCTGTTTCTGTGTGTCTCTCTGTTCAGATCTCCCTCTTCTTATGAGGACACCAGTCATTGTCTTAGGGCTCCCCTTAGCCAGCATGACCTCTTCTTAACTTGACCACATCTTCAAAGGCCTTGTTTCCAAATAAGGTCACATTCACAGGTACCAAGGGTTAGAATTTCAATTTCAATTCTTTTGGAAGTTACAACTGAACCCACAATAGTCATTAAGCAAAACAACTCAAAAGTGGAAACTACAAAGGCTGTAAGTGGATTTATTTTTACATCTAAGTTCTTGTAGTTTCTCTCTTGTTCTCTTTTATATATACATATATATATATATATATATATATATATATATATATAGTTTCTTCTTCTGTTTTTCAAGGCTGAAAACTTAAGCAATGCTAAAATGGAAGTAGATTAAACTGTTACAAGGGCATGGATTAAGCGGCAATTAACTCGTGCAGAGGCTGAGAAGGCTTCAGAGAAATGGTTTATAGTTGAGTTATTCTTGAAAAAGGGTATAAGTGTGCAAGTGTATGAGAGAAGACATTCTCAGTGGAGAAACAGCATGTGCAAACGTGTGGAGGTGTGGCCTGCCGTGGCAGACCACCCAGGGGAGATAATGTAGGGTTTTGTGGTTTATGTTGGTCCTGGGGTACTGACACGCAATAGGGACTTAACATTCTGGGGCCTCTCCCTGAGAACCCCTTTCTACCAGCTCTTCCCCCACCCCTACCTCCACCTCACCCCTCTCTTCCTGACTAGTCCTTTAAGATCCAGGTCACCAGGCACCCTATAGAAGCAAACAACAAGGCATACATGAGCAAACTTGGAAGCCTCACCTACATACATGTTTAAAAAACCAAGAGAACACAACCCACCATTCCAATGACTCAGGTCGTTATCAGTTGCTCAGAGCTGGTCCCCAAGTATAGAACTGAAACCACGAGAAGAGTGTGCAGGGCACGACTCAGCTGTGTGAGCGTGTTTCCCAGAATTTGATCTGGCAGCCTGAGCCTTCAAGTGGGATCAGCAAAATGAACAACAGAGAGATTGTTAATTTGGTTTAAACAGCGTTGAGTCCATAGCAAGAATCACAAAGATGTTCATGCCCTGTGGGCAGGCATCCCAGTCCCAAGGATAGACTTGTCTGAGCTTGGCTCTCCCAGAAGCAGACCCAAAGACAAGCATTCCAGTGCAAATGGTTTATTTGGGTGGTGAACCCAGGAGGGGAGCAGTGAAACAGGGAGGGTAGACATTAACAGTACATTATCAAGGTCATTACCATCTCAGGAAACTGAGGCTCAGTCTGGTGGGAGACTCTGCAGATGGTGTGAACATGCCTTAGAGTAATCTTTAGAGAGCTGGGGGATTGACTGACCCAGCAACTTTGGTCAATAGGGTGAGAGTTTCTTCCGAGAGGCTCAAACTTCCAGGCATTTCCATTCTGTTCCTTGTGTGCAGAGGGAGGCAAAGAGCCATGGGTGCATTTAGAAGACTTACATGGTAAGTGTAGGGTAAGGCGGGGCATTGACAGTGTCTGCTATAACCCTCAAGAGATAACTCAGCCCAGCCTAAAGGGTAAGTGCAAGAAGATGTTCATAGAAGTGTTGACTAGGATAGCAAAAGTGAACAGATCACAGACAGGTGACGAAAACCACATAGAACATCTAGCAAAATGGGAGTGGTGTAATCAATGTCCATTCATTGAAAGGAGACCCAGCCACCACCATGCGGATTTCAACGCCCTTTAGCAACATGGAAAAGGCTTACTATCTAATGCTAAGTGGGAAATGCAGGATGTAATATGAGCTAGTTATACGTACACTATGATTGTGCCTGGGTAAACATCTGTCTTCAAGAAAAGAAGCATTTGGAGAAACCACAAAGAAACGAGAATGTATTAGGGTGATGGGACCATGCAAATTCTTTTGTCATATTGTCTTTTTGATTGAATGGAAGGCAAATTTCAATATGACTAACGAAAACACCAGTTCATATAGAATTGCACCCCCTCCCAAATAAGCTGCTTGCACTTAAATTCTTGTCTAGGCTTCTGAGGGGACCGAAACTAAAATGGGTCTATTCCCAGGACTGGGACGTCTGGGCCACAGGGCGTGAATAGCTTTATGGTTCTTTTTATGAACTCAGTGCCCTATTTAAACCAAACTCGCTCTCTTTCTGCTTTCTTTGGCTGATCCTGCAATGCAGGATTTGGAGGCTCAGGCAGCTGGATCGGATCCTTGGAATCAGGCTCACATGGGTCCAGCCATGTCCTGCTTCCTTTCTTCACATACACAGAGGTTAAGGCACATTGGGAGCTGACATCACCAAGATGAATTCTGTGCCCAGGAGTCTGCAATTTATCAGAATATAAAGAATGTGGAAATGGAATTCAGCCTGCACATTTGCGTTCCTTATCGAATGTCTCCAAGCATGTTCCACGAGGGACATAAATTAAGCCTTTATCCAGGAGACACATTATCTCTGCGTGTGGCCTTCCACATAGTTCTCTAATGAAAGTCATTAGATGCTTGGCCCCTGGAGATAAGAGACCAGTTCTGCCCAGCCTGTGTTCCAGCCTGTGAGTCAGCGATGACATCAAATTCTACCCAGGGCTCTGCCTGGAAAGGCTACTCCAGCGTTCTTGGAAGGGCTTCTGGGAAAGGGAGGGGGGGTCAAGTGTCAGCCCCAGGGACCTGGGAAATGGGGCCAGGCTGGCAAATGCTCATTGAGTCCTACTGTGTGCCAGCCAAGGGATAGACAGAGGTTAAGAGACATTATTCCTTCCCCCCAAGAAATTCACAGAATAAAATAATCCAGATGTCCATCAACAGAAAAAAGAATAAGCAAAATGTGGTCTATCTGTACAATGGGATATTATTCCTCAATAAAAGGAATGAAGTATGGATACATGCTCCAATATGGATGAAACCTGAAAAAATATGCTAGGCACAAAGGTACACATATTGCATGATTCCATTTGTATGAAGTGTTCAGAACAGTTAAGTCCATAGCGATAGGAAGTCGTAGTTGCCAGGGGCTGGGGGAGAGAGGGGTGGAAGCAAAAAACAAAATAATGGTAACTCAGGTCAGAGCAAGCTAAAAGCTTAAAAACAGACATTAGACAGCTGTGTTCTCTAAAGCCTTTGACCACCCTGACACAAGAAACGGTTTATCTGACACCTTTTTTGAATGTTCCACAGTCCCACCACATTGCATGGCTCCCTTCTCCAATCTCAAATTATTAATTTCTTAGGAAGACCATCTCTTGTTTTAATGGTACAAACCAGGCCCTTGGTGTCATCCCTATCACAACCCAAATGGCCTAATAGGTATTTTTCTAAAGAAAAAGTTCCCAAGAGGAACTCTGGCATTAGTAGTGAAAACAATTCTTCCCACCACTAAAGTATCATAGTAACTTTGGCAAATTTAATTAATCTTGAAAGTTATCATGAACAACAAACATTACTCAGGAAGGCAAACAAAGAGCTAAGGTGGGGCTATATTACTTCTGAAAAACCCTGAATTGGTACAGCCACTATGGAGAACAGTACGGAGGTTCCTTAAAAAACTACAAATAGAACTACCATATGACCCAGCAATGCTACTACTGGGCATATACCCTGAGAAAACCATAATTCAAAAAGAATCATGTACCAAAATGTTCATTGCAGCTCTATTTACAATAGCCAGGAGATGGAAGCAACCTAAGTGTCCATCATCGGATGAATGGATAAAGAAGATGTGGCACATATATACAATGGAATATTACTCAGCCATAAAAAGAAACGAAATAGAGTTATTTGTAGTGAGGTGGATGGACCTAGAGTCTGTCATACAGAGTGAAGTAAGTCAGAAAGAGAAAGACAGGGGCTTCCCTGGTGGCGCAGTGGTTGAGAGTCCGCCTGCCGATGCAGGGGACACGGGTTCGTGCCCTGGTCTGGGAAGATCCCACATGCCGCGAAGCGGCTGGGCCCGTGAGCCATGGCCGCTGAGCCTGCGCCTCCAGAGCCTGTGCTCCGCAATGGGAGAGGCCACAGCAGTGAGAGGCCCGCATACCGCAAAAAGAAAAAAAAAAAAAAGAAAGAGAAAGACAAATACCATATACTAACACATATATATGGAATCTAAGAAAAAAAATGTCATGAAGAACCTAGGGGTAAGATGGGAATAAAGACACAAACCTACTAGAGAATGGATTTGAGGATATGGGGAGGGGGAAGGATAAGCTGTGACAAAGTGAGAGAGTGGCATGGACATATATACACTACCAAACGTAAAATAGATAGCTAGTGGGAAGCAGCTGCATAGCACAGGGAGATCAGCTCGGTGCTTTGTGACCACCTAGAGGGGTAGGATAGGGAGGGTGGGAGGGAGATGCAAGAGGGAGGAGATATGGGGAAATATGTATATGTATAACTGATTCACTTTGTTATAAAGCAGAAACTAACACACCATTGTAAAGCAATTATACTCCAATAAAGATGTTAAAAAAAAAACCTTCATTGAACATTTATTCTATAAACTTTTATGGAGTGCCAAAAAAAAAGGAATGAAGCATTAATACTTGCTGCAAGATGGATGAACTTTGAAGACACTATGCTAAAGTGAAAAAAGCCAGTCACAAAAGGCCACAGAGGATTATATGAAATTTCCAGAATAAGCAAATCCCTAGAGACAGAAAGTAGACTAGTGGCTGTCAGAGCTGGGGGAGGGAGGAACGGGGTGTGAAGGCTATCAGAATATGGTTTCTTCGGGAGTGATGAAAATGTTCTAAAATTGATTGTGCTGATGGTTGCATAACCTTGTGTATATACTAAAAACTGTTGATATATATTTTAAATGGATGAATTGTATGGAAAGTGAATTATATCTTAATAAAGCTTTTGTTATAAAAAAAGAAAAAAGAAACTCAGAGGAGAGAGGCATATTATTTGAGGCAAGTTCTACAAGGTTCATTGAAGAAGTGCTGTTTGAGCTAACCGGGGATCAGCTTGAGGGTGATCACAGATGGACTAGGGAGAAAGGGGTTCCTGCAAAAGGAAGAGCACAGACAAATGCACAGAGACATGAAGGAAGGTCACCAGCAATGAATTATGAGGGGATGAGCTGTGACTTTGAGCTTCTGGGGGAATGATGGGCTCATGAGAATTTATAATTTTTGAACAGGTAATGCAGTCACATAGTACAAAATGGAAAAGTCTCAAAAAGGTGGCCAATGAAACAAAAATCTCGCTCCTGTGTCTGTCTCCCACTCACCTAGTCCCTGCTCCCCACACTGGGCAATCACTGTTGCTAGTCTCTTGTATGTCCCTTAAGAGATATATTACACACATATACAAAGAAGTATTCATATGGGTTGTGTGTAAATGGGATTGGAACCTCATCAATGTCTCATACTTCACTTCTAATATTAGCCAAAATCTTAGAGATCCTCCCGAATTTGTATACAAAGAATATGTTCATGTTTTAGTCGCTATTTAGGATGTACCACCTTTTATTAACCAGTTTTCTTTAAATGGACGTTTATGTTGTTTCCCATCTTTCCTTCTTACAAAATTCTGTAATAAATAACCATATATATATATATATACATATATATATATGACATATCACATATGTATGAATTCATCTGTAGGTAAAGTTTCTAGAAGTGGAATTGCTCCATTACAGAGCTTGTACTTTTTAAAATTTTGATAGATATTTGATAGGTATTGTCACACTACCCACAATAGAGGTTGTACCAATTTATACTTGCATCAGCAATTGGTGAGACAGCATGTTTCCCTACATTCTGGGGGTGTGTTTGGAAACATCGTCAGAGATCATTTCATATAGGGCCTTGAATACAAAGCCAGGAGGTTTGAACTTGATCCATTGACCATGGACACCTGTTGGAGGGTTTAGGCAGTAGATGAGGATGGGCAGTTTGAAGTTTTAAAAGCTTATTTTCATGATGACATCAAATAAATTTTGTAGGAAATTTTTATTCTCAAACAGGCATGAGTGGTAATGTGATGAGTCAGAGAGCAGAAAAAAATCTCCATTAGGATTGAAGCCATGTTGGGGAGAAGGTGATTATCATCTGGGCACAGCGGCCACAGACAATGGGGTTGGATATGAGCTCAACTTGGTTTCTTTACTATCCATAACTCTAGCTTTCCTGCCAGTTTTCTTTTATCGCATACTTCCCACAAGCTGATGGCTCCTCGTGAAACATTTAGCCCTGAAGGGTAATGACATAAAAACCAATAACAAGGAATTTTTATCAGAAGCTAATGGTTCACCCAATGACAAGCAGACAAGTGATACAGCAACTTTATCTTTCTCTACAAGACCTTTTTGCAAATTAATTGGATTTGGAACTTCATGGAACAAAGAGCTGGGGGAAGCAAAAATGCAGACACATTAACAAGATGTGCATTAACAAAAATGCAGACACTTAACAAGATGTGCATTAACAAAAATGCAGACACTTAAACAAGAAGTCAGTCACTATTATGTGATACAACAAGAGAAGGAAAGATGTACGGCAGCCAGTTGTGAAGGCACGAGCATATGAAGGACCTGAGAGCCAGGCCCATCCAGATGCTCCAGCCGTGGTTCAAGGATGAGCACCTTGGCCTTGGTACTCTTGGGGCTTGCCCTGGGGTTTAGGGCCATTACGGCTAAGCCAGAGGATGGCAGCTTTTGCTCTAAGAGCCAAGTGGCTTTCAGAGATGCTTGCTATGAATTTGTGCCTCTCGGCCGCACCTTCTATGGTGCCCAGAGCTGGTGTGAGGAGCAAGTAGGCCATTTGGTTTTTATTCGTGGTGAAGCCACCCAGCTATTCCTGCAGAAGCACCTCACCCAGGACAGGGAACGGTGGACTGGACTCACATGGAACCTGGCTTGGAATGATACTACAGAAGGTAGGTGCCACGATAATTTTGTTTTATGGGGAGCTTGTGGCTGTGGTTCTCACCATAGTTTCTTACCCAGAACTCCATGGAACAAATTAGTATGTCCCAATTCTCATGGTAAGGAGACCCTCCTTTTTGGTTGTTTTGTGGATCAAATAAAAGAATTCTTGTGCAGTTCCTAGCACAGAATCCAGCTTGTAGCTGACATGCTAAAAATGTCCCTTTCTTTGCTTGTGCCTAAGACTAGCTATGGCTTCTTCAGTTCTTGCTAGAACAGTGCCTGGCACTGTCCTGAGTTCTTCACGTCCATTTTCACAGTGAATCCTTATCATAACCGATGAGACAGTTATGATTGTTGTCCCTATTTTACAGATGGGAAAACAGAGTCTCAGGAAATAATGACTAAGCTATTTCAAAGCACTTCCACATGTCCTTCCCCCACTTGTTATGAGGCTGAAGTGGGTTAAGGGCTTAGCACAGCTCAATTCACATTAGACAGTCTCATGGTAACAGTCGTCCTGGAAACCCTACCTTATCCTTCGCTCGGCGAGGACCCCTTCCTCCAACCCCCGCACGTTCAGGTGAGTCCTCCTCTTTGCACTTGTAGGATCTTGTCCACACATTTAGGAGAGCACTTTTGGCATGACTTCAGTTTTTAGGTGTCTTCCCCCTGGACTATGAGTTCTTCAAGGGAAGGAACCATTATTCTGGACGGTTTTGTTTTCCCAGTGTCCATACACAACAAAAAATGGATGTCCGTATTTAGGCCTTACCCCTGCCCCATGAGGCAAGCACTGCTACTCTTATTTTATGAATGAGGAAAATAAGTCCAGAGGGATGAAATGACTTGTTCAAGATGACAGCGTCCTGCTACCTCCCATTGCCCAGTAGAAGCTGCTGGGTTTTATAAATGAGTAGCTTGGTCTGGGCTGAACACCTGTAGAAATGTACCAGCGTGGATGGAAATACTTTAATAAAGGAGCAGCCGGAGAAGCTCATTTTAGGAAACTCACAGCCAAGAGATTTGAATTCTAAAATGCATCTTCAGGCAACATCTACTGAATGGTTTCTTGCTATGTAGATGCAGAAATTGTGGATTTCTGTATATCGGACACCCATTCACATGCAGTTAAAGGAGCGTGTCTATTTAAAATCTCCAAGGGATACTGCATGGCTGCTACAGAAAATGGGGTAGATCTGAGTAGGCTGATATGTCCCAACCTCCATCGCTCAGTGTTATTTAAGAAGCAAGGGACTGTCCTGGCTGTGTGTGATATGATGGCATTTATGTAACTAGATTTCAGGCATTCATAAATGTTGATGTATGGATACAATTCATCCTGGAACAATTTTCAAGAAACATAACAATAATGGGAGTAGTCCATAGGTTGAAAGAGTGAAGATGTTTTCACTTTATACCCTTTTGTGTTCTTTGAATTTTTTAAACCATATGTATGGATTTCTTTTCCTTAAAAAAATGGTAAATGTATTTTTGAGTCTTCACAGTAAATAGTTTATAGCCAGTGTTTTCTAGACCTCTGGTGTACCTCTGTATTACACACACACACACACACACACACACACACACACACACACACACACTTCTTCAACAATCATGTTGGTGTATTCAAGGTTCTGAAGAGTACCAAAATCATGAAAATTGCTTCCACTTTAATTCAGTGCTGCCCAAGTATATTTGACAAGGGCCCCTGCTACTCTCTGGAGTATGTCTTGCCATCCCGAGGCACAGTTCTGTGCTCTTTTTTATTTTATTTTTTAAATTAAAAAAAATTTTTTTAAACCTTAAATTTTTTTTTTAAATTTATTATTATTTTTTTGGCTGCATTGGGTCTTTGCTGCTGCACATGGGCTTTCTCTAGTTGCGGTGAGCGGGGGCTACTCTTTGTTGCGGCATGCGGGCTTCTCATTGAGGTGGTTTCTCTTGTTGTGGAGCACGGGCTCTAGGCGCGCGGGCTTCAGTAGTTGCAGCATGCAGGCTCAGCAGTTGAGGCACGTGGGTCTTAGAGCTCGCGGGCTTCAGCAGTTGTGGCTCATGGGCTTCAGTAGTAGAGGCTTGCAGGCTCTAGAGCACAGGCTCAGTAGTTGTGGTACACAGGCTTAGTTGCTCCGTGGCATGTGGGATCTTCCCGGACTAGGGATTGACCCTGTGTCCCCTGCATTGGCAGGCGGATTCTTAACCACTGTGCCAGCAGGGAAGTCCTGTGCTCTATTTTAAATTGTGGCTACACATTACTAGAAGCATCATCTATTTAATCAAACCTCTTTGTATGGGCTCTTGGGCTCGGCACCCCGGTTTGTAGGCTGAGACCTTATCTTGGAAGATAGTGGCTAGGTGATGCCCCTTCACTGGCATGGGACAGAGAGGCCTTCAGCCTGTCAGCACTGCCTGAGCACCCACTGCACACAAGGAGCAGAGCTGGGGCAGGCTCTCTGCACACCAGGATCAGAAGGACCCTTCCAAGTCCTGGTGGTCATATTCCCATCCCAGGGCCCAGGATCTGGCTGGACACCTCAAATGTGAGCTACAGGATCTGGCGCCGAGGGCAGGATGCTTCTGTAACCAACCCCTGGGGCTACAATGGGAGAGACCCTTCCTTTGGGTGGTTGCCCTCGGACAACTGCATGCAGGAGTTCGCCTTCATCTGCGAGTTTGGTGAGCTGGCCTGTGCTGTGGGGTCTCCCTCCTTCTTTCTTTCTCTGACTCTCTCTCTGTCTCTATCTCTCTGCATCTCCTTCTGTCTTGTTCTCTCTTTTTCTGTATCTCTCTGTCTCTGTCTCTCTGTCTCTATCTCTCTAAATGCCCACAATCTCCGGCTGTGTGATGCTCTGTGTCTCACTTCATCTCTCCAGCTCATGTCCCGCTCTCTCCCTGTCCACTTACCTGCCTACCTGCCCTCTAGTCTCACTTGTCTCTCTGTCTTCCCCTCTCATAGCCCACATTAGAGGGAAGTGCTCAGCCCTATCTTCGCTCCCTTTCCAGTCTTCCCATGAAGAGACATGTGGTCCCAGGAGGCTGTTCTCACTCACCCTTGACTCCCGCTTCCTGGTCAGCCTGGCTTTGAGCCCCTCACCCCCACATCCCACTCCCAACTCCTAAATCCTCCCACGCTCTGCTCTTGTGCCCTTTCCAGCTGCTGCCTGTGGTAGGCCCCTTTTGTGGGCCCTGGGAACCCCTTCCTGGGGACTTTGTGTGCGAGTCCCCGCAGGAGTGGCCCGAGACCCACACTGGGTCCTGCCTGCCATGAGGGGCCTGGTCTTGGAGCTGAGCTGCCTTGTGGTCCCCTGACCCTCAAGCCAGCCTTGACAGAAGGTTCTGGGCTTCCAGACCCAGTCCCCTCCCTGGTTCTAAGCCCCTCATTGGAGACTCTGGTGCCCAGGCCCCAGCCTGGGTTCAGACACTTACGGAACCCCTGCTCTATTTCCCCCACACTCAGCTTTATAGATGCCATGCAAGCTTAACTTTCCTGCCTGGCCGATTCGGAAAAGTCGAAAGCTTTGTGGACCTGTGGGTTGTGCAACTTCCTCACTTCTTACCAAAGCTCCGCCCCAAACCCCATCCCCTTCCCCACCCCCACTGCAAGCCTGTCTCAGCACCGTCAGCCCCCAGGGTCTTGCAGTCCCTGGCACGAGGTCACACTAGGAAGAGCTAACATACATCCAGCAGGAGTTCCAGGCACTGAGCTGTACATGCCTCTGTGCACTTATTCATCACACAGTAGAAATACCTCCATCATTCTGTCGCAGGCCCATGATAAAGCTAAGAAAAGTGATGCTCAGAAAGGGTAAGTTCCACACAGCTGGGAGGTGACGGAGATGAGACGTGAAGATCAGAGAGAGAGACTGGGGGACACTGTGCTGCTGGCTTTGAAGATGAAGGAAGGGGCAGCCTCTAGAAGCTGGAAAAGGCAAGGGAATAGCTTCTCCCCTAGAGGCTCCAGAGGAACCAGCCCTGCCCACACCTTGATATTAGCCCAGTAAAGCCCATTTTGAACTTCTGACCATAACTGTAAGAAGATAAATCTGTGCTGTTTAAGCCACTAAGTTTGTGGTCATTTGTTACAGCAGCCATTAGGAAACGAACACAGATTTTGATCTCAACCCCTGCCCTGTGGCGGTCCCACCAGGCAGACGCGGCTGAGTCTGAAGCCAGTGTTCCCTACTTTCTGCTGTGCACATCTGAGCCAGGTCATTCTTTATCAACAAATGTTTACTGAGCATAGACCACATGCCAGGAGCTGGGCTGGAGTGGGGTTTCAGCACAGTGACCCCACAGAGCCCGATGTTACCACAGGGGAGGATAATAGTGCAGCTCATAGGACTGGTATGAAGACTCAGTGAAATCACTCATGCATTCAACAAATGCTAGTTTAGCATCTATGATGTGCCAGGCATTGTTTTCAGATAAGTCTCAAGGAAGGCACTCGAAACAGGTGGAATGATAATTGCCACTTTTACAGCCCTGACCCTACACGTACAGACTCATTTGATCCTCCTAACGACTCTATGGGGTGTGATATTGACTCCCCCCATAAAGAGGAGGCACGGAGAAACTGAATAATTTGCAGAAGACCACACAGCCCGAGTGTGGCTGGGCTGGCCCTGACCCTGGGCAGTCTGGCCCCAGAGCCATGCTCATGCCCTCCACATTGTTTCTCACCCCTGCTGAGTCAGCTCCCACTGTGTCCTTGCATCTCACAGTCCTGACCCCTGAGACCCCTCTGCTTCCCATTACCTGGGCACTTGCCCATCTGTGACCACGAGCCCTCCTTAGGTGTCACCTTACCTTTGCCACAGGTGTCGGCCAGAGTCTGGCCTGTGAGAACCTCAATGCCACCATGCACTGTGGCTCAGGGGAGGTGATCCAGATCCAGGATGCTTTCTATGGGCGCCAGACTCCCCATTATTGCATCCAGGACGCCGGGGACCCCTCAGACCTGGAGGAGGAATGCAACTGGGTCAGCGTCAAGGATGAAGTGGCAGGTAGGGCCCAAGGGCTCTGTAGCTCTGGCTGCAAGTGCAGGGCACTTCCTGGTGTCCTGTGCCCAGCAAAGGGGTCTGGAAGGATTGAACAATCTTCATATCTGACCTTGGGCTTCCATCATATAGGAAAATTAGCCAGTCTGCCCACAGCACCAAGCAGGGGAGTAAGGGGGCCGTGGCTCACCCTTCACCTGACATCAAACCCACCCGACGGGTCAGGTGGACATTTTGCTCCCCACCCCAACTGGGTGCAAAAACATTTCTTTCTTTTTTTTAATTTGAAATTTTTAAATTTCGAAATACTTCAAACGCACGTACAAGAATGAAAAAATTTCAGTGAAATCCTCTGGACCCACTACCCAACTTTGTCAAATCTTAGCATTATGCCATATTTTCTTAAGATTTCCTTATTACAGAAATGAATAAAACATTAGATTCGTATCATCTGTCCTGATACATGTTGTACTAGTTTGTTTCACTTATTATGTAACTATATCATAGTTTGTCTTTTCCTCTATTGAGAGATGTGCGGATTGTTGCTTAATCCTTGCTATAGCGAATAGTTCTGAAACAAACAAACGTTCCAGGTGGTATCTCTCCTGTTCTGGATGGTATCTCTCCTTCGCGTGGGAGAGTTTCTCTAGGGTCTTATTTTTCTAAATCAGATTAAATCTGCCTCTGAGCCAGGTTTGTCTGGTGACAAGGATTTTTCCTTGGAAAGAAACTTGCACCTCTCCCCGCCATGTCTGACCCACATCACCCCTCCTCCCCTTAGAGCAGGCGTGGGGGAAAGAAATGCCGAAATCAGCCAGTTGGTTCTCTTCATCTTGCCTCGTTGCCCCAGCATTCCTGAGGCCGTGGCCCACCAAGGAGGAAAGGCCCAAAGGACGGGCCGATGGGTGTGCCTCCTTCACAGATGGAGCTCAGTGGGCTATTTCCTTAAAGGCCTAGATGTGAGCTTCCAAACCTTGTAGCCACACCCAGAGGGCACATTGGATGGGAGCCCTGCATCCTTTTGGGGAGGGTTGGAGGAGATCTGGGCAGAGCCCCAGGGGGGCTGTTTGTACCTAAGTGTCACCATCACTCATTCATTCAGTCAGTTTGCTGACAGACGTTTACTGAGCACCAAAATTGTGCCATGCACTATCTTGGGCTCTGTGGATGCAGGGATGAATCAAACACAGTCTGTTCTTCGAAGGGGTCACAGTCTAATGGGGAGACAGAAACAAATACAGGCAATTACCTAGCACTGTGCTCAATGTCACACAGAAGGGAGAAAAGGTGCTGTTTAGTTATTCATGCAAGACTCATTTTGTACCTGCTCTGTATCAGGTACTGTTCTGCGTGCTGGAGATACAGCAGTGAACAAAAACAAAGCAAAACGAAGCATTCCCTCTCTCTTGGAGATTGTAGTCTAGTGCTGAGGACGCGCCTAGTGGGGTACAGATCTCACACGGAGGGGTAGAGCAAACTGGGTCCCAGCAGGAAAACAGAAATCATGCTAGGTCTTCCAACAGAGGGAATTCAATGCAGGGAATTGGTTATCCAATGACTCAGTCACGGAAGTGCTGAGAAGCCGAATAGGGGATGATGATCGAGCCCTGAGATTAGAGGAGCAGAAAGCCGCGACCACCCCAAAGGGCTGGAGGGACAGCCATGGGGGATGTCACACCAAAACCAGAAGTCAGGACCACCTGGCAGGTGCTAGAACCATGATCTGCGCCGGGGGAGCAATGACCACGGAGGGAGGGACGGGCCCCAGGGAGCTGGAGCTTCAGAGGAGATGGGGTGAGAGAGAGGGCAAAAAGCACCCTGCCCTGTACCTCTTCCCGTCTGGTGCAGGCAGACTTTGAACCCCCAAATTCCCACCCTAGTCCCTGGAACTGCGGGTATGATGAGCTGCCATGCCCATGAATATGTTAACTTACGTGGCAAAAGGGTCTTTGTACATGTAATTATGGTTGCTAATCTTAAACTAGGGAGATTATCCTGGATTATCGAAGTGGGTACAATCTAATCGCATGAGCCCCTCAAAGCAGAGAATTCTCTCTGGCTAGAAGCATAAGAGAGGGGTGGCAGATGGAGAGGTCAGTGAGATTCAAGTATGAGACAGATCTGATGCCTCACTGCCAGCTCTGAGAGACAGGGGGTCACATGGGAGGACTGGAGAGAGGTCTCTAAGAGCTTAGGGTGGTCCCAGCTGATAGCCAGCAAGGAAATGGGACCTCAGTTCTACAGTCCCAAGGAACTGAATTCAGCCAACAAGAAGAATGAGACTGGAAGTAGATTCCTCCCCAGAGCCTCTGTGACACCTAGATTTCAGCCCTGTGATACCCTGAGCAGAGCCCAGCTGAGCCCACCCAGACCTCTGACCTCCAGAAAGGTGAGATAATAAATGTGCTGCTTTATACCACTATGTTTTTGTCATTTGTTACAGCAGCCATTGGAAGTTAATACGTCATCTTCAGTCTTCCATCAGCGCCTGCCAGTGCACAGGGCAGTTTGGGAAATGTAGTTCCCTGCAATTTGGAACCAAGTAGGGTGAGGGTGGATCTGTGGACCAACGGTCAAAGGGCTGGCCACCTTCCCAGAGGAGGTGAGAGCTAAGCTGAGACCTGAAGATATGATAGGAGTCACGCAGGAAAAGGACAGCTGGGTGAATGGGGACGGGTGTTCTGGGGAGAGGGAGGAACCCATGCAAGTCCGAGGAAGAGCGTGGTAGGTGCAGGGAACTGCAAAGCACTCAGCATGGGGGGAGGTGGGGCACTAGTTCCTGAGGAACCCAGACCCTAGCCCCAGGATGTTGGGGAAGCACTGGAGGGTTTTGAGCAGGGGAGGATCACGGCCAGGTGTATTTTAAAGCTGCCCGCAGGCTGCTGTGAGTCCAAACAAGGGAGGCTGATGCCAGAAACCCAGGTGAGAGAGGCTGGAGGCTGGAGGGCAATGCAGATGGAGAGAAATGGACAGATTCCAGAAACAGAAGGACATACTGACAGGACTTGTCAATGATGGGAGTCCAGGATGACCCTGGCATTGAGAGAAGAGGCTGGGGGAGGAGCCGCTGGTGGCAAAGGTGGAGGAGGGAGATTGTCTTCATGTCCTAGGGCAGCCTTACCAAGTACCACAAACTGGGTGGCTTAAAACAACAGAAGCACGTCCTCTTGCAGTCTGGAGGCTGAGTCCAGAATCAAGGTGTCAGCTGGACTTCTCTACCTCCAAAACCTGCAGGGGAGAGCCCTTCCTTTCCTCTTCTAGCATCCGGCATTTGTCGGCAATGCTTGCCCACAAACCCTTGTAGGTGCATCTCTCTAATCTCTGCTTCCAACTTCACATGCCCTGTCTCCGTGTCCAAAGGACACCAGTCATACTGGATTGAGGGCTCACCCTAATGACCTCATCTTAACTTGATTATCTTTGCAAAGACCCTGTTTCCAAATAAGCTCATATTCACAGGTACCAAAGGTTAGGACTTCAAGATACCTTTTAGAGGAGACACACTTCAACCCAAATCAGAGATCAAGACCTCATTTCAGGATATGAGAAGCCTGGAGTGCCCTGTGACGTCCAAGTGGAGATGCTGTGTAGACAAGTGGACATACAGGATAGGAACTCAAGAGAGAGCTAAACAAGAGACATAGATCAAGGAGTCATCGGCCCATGGCTAAAAACTGGGTGAGGGGAGCACAAAACCATAACAGCTGGGGAGGAACCAGGGCCAGGAGAGCATCTGAGGAGGGGGTGGGGCTTGCCTGGCTAAGCAACCAGACAGGAAAAGAGCGTTTAAATATTCCAAAGCCTGGAGCAAGCATGGGTTTCTAAGATGCGAAAGAGAACAAGGAAAGTGATGCAGTGCAGGGCAGAGCCATAGGATGCTCTCAAGCCAAGAAGGGAACCAGGGCCACAGCATCTGCCTGTCCTTTCTCCAGGCCTCTCTGTAGGCGTCTATTACGTCTACATGGGCAGAGGGAACGGGTGTTGGGATGACCCTGAGGCTTCTGGCCTGGGGTCTCCACACTCCTCCCTCCTGTGGGCACCTGGTGCCCGTGGCCGACACAGGGTTCCTAATCTTGTGCCCTCTTTGCCAGTTCTCAGGATGTAGGTTCCTACCTTAGACCATCTGAGTAGATGCCACTGGACCAGTGGTTCTCAAAGTGGGGTCCCTGGGCCAGCAGCATCGACATCGCCTGGAAGCTTGTTAGAAGAGCAAATTCTCAAGCTGCCCTCCAAACCTACTGAATCAGAATCAGGGTCTGGAAGTCTTTGTCTTCACAAGCCCTCCAGGGGATTCTGGTATTCTGAAGTTTGGGGACCATTGTGCTGGACCCTGAGATATTTGAGGGCAGGAATCCTACTTGTTTCTCCCCCAGCACCGGACTCAGTGCCCGGTCTTCAGTAGATACCAACAGGTACTTGTTGGGGGGATGGTGGGTGAATGAACGAATTCAAGGTCACTCATCTCTGTCTGACCCTATCCTTTAATGTCCTTCACACGGTTTCTGCTTCCACTGGGATGTGGGTGCCTCCCAGGCCAGTGCCGGGGGGCTGCAGGCCTGCCAGGTGGCAGCAATGGGACCTACTTTGGAGACCTGTGCCCCACCTGGGGCAGTTACCTGTGGGTGCAGTACCACTGCCGGGAAGGTGAGTCCCCAACTTGCCTGGGTGTGGGAAGTCCCTTCTTATCTCTAGCCCTCCTTGGAGCAGAGGGTGCAGCTCTCCATGGGGGTGGATCTGCTCAGTACTGAGAGACCTCCTCACCCAAAACTGCTGCCCTGTGGCTTGCCCTCCCTACCTGGCTTAGCTGCAGGATAAAGCATTTGAGCTTCAGTTGCAAAACAAGCCATCAAGCCAGAAGTTGAAAAACAACTGTTTTAACCCCAGGACGCTTCAAATTAAATTTCATGGGGTGACCCAATAAACACAACAGACAAAACCAAGATTACTTGATTGGAAGGATTCCCACATGCCACACGCACTCAACCACCACCCCCCGCTGTAGACTGCCATTTTAGAATGCACAGGAACTTTTACAAATCTAAAAAACCATAAAAATAACCCATATTACCAGAATTTGTAAAAGTTTTATAAATCAAGAAGGAAGAATCCCTCCCTTCAATTCAACAATTCTACTCCTCATAAAGAAACTACTCAATTGTTTAGAATAAATTCTTCCCTGCTTTTTAAAGTGTTTTCATAGACATGGCTGTGTATGAATGTATAGATGTATATGTCTACAACTCAATTTTTTTCACTTAATAATATATCCTGGACATCTCTCCAAGTCCCTACCTTATTCTTTTAATGACTGCATAGTATCCCATCATAAGATTATGTCAAAATTTATTTAACCCCTTACCCTCTTTTTTAAAATTTATTTATTTATTTATTTTTGGCTGCTTTGGTTCTTAGTTGCTGCACGCAGGCTTTCTCTAGTTGTGGTGAGCGGGGGCCACTTTTCATTGCGGTGCGTGGGCTTCTCATTATGGTGGCTCCTCTTGTTGTGGAGCACGGGCTCCAGGCGCGCGGGCTTCAGTAGTTGCAGCACGTGGGCTCAGTAGTTGTGGCGCACGGGCTTAGTTGCTCTGCGGCATGTGGGATCTTCCTAGACCAGGGATCGAACCCATGTCCCCTGCATTGGCAGGTGGATTTGTAACCACTGTTCCACCAGGGAAGTCCAACCTGTTCCCCTCTTGATGGACATTTTGGTTGCTTCTGAGTTTTTGTTGTTATGGATCACTCTGCAGTGCTCTCTTGTGCATTCTTGTGCATATATCTTGACATATGCCTGGGATTATTTTTAGAGGAGAGATCCCTAGTAGCAGAAATGCTGGGTCACAGGGTACGTGCATTTTAAATGTTAGTAGACATTGCCACATTACCCTCCAAGATGGCTGTATCGAGTTCATTCCTATTACAGTGTGAGTGCAAATTTCCCCTCAAGCTGGGACACCACATTATGCCATTGTCCAACCAATTAATCGGTCAGAATGGCAAATTCTACCGAGTCTGTGAGTAATGGTTCAAGGAGCTCTGAAAGGGAAAGATGAGTCAGAGAAGGTTGGGGTCCCCAGGGGCCACCCAGGAGAGCGGGGTCCTTGGGGACAGGAGGAAGAGGGCTGCACGGAGGAGAGGGTGCAGGAAGGGGGGGTGGCACTCGTTTGCAGAACACACTTGGGTGGAGTAAGAGTGAGCAGGGTGTCTTGTTCTCTTTTCTGGGAAGGGAGGCCACATGGTTTGGCAGCACTTTCCGTTTGGTGGTTTCGCTCCTGGACAAAGGGCGCCCTTGGAGATCTGCCAGTTGCAGCCTTGCTGTCATCAGACAGACAGGTAGCTTAGGGGTAGGGGGGTGAGTTGGGTCTGGCTACCACATGGACCAGATTTTCTGTCCTGACTTTGATTTCAAATATCTTGTCCCTTGTGAATCAGTGGGTTCTGACCACCGTCAGTTTCTGATTTCTGAAGGGAAGGACTTCATCCAGCAGTATCCCCTGCCCCCCAGCTCCTGCCTCTGTGCCCAGAAGGGCCTGCTGCATCCTGAGTTTCCTCGGATGATCACGAACCCGTACCAATCAGGACCACGGTGGCTTTCTGACCAGCTCAAGAAAGTCCTTTTCATTTGCATTCAGCTTCTTACATATTTTCCCTTCTCATTTAAGTCAGAAACCAGAAGACTGTGCTGCACCAATCAGCCCATGGCTGGGTGAACTGCCACAAATTCTACCCCTCACCCCATCCTCCAGGCCAACTTGTGAAGCTCAAATTTGTAAAATTTAATGTGCACTAAATTGCTAATGATGATTCATCAGCCACCCTAGCCAAGGAGATTTTCCTAAAGGTGCTTTGCCTTTTGCCTTTTTAATCATTATAAAATACACTTAGACAATCAATGGATCCTGGTTAAATAAATTAGGGTACATTGTGCAGCTATTAAAGAGTGTAAGGCAGCTCTAACTGAATTCATATAGAACAATCTCCAAAATATTCTAAGTGAAAAAAATGGAAGATGCCAAATAGCGAACAGAGCACCATTTGTATAAATAGAAAAGTATGTACATGCTTGTGAGTGTGTAGGTATCTCTGGAAGGAGACCCAGGAGACTGGTAACAATGGCTGCCTCTGGGGAGCAGAACTGGGGGACTGAGGGGTAGCCGTCGGGGAGGGCTTTCTTTTCACTGTAGACCCTTTTGTACACTTCAAATTCTGTATCTGGGTCATGTATTACCTAGGAATGAAAAAATTCAAAAGAACTTTAAAAAGTAAAAATTTTAAAACTTTAAAAGCCCCACTAAAGATAAAGGTCAGGTAGATAGAAGAAAGTAGGTTTTAAACAGAAACATCTGCTTTGCAACGGCAAATGGTATTTTGAGTTTTGATGTGCAGGCCTGAAGCTGATGGTGTGCAATGAGAGTTTCATCTTTTTTTTTTTTTGTGGTACACGGGCCTCCCACTGCTGTGGCCTCTTCTGTTGCAGAGCACAGGCTCCGGACGCACAGGCTCAGCGGCCATGGCTCACGGACCCAGCCGCTCCGTGGCATGTGGAATCCTCCCAGACTGGGGCACAAACCCATGTCCCCTGCATCGGCAGGTGGACTCTCAACCACTGCGCCACCAGGGAAGCCTGAGAGTTTCATCTTTGACAATGTCACCATCTCCCTTACATGGCTCCTCTGTCCCTACATTGGAAACCTGTCCTGTATAATTAATATGGGGGATGACCACACTTTCGATCCCTACTACCCCACAAGGTAAGAGGAATTTCTGAGCCTTGAGTAAAAATGTATCAGTCAGTTTCTGCTGCATAACAAAACACCACAAAACTTAGTGACTTACAATAATAGTTATAATTTTTCATGGTTCTTTGGATCAGCTAGGTGTCTTTTCTTGTCTGGACTAGCTCATCTGGATGGCCTAGGAAGGCCTCATTCTTTTGTCTGGCAGTTAGCTGGATGTCAGCTAGTGGCATGTGTCACTCATAACCCAACAGGCTAGCCTAGGCTCATCTGCATGGTGGCAGAAGAGTTTCCAGCAGGGAGTGAAAGCAAGGTCCAATGTGTAAGCATTTTTCAAATCACTACTTGTGTCACATTTTCTAATGTCCCATTGACCAGAGCAAGTTCCATGGCCAAGCCCACACTGAACGGGTGGAGAAATAGTCTCCACCTGTTGGTGGAAGGAGAGGCAGAGTCACAGTACAAAGGGGCATACATACGGGAATGGGAGGAATGGTGCTCACAGGTTTTCTCAATGGAGAAGGTCACTCAAACAGTCATGGAGAGCTGGGTCCTTTTAGCTCGGCTCTGTGGAATCTCCCGAGTCACTGTCCAAGGAGTCAGTAACGGGGTGAAGAAGATGCTCACCTGCGTGTACGAATGTTTTTTGTTGATAAGGATAATAAAAATAATAGTAGCAATATTAATAACAGTCCAGCTAAGCAGCTTTCACACCCAATCTCACTTAATCCTCACAACAACCCCATGAGCAGGAGCTACTCTGTCCTGAATAACAGCCACTCACCATATGAGCTACTGGGCCCGTGGAATACAGCTGCTCTCAACTGAGATGCGCTGTAAATGTAAATGCACGTGGGATATTGAAGATGTAGCTCCCTTCTCATGAAAGAATGTAAAATATCTCACTAAGTGATGTTTTGATACTGATTACACATCGAAATGATAGTATTTTGGATCTATTGGGGTTAAGGAAATAAATTTTCTAAATTAATTTCACCTGCTCCTTCTCACTTTTTTCAGTGTGACCATTAGAAAGTTTACAATGACACACGTGGCTCACACAGTTTCTGTTGGACAGTGCTGAACTACATAATCATCTTGTTTTACAGACAAAGCTATTGAGGCCTCAAGAGGTCCAGTAGCGTTGCCCAAGCCACGCAGCTGGTGAGTGACAGCATAGCCAGGCAAGCCAGGGCTGCCTGGAATCAAAGCTCAGGCTCTTAGGCCCTGGTGGAGGACACAGCACGCAGCATCGGGGCCCAAGGGCACCAGACGCTGCATCCTCCAGGGAAGAATAGCTCCCCAAGCTGATGGCAGCTGAACACAATCCATAACATTTCAAAGTCCTACCTGGGCCTGGAATAAGCTCCATTCTACCCTGCTGGGTACCCCAGCTGAAGGGGTGCCCCATCAGTTCCAGATTCTCCTTGGCACCTGGCTCATTTCAGAGAAATCAAGGATCCCCAGGGAAATCATGGAGGCCCATAAGCACCTCTCCTAACCCTGAAAAATCTCTGGTTCTACTCTGTGTGGGCTAGAGGTTCTGAATTCAGCCCTGTGGGTGCCTGCCATTCCCAGAAGGCCTGGGCGGGCTGGGGCAACCCGGGGACCAACCCGGTCCACAGTCCAAATCTGATCCAGTGAGTGCGGGTCTCAAACTCAGAAGTCCTCTGGGGTCTCAGGCATTGTGCCATGCCGCAAAATAAAATGTGTCCAGAGTCTGGGGTTCTTATCCCAGATATGATGTGAGACCCAGAGACAATCTCTGGGTTTCCATTTCCTTCCCTATCACATTTATATTGATGGCGATCTTAACTGTTTCACAGAGTAAAATGAGAAATTAAATATGAAGTTGCTTTGGAGAAAAAAAAGGTTTAAGTGATAGAAATACCCATGGCATTATTCTGCAGGTTTCTTCCCGTTTGCTACCATTTCATCGATAAAACAAGAAATGCTGGGGCTTCCCTGGTGGCACAGTGGTTGAGAATTTGCCTGCCAATGCAGGGGATACGGGTTCGAGCCCTGATCTGGGAGGATCCCACATGCCGCGGAGCAACTGGGCCCGTGAGCCACAACTACTGAGCCTGCGCGTCTGGAGCCTGTGCTCCGCAACAAGAGAGGCCGCGATAGTGAGAGGCCCGCGCACTGCGATGAAGGGTGGCCCCCACGCGCTGCAACTAGAGAAAGCCCTCACACAGAAATGAAGATCCAACACAGCCAAAAATAAATAAATTAAAAAAAAAAACAAGAAATGCTGAGTTACATAGTCTTTCAGCCCCCAAATTTTATACAAATTGCATTTGGCATAAGTCAAAATTGACTGACTGTAGCCCTGCTAAGTTATTTAGTTACACAAGGACATTTCAGTAATATACAAATGTAGTTAAAAAACTGGAGCAAATGGGACAAAATACAAATATTTGTTCACTCTGGATGGTGAGTCCAAGGGTGCTTATCATATTACTCTCTGGAATTCTCTGTGTGATTAAATGCTTTCATAATCTAAGAGAAACAGCAATAAACAATGCTTTACATTTGCAAACCCTCTGGGCATTTGCTGTAAGTGAAAGCTACTGCATTTTCTTTTCTCTTTCGAAAGAAATAAATGGTGATACCCTCCACCATCACTCCAACCCGATAACCCAATTTTGTCTACTTTAAAGATCTGTTAGACCTTGAAACTACCCACTCACCTTCTGCTATCATTTTTATTAACATTGGGAGAAATATTTCTGATGCTTTCTTATCAGCACTAGCAGCCTCAGAACTCAGTTTACAGTGTGAAAAATGGCATGAATTTTAAGTATATAGAAGTCACATACTTCGTGCAAACGTCACTATGCTTTTTTAAAATGTGTTTGTACGGACTCCTACTTTTGCTTAACTCCTCATTAGGCTAACAGGTGAATTTTTCAAATCGGACTCCGTCTCCATCCTAGATAAATCACATGAGCTAATGGATAGGATTCAACCTCAAATAGAAACAGCGTAAGAAGTCAAAGGATTTCTCCTTTAAAAGCTCCTTCTAGCCTTGCACTCCCCATGTCTTGTGTTCATTTGCATGGCAAGCTGTTTTGTTTCTCTGTTTGTCGTGGGAAACTTTCTACATTTCTGCAATTATATTATGTGCCTAAAGACACAATTTGAATAAAGTGAAATTTGTCCAAGTCCAGCGTTGGGTAATTCAGCGCCACCTACTGACAGATCTGGGTATTGCCATAATTCTTGGGTCTTTATTTTGAGTCACCTCTGGACAGAGCTGAGTCTGGGGGACCTCTCATTAAATTGTATCATATTCACGTCAAGTATCAAAGCAGTGTATACAAACCAGTAAGTGATGGAATTTTGAACTAATTTTTCAACTTTTTATTGAGGCATAAGATATGTATAGAAAACTGCACAAAAAGATACAGTTCAATTAATTTTTAGACAATAAACACATCCATGTAACCAGCACCTAGATCAAGAAACAAAACATGACCCAGTACCCAGAAATCCTCCACGGGCCGCCCCCCCACAAGGATACTGATTTCTAACATCATCGACTACTGTGATCTGTGTTTGAAATTTTTATAAATAGAATCGTAAAGTATATTTTCTCTTGTGTCTTACTTCTGCTCAGTATGTTTTTGAGATTTATGCATATTGCTGCGTATAACTGTGATTTCTTTTTTCTCACTGCTGTATAACATTCTGTTGTATGAATATTCCTCAACTTATCCATTCTAGTGTTGATACGCATTGGGGTGGTTTCCCATTTGTACTATTATAACTTGTGCAACGGTGAACATTCTAGTACATGTCTTTTCATGCACATATGTACACATTTCTGTTGGGTTTATACCCAGGAGTGGAATTCCTGGGTCATAGGATCATTAAATTTAAGTTGTTGTCTCCATTGCTTTGTACTCCAAGCACAGCTTCTCTTTGTTGGCAGCAGTTACTAAACCACTTTGCACTCTTTGCTCTTGGGTAAGATCACTGGGTGACAAATCAAGAAAAATCCATTTCTCTGCTTTTTAGTCCTGGGCAATTTCAGTTGGCACCAGAGTTTAGAGAATGGAATAAATTGCTTCTTCCAGAGAGATTGCTGAAAACCAGGTAGGATTCAAGGCCATCTTCACATTTCTACAGTTAGTTTCCTTGTTCTGAAATCTACATGGTTTGATATTAATAATGGCCACTCCAACATTCTTTTGATTAGTGTTTGCTGTTACATCTTTCTTCCATCCTTTTACTTTTTTGTTGTTGTTGTTAACTGTTTTCTCAAAGTGATTATTTTTAAAAAATTTTTATTGGAGTATAGTTGTTTTACAATGTTGTATTAGTTTCTACTGTATAGCAAAGTGAATCAGCTATATGTATACATATATCCCCTCTTTTTTGTATTTCCTTCCCATTTAGGTCACCACAGAGCACTGAGTAGAGTCCCCTGTGCTATACAACCATCCTTTTACTTTTAACCTATCTATATTGTCATATTTAAAGTGGGCATCTTATAGACAGCATACAGTTGAGTCTTGGTTTTTTAAAATCTCATCTGGCATAATAATTGGTATGTTTAGACTGTTTACAATTAATGTAATTATTGATATAGTTAGATTTAGGTCTACTATTTTGTTATTTGTGTTCTGTTTGCACCCTCTGTTTATTTTCCCCCATTCCTCTCCTTTCTTCCCCTCTTTTGGATTATTTGAATATTTTCAGCATTCCATTTTAGCTTACCTATTGGCTTTTTTGGTTATTTTTCTTTGTATTACTTTTTAAATAGTTTCCTTGGGGATTACAACATACATATCTAACCTTTCACAGTCTACTTAGAGTCAATATTTTCCACTTCAGGTAAAATGTTATGGCCTTACCAGCATATAGTTTCCTTTGCCTGCCATCTTTTATGTTATAATTGTCAGTTGTAGGATGTTTACATACATTGAAAAGCCCTTTCAACAGTCATACATATATTAAAGAAATTAAGAGGAGAAAAATAGGCTACATTTACCAAGATATTTACCTTTTCTTGCACTCTCCCTTCATTCCTGAAGTTTCAAGTTTCCCTCTGATATCATTTCCCTTCAGCTGGAAAAACTTCCTTCAAATTGCCTTTTTCATTTTTTTAAAAAATAAATTTGTTTATTTATTTATTTATTTATGGCTGTGTTGGGTCTTTGTAGCCGCGCACGGGCTTTCTCTAGTTGTGGCGAGCAGGGGCTACTGTTCGTTGCAGTGCACAGGCTTCATCATTGCGGTGGCTTCTCTTGTTGTGGAGCACGGGCTCTAGGCACATGAGCTTCAGTAGTTGTGGCGCACGGGCTCAGTAGTTGTGCCTCATGGGCTCTAGAGCACAGGCTCAGTAGTTGTGTCACACGGGCTTAGTTGCTCCACGGCATGTGGGATCTTCCTGGACCAGGGCTCGAACTGCACTGGCAGGCAGATTCTTAACCACTGAGCCACTGTGGAAGCCCAAGCATTTCTTTTAAAGTAGATTTTGCAGCAACAAAGTCTCTTACAGAATTTCTTTATTACTGAGAATGTCTTTATTTTGATTTAATTCCTGGAAGATATTTTTGCTGGCTATAGAATTATGTGTTGACAGCTCTTTTCTTTCAGCACTTTGAAGATGTCATTCACTGTCTCTCACCTCCAGTTTCCAAAGAAATCTACAGTCATTCAAGTCACTGTTTTCTCTACATGTAGTGTATCATTTTTTTTCAGACTGATCTCAAGATATTTTTTATCTTCAATTTTCAGCACTTCACTATATGTGTGGGCAAGGTTTTCTTTAAGGTTTTTTTTGTTTTGTTTTTGTTTGTTTGTTTGTTTTTTACATTTGGGGTTTCACAGAACTTCTTGAATCTTTAAATTTACGTGCTTTGTCGAATCTGGAAAGTTTTCAGCCATTATTTCTTCAAATATATTTTTCTACAGCAACCTCTTTCTTCTCTCTGGTGCTCCAATAACACAAATGTTTTACCTTTAGATATTGTTACACAGATTGCTGACATTCTGCTCATTTTTTAAATTTTTAATATTTTTTTCTCTATGTTCTTTAGATTGGATAATTTCTCTTGCTCTGTCTTCAAGCTCACTGACTTTTCCCTCTGCCATCTCAATTCTGCTATTGCATCCAACGAATGAATCTTTTATTTCAGACATTGTGTTATTCATTTCTAAAATTTCCACTTGGTTCTTGTTAATAGTTTCGGTTACTCTGCTGAGAATGTCTAGCTTTCCATTCATTTCAAGAGAGTTTCTTTTTACTTCATGGAGCATAGTTATAATAGTTGGGTTAAAGTCTTTGACATTTTAATATCTGAGTCACCTCAGGGCTGACATCTACTGATTATGTTTTCCCTTGAAATTTGGCCACATTTTCCTGGTTCTTTGTGTATCAGGCAATTCTGGATTATATTCTGAACATTTTAGGTAGTAGGTTCTGACACTCTGGGTCCTTTTAAGAATACTCTGGAAAATGTTAATTTTTTCTTGTCTGTTTGTTTTGTTTTAGCAGGCAACCAACCCAGTTAGGTTCAGACCACACATTCTGACTTGCCTTCTGTGAGCAGTGGTTCCCATTCCAGTTCAGTTTCCAAAACCGTCAGGGTCTGTTCCATTCATGTGCCACTCGGGGTGCTGGTTTATGTTGTACTTTAGTCCAAGAGGCCTTTGCTATATTTCTTTAGGTCTGTTCTGCACATGTGCAGTTTCTGGGTGAACTCATGATTCATGCTGGGCCATACACAGAATTAGGGAATCATCTTCTCTGCATCTCTCCTTTTCAGGACTTTCCCCACAATCTCCAGCTCCCACAGGCCCCTTTCCATGGATCCTCTGGATAGAAAGATCAGTTTTCTCTTAGGGATTTTGGGGTCTGCATCACCCCACACAGTCAGTGAGGCTCCAAGAGAGAGGACAGCCTGGGGTAGGTACAGGAGAGAAAAAAAAAAACTAACACAAAACAAAAGTGGGTATTTCCTCTGTAGTCTCAGACTCACTGGGGCCCTTTTTCTGGTTCTCTGGCTAAACAGAGGGTGTTTCTCTCTGGGTTTTTGTTTTCTTTACTCACTGTGCAGTACCATGACCCAGACTACCCTCGGGACAAAGTCAAGAGATAAAGGAGATTAAACAAACAAACAAACAAACCCCCCCCACACACACAAAAAAAACCCAGAAAGAAAACAGGAAACTCCCGTCTTTATGGATGATTCTTAAAGTTTTGACTTTCACCTGCAATCTGCCTACTGTTTTTTACTTTTCAGAGTCCTTGGGTAGTTTCTTTTTGTGTTCTGCCCAGGTTTTTAGTTGTAATTAATGGAAGAAATAGGCTATAGTGGGCTAACTCCATCTTGGCCGGCACCAAGAATCAGGTTACTGTTCTCCAAGCTTTATCACAACTGTATCCATTTGTAAACTATTTCTCAAGCCCTCACTATGTGCTAGGCTCTGTGCTAGATGCCAGGTATAAAGGGAGAACTAGACAGACACTGTCTGCGCTGACAGCTCCACAGAGAAGCATGACAGTGAATAAGCGAGCACAAAAGGGGTGAGTGTCACCTAGGAGAAGCAGCAAAGCTATGGCAGTTATAAAAGAATCTAAGAAGACGCCCCTGAGGAGGTGATGTTTAAGCTGAGAACTGAAGGAAGAGCAAGCGTATGAGCAAAGGGATGGGCAAGAGGCTTCCCTGTAAAGAGCACTTCTGGGCCTTGGGGTGGGGAAGAAGTGACATGTTCTATGAACTGGAAAGAGGTCTGAGCTACCAGTATAGTTACAGAAGGGGAGTGTGGCAGGAGCTGAGGAGGAGGACAGGAGGGGAGGTCACATGAATCTTTTGGGGCCATTTGAGAGATTTTAAATTAGTCCCCTTGGGAAAATGAGAAGCAAAACATACTCACAATTTTGATATGTTTGGACTCATCCCATTTTACAAATGGGGAAAACAAGGCTCAGAAAGGTAGGCTGGGGCATAGTATTTTACAGATGAAGCAAGAAGGCCCAGAGAGGGGGTGCATATGAGCCACAGAGGGAGAAAATGGCAGACAACGGACTTGCAGCCAAGTATTCGACTCCCTAATTAGTCAGAGCTATATTTCTTCCATTTCTCACCTGCTCCAGGAGTCTCAGTGTAACCTTCACAAACACAGAGAGCGTGGCTTGGTCGTGGACCATCTTTTTCTTCATTGTTTTTTATCTTTGCAGAGCGGGGGAGATGTATGGTGGGAGTGCACACAAGCACACATGTGAATGCGCGTGTGTGTGAGCCCAACACTGGTAATGTTTCTGACCGTTGTTGGCAGTTTGTCCAGCAGCGTTTTCCACCAGTTCACAGCCCCTGGGGAATTCACTGTGTTTGTCGAGTGTACAGCCAGCGAGTGGAACGTGATAGCTCAGAAGCAAGTGACGATGTGAGACAAGATGGAGAGGCTCTGTGTGACTGGGTGTTCTGGCCTGTCCACATCAGGAACCAGCCCTCTCTCCTGGGCAGTCTTCAGGGACCCTCTGTGGATTCAGGTGGAGCTTGATGGAGGTGAGTCTGCAGAAATGGTCAAGGTCAAGGCAGCCTTGATTTGCCCCCAATCTATCCATCCAGCTCCCAGGCTTCAATAAGTACTAACAGCAAACACTTATGGAGTTAGTTTCTTAGCCACTCATTTATTTAGTACCTAGTGTATACCAGGAACTGGTCTAAGTGCTTATATAGTAGCCCACCCAATACATTTTACGGAGGAAGAAATGGAAGGAAGGTTGAGAAATCTGGCCAAAGTCACAAGGATAGTAAGCTAGTGAGAGCAACCATCCTTCTGAAGACCATTTGCATGCCCCTAGTCCCATCACAAGACTTGGACTTCCAAGCCATTCCCTGTTGGGGGAATGTGAATCTCGGCACAGCCAGCATCGACCAGCTTGACACTATCACATTGCCCCAGTTAGGGCTGATAATCAACTACAGCAGCTGTTATGGCTGGTGTCCGTGCTGATTGCTCACAGTTTCTCTTCTGATTGGTCACAGAGGCCATTCTGATTGGCCATCATGTCCATTTTGATCAGTCAAGGTATCCATTCTGATTTGTCATGGCATCTATTCTGATTGGTCATAGCAATATTTCTCATTGGTCACAACGTCCATTCTAATTGGTCACAGCATCCATTCGGATTGGTCACAGTGTCCATTCTGATTTATCAGAACATCATTCTACTTAGCTGGTGCCCATGCAGTTTCAGTTGTTAAATATTTTGAATATCACCCCTTCTGTCAATAGACTCTCCCATCCTCACCGAAGGCAGTATCTTTCCTCGAGAGGCACAGGTCCAGTCTGAGATCTGGACAGAGACCTGTTGATATAAACTGAGTGGCACAGAGCTGTGGAGGTGAGGACATGTCTCAGTCCAACCTCATACCACCCGGAGCCTCACTCAGAGCAGTAACTTCATGGATCTATAACGGGACCTTAAACACAGTGCTTGGGGCTCCTTTCTGTTCTGGTGTGCTTGTTGGCTGAAGATAGCTTGCTAGGTGCACCTGGAAAAACTTAAGATAATCTTTTTTCATTCTACAAATATAATTGAGTGACTACTCTTTGTCAGGTATGGGGGGAGGCAGCAATAAACATGAAAGTCAGGGTTCCTGTTCTCAGAGGGCTTACATCAACACCATCAGCAGCAACAGTAGCATCACTCAAATAATATACTAGCTTGGTTTCTATTGGAAAGAATCTTAATTTAGTGGTTTAAATCATATTTTTTAAGAGTCAACCACAATATTTAGCATCCAGTTAGGATAACCAGCCCCAGTCTGTAAGGGAGCCCATCTTAATGTGAACAGGCTGAGTTCTCTCGTTGGGCAGGGTTTCAGGCAGTTAGTCATGGAGATGGAAAGGGCTTCACTGCTTCGACTTAAGACAAGACTGGAGGCTAATTCTCATGCATAAAAACCAGCCACACCCTTAAGAGATGCTACCTTTTGAGCCTTCCTCGCCACAAGGATATCTCTATCAACAAAATGTTCTGAGGTTTTTACTACAAACTTTTAAGTTTACAGTAACACATGCAATGCATAGTATAAATAATTAGAGGGACTTCCCTGGTGTCCAGTGGTTAAGACTCCGCGCTCCCAATGCAGGGGGCCCGGGTTTGATCCCTCATCAGGGAACTAGATCCTGCATGCTGCCACTAAGAACCTGCACGTGGCAACGAAGATCCTGTGTGCTGCAATTAAGACCCGGCGCAGCCAAATAAATAAAATAAAATAATTAGAATATGCAGGTGAGCAGAGAGGGCCCTGAAAGAAAAATCACTCATGAACCCAATATTCAGAGATAATCCTTTTTAATATTTGGGTGGGGAGGATATATCCTTACATATGTCTTTATATCCATATCTATGTCTATATGTGGAATCTGACTTTACAACTGGAGTCTGAACTACCTCAGTATCATCTACTGCATGACTGACATTCTTAAATGTGTCTTACTCCACCTAGGAACAGGGGTGACTTACACTGTGCTGTCAGGTAACACAACCCTGGCTGAGTTCACCACGCAGAGGGGCCCGCTCCCCTACAGGGTGACCCTGGATGGAGCAGTCCAGCAACGGATGGGCCCAGGGATGCACCACTTGGAGATCTGAGCCACCAGCAACACCACCACCTCTGCCCCCTCCAGAAACATCACCATCCACTTCGTGGAGCCCCTGTCAGGCCTGCAGGCCTCCTGGGCTCTGGCAACTTGGAGCTTGGACAGGACCTACTGGTCAATGTCTCGGCGGCTCACGGTATCCCGGAGAGGCTGAACTTTGAGGTGGCAGGACTCAATGCAACCTTCTCCCATGAGAAAGAGAGCCTTGGGGGGCCATTTGGGACTTACCACGTGGCAGTTCCTCTTGAAGGTACTTGGAGTTTGTGGCTCCCCTTCCAAACCTCCCTCCTCTTCCCTTCCTGACTTGGTGTCCAGGGTTCTGCCAGCCAGTTTTTCAGTGTGTCCCAGACAAAAAGATGGTTCACAGCATCCAGCCTGGGTCACAAAATAAGGAAGAGACAGATATTACTTGCAGTTATAGAACTTACAGTCACAGGGATTCTCAACTTTGGCACTTCTGACATTTGGGACCAGATAATTCTTTGTTGTGGGGACCGTCCTGTCCACTGTAGGATGTTTAGCAGCATCCCTGGCCTCGACCCACTGGGTGCCAGTAGCCCCAGCCCCCAAGTCATGACAACTACAGATGTCTCCAGACATTGCCAACTGTGCCCTGGGGAGCAAAATCACCCCCACTGAGAATCACTGGAAGAGAGCGGGAGTACTTGGATTTCTTCCATCATTTCTAGAGGAGAATGTGTTTCGGGAAACTGCAGTCCACGCCCTGCGGGGGAGAGATGGGTAAAAACTAAAGGGTGGGAGAGAGAGGGACAAGAGAGCAGGTATCAGGAGGCTGCCTGGAATAGAGATAGGGCAGCAGACCGGCTGGCACCAGCCAGGGCAGGAGGCCACAGCTGACGTGCATTTAATCTGGAAAGAACAGAGTGTCTCTGAGGGCAGTGTGGTGAGGTCAGCAGGCAGGAAAGTGATGAAGGTGGCAGAGTCTCCAGCCCACCCAGGTCCGCTACCCTGGACCTCAGAGGTGTGTGAGAAAGGGGGTAATGATGTGCAGGTATGGGCTACCATGCCCTCAGCAAGGGATGTGGCAAAAGAGATGGCAGAAGGAACGACAGAGTCAAGAAGAGAAACATCGCAATTTTGCCAGGTACCCAAGGTACAGTTTGGAACAGGAAGAATCTGGAAATGAAATGGAACGACAATGGCAAATATAATAAAGAGGCTGTAATTCAAATGCAAATTAATTTTTGTCTCCTATAAAAGCTACTTGGTAGGAGATAAGAGATAAAATCTCCATACACCCTGTGACTTTGGGGCTCTCTCTTAGATGATAAGCAGTCTTCTCCTCCCCATGAGAAAAACAGACTGGATACCTCCAGGGATGAAGGGAGTGAGGGGGGAAGGAAAGGGAACCAGGTGGGACAGGAAGGTGCTCACTTGGTGGCGCTGGCCTTGCTCTCCCCGCCCAGCAGATGTTTGCAGCCGCCTCTCGTTGGAGCGTCTATGGGCGCTTGAGGCTCATAGACAACTGACAACTACAGATGTCAGACAACTACAACTGAGAACAGACAACTACAACCACTGAGAATAAGAATTCACTCAGTCCAGGGCTCTCCTGTCACCAACAGGGTCCCTTTCTCTGTTCTCGTTCTCTCTACCCTCTCCACCGCCTCCCCCCGGCCAAGGCTAACATCTGGTCCTTAGAAAATTCTCACCCAGTCCTTGGATGCTTCCAGCCGACTGTAATCATTTCCCAAATGCAGAAATGCTGCCTTTCCTCTCTCCCCTTCCCTCTCCTCCACCCGTCATAGATCATTCCAAGGGCATGAGTAAGGAACCTGTCCATGGGAGTACCCAGCCTCAAAGAACACATACCCAGCTCACCAAGGGCCCTCTCTGAAGACCTTCTTTCCAGACTTGAGAAGAGAAGAAGGTAGCACCCACCACCTCTTCCCCATGAGGGAGGCAGGGGGGCGGGGATACTCATGAAGCAGCGGCTCTCTCCAAGTCTTCTGACAAATCCTCCTCTCCCCTCCCCACTCTCTCGACCCTTTTAAAACCATGTAGTTGGCCTCCTTCTGCTGGAATCTCCTCTCTCATCTGGCAAATGAGCACCTGCTCATCCTCTGAACTTCAGCTCTAGCCCCTGCCCCACCTCATTAACCATTTCTTTCTCCCCCAAGGTAGAAGCAGACCCCCAACCCCATGCCCACACTGCCTTCCACGCCGATTCCCACACTGGAGTGTCCCACATGCCTACTAGACCATAAGGCCTTGAGGACAAGGACCATGTTTCATTCATCTCTGTGTCCCCAGAGCCTTGCACCATGCCTGGCATACATCAGGGATACATTAAATTCTTTGATGATGAAAGAGTCAGATACTGCCATCACAGGACTGGAGAAGCACAGGCTGGGAGAACTGTCTCAGAGCAAGTTAAACAATTTATTACAATGCCCATAATTCTCCACCCTTTGCATTGCAGGCACCTTTCTGGTCACTGTGCTGGTGAGGAACGCCTTCTCAAACTTGAGTTTGAAAATTGGAAGCATCACTGTCACAGGTAAGAATTTTCTGCAAGTGGGTATAAAACTTGTGACCAGGAGTTTAGGGCATTGCACTTCCTCGGGAATCTAGTGAGGCGGCCCTCAAAACAGCTTTGAATGCTTATTTTGTTTCACAGATATTAAGAATTCTCTAGTTACTCTAAATAGGCAATAATGTAAGCAACAGAACATCCAACCATTGATACAGAATTCTAAAACATTCCAATTTGTATTAGTTACACTGCTTTAGGCTTCAAATAACAGAAAGCCCAACATAAGTGGCTTTAAGTTCAAGTCTTATTATCTTACATAACTAAGAAGTTAGTTCCAAGGTTGGTTCAGTGGCTCAGTGTCACCAGCAAGGACCCAGGCTCAGTCTGTCATCCTGCTCTGCCATCCTCAGAGCTTTTGCTTGGTCCTTAGGCTTGTGTCTCATGCAATCAAGATGGCTGCCACAGTTCCAGACATCACCTGTCAACCCAGCATTATCCAGCAGCAGCAGAAACCCATGTTCCCCTGTGCATTTCTTTATATTAGGGAAAAAAATCTTTCCCACTAGTCCCCAGCAATCTTCCCTTTAGATACCATTGGCCAAAGTTGGGTCAGGTGCCCAGCTGTAAGGGATGCTGGGAATCCAGCATTTTTAGGCTCTGTGGGAGAAGATGGATTCTGACAGTCAAGAGGAAGAGCAGGGTATTGGCTGTTGGTAGGCAGCCAATAGTAGATGTCACTGTCTTAAAATTCACCTTGACTGTGTTTGCCCGGACTTTTGAGTAGCAAGAGAAAGAAAAGCAGTTCAAAATGGCTCAAGCCAAAGGAAATTTTATCAACTCAGAAAATAAAAGTCCAGGGTTTAGGCACAGCAGGATCCAGCCACTCAATGTCTTCGGAAATCTGCCTCTCTCCATCTCTTTGTTCTATGTTGGCTTCAGCCCGACTCCCTCTTCCCAAGTAGTAGCAAGATGGCTGCAGGCTTCAGTCCTTAACCCCAGAGGAGAAAGAGCATCTCTGTGTTGATATTTTCAGAACAAGTCCTGAGGCTGCCTCTCACTTGTCTAAGCTTGGTTCATGGTCCCTCCTAGACCTGTTGCTGAGACCAGAAGGGAGTGGTACTCAGGGCAGACCAGGATCACACGTCCACCCCGGAACATGACGTAGGATCAGATTCACCCAAAGGACTGAGGGTGGGGAGGGATGGTTCCCCAGGGAAAATATCATCTGTCAGTGCCATTATCAAAAGAAGGGGGCGTGGATGCCTGGACGGGGGAAGAAAATATGAGATGTCCATTCTACTTACTGTCCACAGTCCTCTAGGAGTTTCCACGTATGGAATTTGAGGTCCAGGGAGGTTAATTGACTTTGCAAAAGTCACTCAGCTAATTCATGGCAGGATCAGGGTAGCAACAACTTCTCTGGATTTCTTCATTCAGGGTTATTGGACCATCTTCCTTCTTACGGTTAAGAAAGATCTCTGTGTCTGGCATTTTAGCTTTGTTTTGTATGATTTTACAGACCTTCAAACTTATCATTGTGAGAATAAGAATTCACTGAGAAGGAATTCTTTAAAGATCAGTAATACCCTGATCTTAAAACATCCAAGTCACCAGGGCCTAGCGAATCACATGGAATGACCAACCCTAAGTGCTTAACTTAATCACTACACTTTAATTAGATGTCAATCAAACTCACATTTCAATATCTTCAGAGCATATCAGCTGAGAGTACCTTTTCCATTTTTTTTAACTTGACACACTAATATTCTTTACAGATGAATAGATGACAAAGCACTAATATATACAGCACAGCATTCAGTCCTCCTGGAGCTTTGAGAAATAAGGGCTGCCTTCAGCCTTCTTTACGGATGAGGCACCTAAGACTCAGAAAGAGTAACTAACCTGCCAAGGTTCGCACAGCCATTAAGACGCCAATGAATGGATCCAGAAACACACCATGGCGTGCTGAGTCCAGTTCCTACCAGCCTGCCAGAGCTGGTTGTGCCCATCTCTCCCACTATGCATTCAGTGAGGTCACCTTGGCATCCTGAAATCTGCCTGTATGGGAACATTTGCACCACAGAAAATAGCATATGAGATGACGGCTCCCCACCCTCACCCTTCAACTGGCACGTAAACATTAATGGCGAACAGCTGCAAGTCTGACCTTAATCTTGTTCTACCTGCCATTGGCAGCTGCCCGCCTCTTTCTTACCTGCCAAAGAGGTGTCTATAGCCCAGCGGTGAACATGACGGTTTTGCTTTTGACCCATTTCCTACAACCTGAATATTCTCTGCGTGTCCCTAAACCATTTCCAAAGACAGGCAGATACTCCCAGGGCATCCTCAGCGTACCCTCTGACTCTGCCCTTTGGTGACCTTATAAACACCACCAATGTCTGACACCCAACCCCACTGTGTTCATAGCTCCTTTCAGTCTCCAAGAACCACCTGGAACAAAGGCTCAGGAAAAGAATGTGAGTATTTTTTTTAAAACACTTAACCTCACAAGAAAAAGATGTCTAAGTACTGTTTTAGTTTTGAATTTGGGCTTTTTGGTGCTAACAGCAGAGCACTAGCAATCACTGAGGCTTCTTCTGTTTAAAAAGAAACCCAGAGGGATTGAAATCAAATGAAGCACGTCCTCTAACCACAACAGCAGCATGTTATAAATCAATAATAAGTTATCTAGGATACGTAGATATCTCTCAGACATCTTGGAAATTAAACAGCACACTTCTTAAAAAAAAAAGATCAATGGGTCAAAGGAAAAAATCACAAGGATATTTTAAAATATTTTAAGTGATAATGACAACACAACCTATCCAAATTTATGGGATACAGCTAAGGCAGTGCTCGGATGGAAATTCATGGCTTTTAATGCTTATATGAGAAAAAAGGCCCAGGTCTTTTGGTATTTATAGCAAGACTAAGTCTTTGACTCCTTGCTGTTGACATTGCTCATGCATGCATTTATTCAATAACAAGATTTATTGTGCCTCTACAATGTTCAAGGATTGGTATTAGGGGCTGGGGAAACAATGGTGAATAAACAGATGTGGTCCCTGCCTTCAGGAAGCTTAGTGGGTGAGACTAACTCACAAGTTAGCATATAATTAAGAACTGTGATACATCTAACTAGAACCAATACAGTGCAGTGACAGCAACTAACAGAGGGTGGACTAGCAAATGTGATCAGACACGGGCTGTTGAGAGGTAACATTTAAGTGGGGACCTGAAGATAGGACAGTCAGCCATCCTGGAAGCAGAACAAGAGCTGTCTAGGTATGTAGATGAGAAGGCCCTGAGGCCTGTTGTTGGAGGCGGGGAGGATGTAGGAGATTATAGAGACGGACAGAGGCCAAATCACATGGGGTCTCAGGTGCCAAGGCAAGGGGGTTGAGCTTTATTCTCAAACCAGAGAGACCCCTGGGGACTGAGTTCTGCCACAGCCTCCTGTTGTTCCCAGGACAAGCCCTCTGGGCCTCAGCTGTTTAACAGGTCTAACCAGAACTGATCCTGGAACACACCACATGCCTGCCAACCCCTTTCCTTGAATCCACGCGCTCGCCATCGTTGCCCCAGCTCGCCCTCACTCCTCCTCCTTCCCCGGCTCCATAGCCCTGGGGTCCTGTCCTCTGGGAAGCTTGCCCTGACACCAGCTGTCTGCTGTGTAGAGGTAATAGCTCCGCGCTGTCCTCTGCTCCAGACACAAGAGGAAGCGCGTCACTCGTTTTTCTCATCTGATCCACAGCAGCCCCAGGAGTCAGACACTGTCAAACCTTAGGGGGAACAGGCGTCCTCAACCTACTTCCTCCCTCATCTATTATCACGATCCCCTGAGCCCTCTCTACTGCAGCAGTTAGCACTCTGCATTTTAATTGTTGGGTTCCTTGTCTGTCAGACTAGGTATAAGGGCGGGGGCTGGCTCTGTATTCCTCTATCTCCAGGCCTCAAGCACTGGGCCTGGCCCAGAGCAGGCTCTGTTAATGCAGCTGAACGCATGATGAACCCTTGGCACCCAGCCCGCACTTGGCCTAGTCACTTACCCAGTGATCCATCCCCTGCAGGCTAGGGGGATCAGACAGGTCTGTCTCCACTCCATGCCTCACACTGTGGCCACCCCTGGCACAGACTGCTCTGGGGCGCAAGGTGGGGTGCCAACTGTGGAGGGCGTCTCACCAGCCAGCTGCTTTTTCTGCAGAGAGATAGAGGGGATGTGGAGCTGTGCGTGGAACCCGGTCAGTACTTGGATCCTTTCACGACAGTGACTCTGGGCTGGCCAGATAGTAACAAGGACTTTCGCTTCCAGTGGGCATGTGGTAGGTGACCTTAGAACTCTGAACCGTCCTATCTCACCACGGAGTGATGGACAGCGGTCAGCTTTTGCTGCTCTTTTTCTTAACCTTCACACCAGGATTACTCACGCTTGACGTTTTGTGTGCCTTGTATGTGCCAGAGATTGTGAATTCCATAGAAATGGGAGGTGGGTGGAAGCAGTGGCAAACCACGATGGGGGTGGCCCTGAATGCAGGCAACCAGGAGAGGCACTATCTGTAGAGAATTTAGGAACAACAGTTAAACCCTAAAACCCAGCCTGCTTTTTTATTGTCACCACAAACAACATTAGTGGTAAAATACTCCTCCCCTCTTGGACTGAACCCCTCTTTTAACCTCCACGCTCTTGGTATGCCACTGAGAAGATAGTTTAGAAGGAGGAAGTGATGAGGCCTTTTCTGACAAACCAAGATGGTAGCACCAGTACTTATTTTTAAGAAATGGTTGTTCTCCTTTTTATACGGATATATCCTAGCTATGCACACTCTTCTAGAAATAAAATGAATGCCATTCACACTGTACATATTGCTTTTGTTACCCTTTTTTTTCATTGAACATTGTATCCCACACATTTTCATGTCTTGGTATCTTCTTCTCCATCTTGATTTTCATAATAACTGCATAATAGACTGTCAAGTTGCTGCATGATCATTTATTTACCAGTGCCCTCTTTTTGGACACTGAGGTTGTTTCAAATGATTTGCCCTTATAAACAACGCTGTAATGAACATCCTTACGGTTCAATCTTTACTTGCGGCTGTGGTTACTTTCATAAACAAGTTCCCAGAAATGGAATAACTGGGTCAAAAGTCATGTAACATTTGAAGTCTTTTGATATTAATCGGTAAGTGCTCAGGACATCCTTCAGCATGTTAGTTCTTGTTATCTGAATTAATAGAGGATACAAATATAGGCTTTAGGTGATTGAGCTGATGACCTGACCCCAGGCATATCCTGTGAATGACTACACATCAGGGGTAGTTGGGGTAGTGGATACACATTAATCAACAGAGTTGAAGGGCAAAGGACACAGAGACTTACTGAGTTGGTACAAAGCACGAGATGACATGCAGCGTCCCAGATAGAGATACAGCCTCCCAGGTCCCCAATGTACCGCACAGAGACAAACAGCTGTAGACAATCACTTACACCAGGGACAAGAAGGCGCCTTCTCCCAGGCGGGGCTGTATATCCTCTGGGAGCCTCTCCTGCTCTGTGCTGGCCTGCTCACCAGTGCAAGTCACTGATGCAAAACAAGCCAACACACCCTGCAGGTTTGCTCAGAGTCTGGGTGAAGCGGGGGTCATTTCCCCAGAAACATTCTTCTGTGGCACCATTCCTTCAACCTGAAACTAAAAAAAAAAAGAATCTCTATTTGGAACCAATTTTCTTATCCATGTCCCATTTCTTCTAAAAACCCCAAACCAGAAGGTAGCCACATGTGTCAAGTTCAAGGTGCCTGGGTGGATCACAGTGTAGGCCTACCTCTCTCTCTCTCAGGGCACTGCTGGGCTCAGTGGAGCGACTGTGTTGAGAGGCAGCTGCGCCGCACAGACCAGAGGGAGTTGGTAGTGCCACCGTCCCACCTGCCAACGCCTGACTCTGCTGTTACCCTGCGCCTGGCAGTCTGGAGAGGCCGGGAGCTGGAGAACCTGGAGAAGCAGTGCCTCTGTGTGTCTGACCCCCTGGAACTCAGGCCGCGAGTCAGGTGGGAGCACCAGAGCAAACTCCTGCAGGGCTGCCTTTTGGCCAACATGTACTGAGTGCCAGCTCTGGCTACACTGACTAAGGGGTAGGACATACAGTGGTGGGTAAAACCAGACCCAGTCTCAGTTCTCACTGGGGTTACTTGGTGATCAGCAGTGGTTCACACAAATGAATGGAAGGAGAGAGCACGCCTCTATGACAACTTCCCCGACTCGGGGTCAGGGAAGGCTGCCCTCAGCAGAGATGTGAAGACGGAAGAGGAATTAACTTGGCCAGGAAAAGGGAGGGCGGGAGACAGGACAGACAGTAAAGGGAGGGATCATACAATAATCTGGAAGTGAAAGAGGCTGGTGTGGCTGGAGCATGGAGGAAGAGCAGGCAGGGCCTGGCTCCGGCAGGGCCTTGAGGGTTATGTCAGACACATGACTTCGGCCTTTATCCTAAGAGTTCTGGAAAGCCACCCAAGACTTTTAAGCAGGCTGGGAACATGATCACGTTTTGCTTCCAAACGCTCTGGTAGCAGGGTGGAGAAGCGGCTGGGGCGGGGTCGGGAGGCTACGAGAGAGGACTCAGGGAGGTTGCTTAGGCACTTGCAGGAATCAAGGTGAGAGTTCAAGGTGGCCCGGCCATCAGCTGGGTCCCTGAAGGAAGCAGATGGCTCACTGAAATTGGGAACAGAGGGGAGTTGGATAAAGGGTCTATTTACAGACAAGGGCAGGGATAAGGGGATCAACCAGGGATGACAATGCAGGACTACAACAGGAGGAAGCCATTGTCCCTCTTAGGCCTGCAGGGGTAAGAGAAGGGGATGGCATCTCTGGAATCCCCTTGGGAGTTGCAGCTGCGGGAGAGGTGCCCCCGGCACGAGCTGTGGCCTTGGCCAGAGGAACACGGCCTCTGCCAACTGCAGTCCATTTGGTAAGGAGCAGGGAAAGTGGTGAATAACTATCCCAACCTCTCTCTTCTCAATGCTCCCCATTGGCTGGGCCCATTGGCAGGTGTGGAGACTCGGTGATGCAGTCTATGGAGATCAGTCCCTGGCGCACAGAGCCACAGAGCTGATGGCAAGTGGGCTGCAGGGGCAAATGGAGAATGTCTGGCTCACTTGCACTAGGGTAGACGTGAAGACAGAAGTGGGGAGATTTGAGAGCTATTTTAAAGCTCATACTAAAAGGACTGGGGATGGGTTGGACACAGCAGGAGTCAGTGATCTCTCACTGGCTCCTGTGAGGGAATATGACATTACACAGAAGGCCCAGGACTCGGGTCCAGACGTGTGGGCCCATGTTCCATCCCCCACTCAGGAGCTGTGTCACTGGGACTCATCACACAACTTTCTGAGCTCAGTTTGCTCGTCTGTGATATGGGGATTCTCACAGGGTTGTGGTCAGCACTGGCTAAGCTAATAACAACGGGATGTGGCATGTGTGCTGTAAAATCCCAGGATTCACTGATCGTTATCAGCACTAGAAAGAATCATGGAAATAGACTGCTCTTATCCCCTCACTTTACAGGTGAGGAAACTGAGGCTCAGAGAGGTTAAGTGACTTGTGCAAAGCAGTCATTCACAAGTGGCAGGGGCGGGATTGGAGCCTAGGGTCCTATCTCAGCCTCACGCACTTTCCGTGTCATTCTCTTGTGCAGTGAATGAAATGGGAATTCAGGCAGGAACGAATCGCTTCATCTTCGTGACCTGGTTTTGGTTGGGGCAGAAGTTGTTTTTATTCCATCGTTCACTTGACAAAGCCATTTCCTACCTTCTCAAAGGACTTGAGAAGAACTGGACAAAAGACCAGGCGGGCGGCCACAACGTCTGAGGGAGCATCCCTGCTCCGTTCTCTGTCTCCCTTTCAGCTGTGAGGAGAACTGCAGGCCAGTGAATGCCAGCAGGGGCGTTATGCTCAAGGTCACCGTGGGGACAAGTCTGCAGCAGCCGTGTTCAGCTGGTATTTAGATGACACCCTGCTGGAGAAGGCGAGGACACTGGCAGCCTCTCAAAAACAGAAACGTCTTCCCACTTTGATTGACCAGACCTGAGTCACATGCCCAGGACTGAGCTGGGGTTTGGTCAACTCCACTCAGAGCCCGAGGAGTAGGAGTCGGGGGCTGGGGAGCATTGGTCAGAAGACAGAACGGATGCAGCGAAGCAGAAACAATAGGGAAACATCGCAGCAGATGCTGTGGGTGCCCAGCCCATCCTTACCAGGCTGATGCAGGCATCCCCCAGCTGCGATGGGGCGGCTACTGGCCAATAACTGTGGGGTCTAACAGCCTAGCCCCCCGGGCTCTGAGGGAGACAATTTCTGTGGTGCAGCTTATGCTCCAGAGCTCCCCATGGGATCAGGCTGAATGAAGCTGGATGCCTCCCGAAACCACTTCTTTGCCTTGTTTCATTCTCCGCCCCATTCGGCTTCCCTCCCTGCCCTCCTGGTTTTGCCTGAGAGCCTCCCTCACAAATGCCCTGCACACAAATCCTTGTCTCAGACTCTGCTTCCAGGGAACCTGGACAAGGACAAACACTCTAACGCGGCTGGAGATGAGCTATTTGGGCTGACCTCAGGAAAGCAGGTGATACTGCCGTCAATCCATTGGAGACAAATCCGAAAGGCCTCCCAGGGTCAGAAGCCGCTGCCCTGCTGAGTCCTGTAGGCTGGCTGCAGCCTCAGGGGCCCTGGGCTGTGCTCTCTTTCAGGCCGAGCCCCTCCCGGGGGCCTGCAGACTCCAAGGATTCTGGCCACGTTCTTTAATCCTCCTTCAGAGCGACACCGCCACCCTGCTGCTGAACAGCTCCTTCCTGAGGACCCGCAGCCAGGCCACCGGAACCAGAGTCAGAGGTCGGAAGGCCTCCTTCAGTCTCATGTCACAGATCCTGTCTCCTGCAGACAGTGAGCAAGACAAACCCAGGAGCGCTGAAACAGGGGACATCAGTGCAGGGCGGGGGCCATACACAGGCTGTGGTGTGAATCCCACCACCGCCGCCTTCTAACTGGAAGACTTCAGGCATCGGATTCAAGGTCTCTGTGCCTCAATTTCCTCTCATGCAAACGGCAGAACAGAAACACCCGCCTCTGAACTGTATGATGCAGGGTGGATGACACACCACCAGTGGTAAAAGCAGTGGGGTGTGCAGCCTGCACGTCCTGCCAGGCGATTCAGTGCTTCTCACTTAAAACAAGCCCAGAGCAGCAGGAAAAGTAGACTCTCAAAAAGATAAATAATGGGGTGATTATTCTTTTTCAGGTGCATTCCTTTGATTCAGTATTTCTCAAAGTGGCCCATAGACCACCTGCCCAGGATAACCTGGGGTACTAGTTTAAAATGCACACTCCTGGGTTCACCCCAAACCTTCTGAATTAAGTGTAGGCCAGGGAATTCATTTTAATTGATTAAAATCCTCTATGCCCAGCTCTTCCAGGTGTGCACTCCTTTTGAAAAACCAGGTGATTATAACAGGTGGTGTGGGGTATTGGCACAGCTTAGCTGGGGGCTCTTCATGGTGCTATGGGAGCCCATGGTTTGGGGGGAGTTCTGCGTGTTTCCAGATCCTGGCTGTGGCCCGTCCTAACTCGGTCTCTTGAGCAAGTCTTGTTTCCCGATATGCTCCCTCCTCACTAAAGCCCTGGGAGGAAGCTATTATTATTAGCCCCATTTTACAGATGAGAAACTGATTCTTAAAAAGGTGAAAGCCAAGGTCACATGGATAGTAAATGGCAGGACTGGGATTCTATCTCTGCCCAGTTTCTCAGAGAGCCTGGAATGCCCTGCATCAAGGGGGTGAGGGGGTGGGCGTGGGAGTTGTTAGATATGCAGATTTCTGGGCCCCACCCCAGAATCTACAGAGAGGTCTGAGGCCCTGGAGAGGGGCCTGGGAACCTGCATGTTGAACAAGCTCCCAGGAGATCGTGAACCATGGTGGAGTTTGTGCGCCTCACACAGCCCCCTAAGCACCCTCCGTCTCCTCTCCCCAGCAGTGACCCGGCACGCCTACAGGGAGGGCACCTACGTGATCAGCTCCCACTGCCCACCTGTACCACTGCCCCAGAGGAGGGCACTGTTCTGACGAGCTTTGCCATCTTCTGCAACGCTTCCGCCGCCCTGGGGCTCCTGGAGTACTGCTTCTGCCTGGAGTCAGGTAGCGGCTTGGGACTAGCTCTCCCCTCAGCTCCTGAATAGGTGCCTGTCTCTCTCCGGGAGCTGCAAAGAATATGTTCCATGTGTGAGAGAGGTTTGCAGGATGACCCTGAAGCCCCGCCCCCAGGCACACAGACCCTGCCACACATCTCAGCGAGGTGAGAAGCAGTAACTCCCTATCTTCTCCACAACTGTGGAGGCCAAAACGACCTCTATCGTGGCATGAGGGACGTGGAACAGGCTAAATGGAGGAGGATATGCAGAAGTGTGACCACGTGGGGTTGCTACCAGGATACCACTCCTCAGTGCACACTCAGAGTAGCCCCGACCCCTGGAGCCACTCAGGACAGGGGTGGCCTGGTTCACAGAACCGTCCACGATGCTACTGACCCCACTTTGCGGGAGGTAGCTGGGAATGGGCGATGTCACAGAGCATGCTGAGCTGAGACGAGACCTGTTTGCACAGGTTTACAGGAGAGGACGGAGCATGCTGATGCCACCCCACTTCAGTGCCCCAGCCAGTGTCCTGTCACCACAACCCACACCCAAGACAGCAGCAGGGCATCAGCAGGAGAGACGGGGTGAGCGCCCACATTGCCTCTGCTCTTCCGATTTGGGGGTGGTTGGTCCTTGGCGGGCCCGTTTGAGTCCTTGTCTCCTCCCAATGGCCTTTGGCATTCTGTGACCCTCACAAGAGCTCTGAAAATGTGCCAGTCAGATTGGGACCTTCCTGCAAACCTAGGCTCCAGGAGTGTTGCAGGGGTGCTCCCCAGGGTCCGGCATTAAACACCACAAGGACATAAACTGAACCCATTGACTAGGCAAAGATGGAGGGGCCCCATTCTCAGACCCAAGGGATTGTGGTTTTCATGGGGTGCCCGTCAGATGGACATGGAATGCAGGGCTGTTCAGAGGGCCGCGACTGGGTCTGAGCCTGGAAGGGACCAATTCAAGGAAGGTAAGCAGATTTCATTTCAAACCTGTGTCCCCCTAAATGGAGACGCCAGGCTAGCTGCTCCAGTAAGGGGCAGGGAAGTGTGACCATATAAAAATGAGTTGTCAATTACAATTCAAGAACGTCGTGATTGTCCGCACACTACAATGAAGTGATTCCAATGATAGGCGGGTCCCCTTTAAGGATACGAAGGATATTCATTCATTCATTCACTCTTACAGCAGACGTATTGAACGTCAGGCTCCGTTCTAGGTCCTAGATATACAGCAGTGAACAAAAGAGAGGAAGTCTCTGACCTCACTGTATTTATAATTAGTGGTAGAGATAGCTGGTAAACAAAGACACAGGACAGGGGCGCTGCTTTAGATAGAGCGGCCTGGGAAGGCCTTTGTACAGGAAGTGACATTTGAGGGAGTTTGGATATGTCTTCAACCAATTGTTAAGATCT